>NC_139345.1:141596633-142054133 GCF_055883805.1 Amblyomma maculatum | reverse complement strand
CTTTGCTGTTCACCGGCAACCACAAGCCGGATGTAAAACTAACTTCCGTTCACTTTAGTAGCGCCGCTGACTGGTTATCGGTTGTAACCAGCAGTCACAAGGCTGGAAAATCGAGCAGTGCTCGAACGGCCTGCTAGTGTCGCTTTTCGACCAATGCGGCCATTTGCGATAGTCACTTTCGAGCGAAACGGTCGTACAACCGCAGCAAGTTGCAATTGCAAACGCGCCCTGAGGGTGACAGGGATTTTAAGGAAAAGTAAACTAAGAAGAGGGAAGCATAAAATTATGCGGGCGAATGAGATTAGTACGCTTGTGATGTTCAAGAGGACCGAGCCGGCACAAGGCAGGGCTAATTGGGGGAATATGGGAATATATATTTGCCCATTAGCAGGGTTAAGTCCGCCTGGCGATGGTGAATGCTGCCATTGCTTACTTTGGGGAATGCGGTTCGGTGTTTAGTTAGGAGGAGCAGTCGAGATTAGAGCTGAGATTAGAGTCGATTAGAGTCGAGAAATCAGAGCCGAGATCCGAGAGCTGTTGGAAGAATAACATAAGATGACCACAACAAAAACCCTAACAAAGCATTGCAGGGGGATGTGAGCTGGTAGGCATCGTTTGATGCACAAGAAGCTAAGGGTAAAACATTACGCGACGAAAGTTTGATGAAATTTGACGATAACATGTGGGCAGCTAAAATATCTAAATACTTAAAGAGCTTTGACTCACAATGACTGGAAAATAAATGGAAACAAAGAAGTACGCATGCATGACAAAAAGATAAAGAAATAAACAGCTTTGAACTACAAGTAAAAACTCAGAAGGGAGAAACTTGATTTATTCAACTGAAAAGGAAAAGGCGCAGATCGTGTAGAACCAGAGTCCTTGTAGAACTCTGTCGGAACTGGAAAAATCAAATCCGCGAGAAGTCGTTCTATAAAAATAAAAAAATCCCTGCCGTACTATTTGAAGCTAGATCCGGGTAATTTACTTGGAACACGCTGCTACAAAAATAGATTTATCTATGAAGGTGACATATATGCAGAGGGTCGTAAATCCGCACAAAACAAATTATATCTTTTACTCGAATGCGATGCTATCTATAGAAATGTCAAAACAGGCACATTACATTGTCCCTCAGACCCTAAGGTCTAAAGATAGCAATGGGCAGATGAATGAGTCTACCGTGGAAAAGTAAAATGTAAGGGTTACTTTTCAACAGCGTGCGACATGTTTACGTTACAGCCGATTTGTGATGAAATGAGAGACCTACCCCTGTAATTAGAGAAGAGACCGCTAATGAATCTAAAATATTTGATCACTCCTTGGGTATGGGAGTCTATATCAGTGCAGGTATTTCGCATGGTTGACACAGTCCTTTGCAATATTACACACCTTCAAGCCACTTCAGTCACAAGGTAACGTTGCTGGTTCCCATCTGCGGCTCCCCTTGTGTATTATCATGGTTGGCATGATTGTAGCGGTATTCTTTTTCCACTAAGTATACATATTTTAATGCATTACGCTGCTTTTAGCATTTTTTCTCGAGTGAGTTTAGTCACTAATCTGTTAATATGTGGCTTTGTTATCTCACATATATTCATTAGCTTACAGTCATTAACTTTTGTAGTGTGTGGCGCCACTTTTATCCCTCCTCTTTCAGCATGGCTACTGGTATTGTTCGGTTGTAGCCATTCTTACTCTATCATGATATTATGCTCGACCCTTTTTGCTTAAAGTATCGCTGTACGTTGCGTAATAAATAAAGTTACCTTGAGTTTAGCAATACAAATAGCGGCGACGGCCAAGTGGCCTGAAGCAGCAGCAAGCGAGATTGACCGGTGTGCGCTGCGGCAGATTCATGTCTCGCGTGAGGCCGCAGATATGTGACGTTTTTTTTTTACAGCACTTCTGGGAGACTGAGCCCGGAAAGGCTGCCCTTGGCGGTATTCTTTTTCCACTAAGTATACATATTTTAATGCATTACGATGCTTTAACCATTTTTTCTCGAGATTGAATTGAACTTAAGTCTGGCATTTTTCTGATTCTTCGTCGATATTTTTCATACAAAAACACTCATACAAAAAACTGTAAGGCAAGCAATGCTTTCTACGTAGATTGCAATCAATTCTTTTATCATCAGTGGAACTGTAGTCAATATCTGAGTCTGAATATTTGCGAGAAAACAAAGAAACAGTCATAGGTGGAAAGCGTACCGTGCCGTGTGTGCGTGTGTGTTTCAACACACACGCGCACATTCTCTCTCTCTCTCTCTCACACACACACACACACACACACACACACACACACACACACACACACACACACACACACACACACACACACACACACACACACACACACACACACACACACACACACACACACACACACACACACACACACACACACACACACACACACACACACACACACACACACACACACACACACACACACACACACACACACACACACACACACACACACACACACACACACACACACACACACACACACACACACACACACGCGCGCACACACACACACACACACGCACACACGCACACACACACACACACACACGCACGCACGCACACACAAACAAACACATTCTCGCGCACACACACACACACACACATGCTCACACGCACGCACATGCACACACGCGCACACGCATACACGCACACACACACACGCACGCACACACGCACACAGACACGGAATCTTTTTCGCTGAAAACGCATACTTTTTGTCGTGGTTATGCACCATATCTGTTTCTACTCGCATAAAAAATTCAGCACAGCATCCGGTAGATTAGGAAAAATGCGCAAGGAAAAAGATAATACTAGAAAACGTTTCATTCAAATTTTTAGCTGAATTGCATCCATATAGATGACTGCCAAGCTCTAACTATACAAGCATTATACGACAGCTAGAAGCCATCGGTAGACTAATGAAATTAAAGAAAAAATATATGCGTGTGTTACATTTACTATATGTTCTGCAACGTTTTTCTTTAGCATCTTATTTTCAGTTTGCTGATAAATAATACTTCACTAACGGCTATTCGGAATGTATGTATATAAAAAGAAAACATGAAACCCTTTGTGAGGACAAATGAGAAATCTGTAATTGAGCTTTGCGCGTCCCGGAAATCATGAAGATATGAATGATTCAAATTTCTTACGTTTATATCAGTGCTGGCACAAGGATTAATTACTTCCCAGAAACTGTGGGGCTGTTTTGGTGGCCCGCCGCTAAGTCATTAAAAGGGTTAAAAAAGGGTTTTGAGCTACATTTGTGTTTCGTATCAGTCCTTGGTAGAAGTAATTGAAAAACGGCTCGTGAAACCTTGAAAACTTTTTTTTTTAACAAAAAATCAGGAATGGGGGACATAACTGTGTTAGTGACACGTCTATCGCTTTGCACAATTCCGAGATAATTTCCTATCGCGTCTATTGTGATTTCTGCAGCTGATCTAAGTTACTTGTTAGGTTGCGCTGGTGCAGGCTTGTTTTATATTTACACGCTTTGAAAAAGAAAGAAAAAAAAAGAGCCCTTGTTTGTCGTGTCTCTCTGTCGTCCTGTCTTTTTGCCCTAAAGATATGGTTCGGAAATTCGACGCCAAGACATTGGAGTAAAACAGGTGACGAGCTGTTAAAAAATTGGTTCGTATTTTTTGTTAATTTCTTTGTACAATTGCACTGGATATGGACTAAAACGCGTGAGCGTGTGAGTGAGCTCAATCCTTGTTTCTACAGTGGCGCCACTTATCGTGTTTCCCGCTTATTGGGGAGAGGGTGGGGCCCTTTTTGCAGGCGCACATCGCCCCGTTGGCTTGCTTTCACGCTCGGTCCCTTTCTCTGTTCCCGGTTTTCGTCATTTCTTGCTGTTTTATTTTCTCTCCTGACTGAAATCGAGCCACGAACTGAAAATCACAAGCGCAAATAAGTGTGCGGCGCATCAGTTTTAGATCTTCCCTGTAAATGAAGTGATGCAGCGAAAATTGTCAGACAAGGTATCGCCGATATTTAGAAGCACTATATACCAGGCCGAAGTGGAAGCTTAGGCGTCAGGCCAGGGTTGCCGGCATCGGAAGAGTGGAAATCTGGGCAAGTTGGTACATGATGAATAAGATAACCTGGCAAAAAAAGAACAAGAAGTTCCACTTACATTCTATGAAGATGGTCATTTGTGCTGGATATTTTTACTTGGAAGCAAGAAGGCACTCTTGCCTTTCGGATCTGCTCACTCAAAGTCGGAAAAAAGAGCCATCGCAACCATTGGCTTTCACAACACACTGAAAAAAAACCTGCCACTATGCCATGAAACGCAGCTTTGACAACAAATTATAACGTTTGAAAACGACGTGGTTCCCCAGAGCACTTTTAAAAGCGGTTACTGAATCTGCTTTGGAGGATATAGTAGCATGGGAGGATGGATGACCGGTGTTGTAACTCAATGAAGGAAATTTCAGGTTATATTTCCCCAGACAAGGTAGCTGCAAAGCATATAATTGTCGTCGTGCTTCTGCTACATACAAGTTCCCCATATAAGTTTCGTACGTGTCTCAAGGGGCAGGTCTAGAAATCTTCTTTGTTTGACGCAGCCTGAAAACTTGCTCATGCCATGTGCCACGCGTGTGGTCTGTAAGTTTCCTCTTACCAGCGTAAAGCTTGCGATGAAGCTGGGAGGCTGATACAACTACCTGTCTATACAGCGTTTGTTACTGCCATCAGCTTTCTATAGACGCTGACGGAAGCAAAACGCACTTTTACTACGCTTGATTGTGGTTGCATATATGAATACTTGATTAATAAGGTTTACTAGCGTGATTGTAAATGTCCACTTCTATTTGACCAAGTGAGGAGTATAGAGAAAGCAAGGCAGACACCAGGCCGCTTCTGGCTGTCTTTATTTCTTAGCTGTCCCCACGGCTATCAATACCACAACATGGCTATCAGTCTCCTTCGTCCTGCCCCTGCCCCTGTCCCAAACCTCACCTCCGCCCTCCTCGTTCCGCTTGCAGATGCCTGTGCGAATCGGCAAGGAGAGCATTCAGTACATGACGGATAAAGAACAGCGGTTCACTCGAGGTTATTTTTCGTTAAATCCCTAGTGAAAAACACCGTATGAGTCACGATAACCTCATAAAGATTTCTCATACTAACCTCATACAATTCTTACTAATTCTCATATATTTCTCATATGATGAATGAGTTTAGTATGAGAATTTGTATGAGGTTATTGTGACTCATAGGGTTTTTTCACTAGAGATATAAGCTTGCTTATGCGCCAAGTCGAGTATCGAAATGAAAACTTTAGGAGGCACTTAATGCTGCTTAGGTGCAGTGAAACGAAAACATCCTAGTTTTAATCTTTTATATGAATTTTGGCTGTTGATTAAGCAATGCTTCTATATTTTAGGCACTTTAGCCGACGTTGAATTGCTATGCGGCTGCTGTTGAATTCGCTATAGATATGTCTCGTTTGACACGTTCCTGTGGACGCTTCTCTTGAGGCAAGAAAGTCAATAAAATGCCAATATGTTTCTTAGTGTTATGCTGCGATGCTTTATTCTCATTCGGTTAACGCTTCTTTGCGGCAAGGTTTTCAAACTCTGTGCTTGAGACGTGGGTAAAGAATGACTGCCTTTTTTGAGTTTCAGGCGCTATGACGTCCCTGTCCTTTTTTTAAAGTTCAGTCTTCGCCATAACGAGCAAACTCCGCCAACAAGTCCAAGCTTTGCGAAAGAAAGCGCTTGCGTAGTAATAGTGGTGCTTTGGCGAAGAGAGGTCACAGTTATAAACAACAGAGCCTTCATTGGTTATACAAGGCTGTACAGGTCATTGGTTTGGATCCGACCGGGGTATACAGTTGTTTTCTTTTCCACTTGCTGTGAAAGTTCCCTCGATCTAATATAAATACTTCTTCAATTTACGGCTATAACAAACACATATTGATAGAAGAAAGCTTTCTCTGATTTCGATTATTTTTGTATTACTAATATGTGTTTCTTAATTACCTACCAATCTCTTTAATTTCACCTAATTTGTCGAACGTCACTTGAATAAGATTTACAGATGTTATTCAGCGAATAATTACCATTGCACGCCACGCTGCGCTGCTTCAATTGAACGAATTTCAGCTTACTGCAATTTTCAGTTCAGCGAACAAAATGGAAGACACTAACGGGGGTTTTCTGCGTCAGAATTGAAGATTTTATCGCAAGAGTTGTAATTTTAGTCCTCAAAACTGCAGGGAGAATCATACCGGAATGTTGAAAACATACGCAGGTCCATACTTTCGCTTACAAAAACGGCAGGATGCGATAGCTATTCTAGAGTCGGCATTTTTACACACCTGAGCAAAGAACACGCAAATTCGCTAGCCTCGATTTTTGTTCGTATATGCTGCCAATTATCAGTTGTGCTAGTTAAGCTGTGCTATAAGGATGATAAAATTTTTAATGGACCTTTAGGTTGTTATCAAAATGACGCCATGGCACAAGGCGTGCGGTCTGCGCAAAGAAGGGTCAAGAACCATTTCATTTTAAGCAACTGTATCCAGGGAAAGCCGGATCAGGGAAAAGCTCGTGTCTAAAACTCGGGGTAATCGAATGTGCTGCGGATTGAAGAGCTGCGCAGTAGTTGTTTTTGACATTTAAGTGTGTTTTTGAGCTTAGAATTGTAAGCATAAATATCAGAATTCAAATATTCTTTTGCATTTTGTTAAATATGCTCAAAAACAACTCAGGCATGATGGTTTCTGTGAACCGAAATAAATGCCTTTTGGAACTCATAATAGTGCATAATATTTAGTTTGGCTTGTGAAAGCAAGACCCTGCCTATTCAATTTGTTTAACGCGATTAAGCAGAACGTTAGAACAATTGAATCAATTAACACGTCCACGGTGGCAATGGCTCTCCGATGGGTAATGCAGCTGCTGCAGAAATTGACGCCGTGTTTCTTAGAGTGCGGTCGACGATACGGTCGAGCAAGCATGTGAAATTCAATTTTAACCATTATTTGACAGATAATATTAACGTGTCTACATTCCTTCCACAGCGTGTGAGTGCGCAGTACCATCTAGCGGCTATAAGCGAAGCTAGAGGCTTGAACATGTCTGGTGATAAAGCTGACTGCGATCAGGATGCGACTGAAAAGGGTTCAAACTATGGGTTCGAGGCTTCTGAAAGAGCTCCTGGCACCTGTGCGATATACCCAAGCGTTGGCTCCATATATTGTGACCAATTGGTGAACCAAAGCATGTGGAAAGTGGCGCACGCTATCCTGGACGTGGCGACCTTGTAACAGCTGTGATTGAGCTTTGGCTGCTTCTCTCTGATTCTGCCGTCACGCCGACGTCACTCTGAATAAATTGAAAACTTTATAATGATCCACATAGGCGAAGGAACTTCATTGACACTTCACGGCTCGAAAGAGAAACACGCGACGACTTTCTGCGATAAAATACAAGGAAATATTCCCCGCTCAAAGAAAGAACGAAAATGTGATCGGATCATCTTTGGGCGTCCTAAGAAACACTTTTCTGTAATGAGCTCCACCGGCATGTAACAGCAGATGACCCATTCATGGGCGATGAAGCTAAAAAATCAAAACTTCGAAATGGGGCCGCTTGCCGAACGTGTTTAGCAGATTTTCACTCAGACGAAATAACTCTTGGTGTTCCTTTCATTCTGTTGGAGAATCTTCAAAACATAGACCAAGATCGAGTGTTAGTAAGGGAACTCGAAAGGGGCATCCTATTAAAGGGAAGTACCTGCAAGTGAGGCGCATTTCTTCGTCCGTTCATGGAAGTGCTGCAATGAGCCGTGACTATGCGCGCCAACTGGTACCTCATGCTATGCCTGAAAGACGAAACCTTGTTCTAATTCCAAAGTAAGGTTATTGGTGGCTGGATGCTTATCACGTGTTTTTGAAAGCTGACCAGAAAGTATAGCCCTACAGAAGTGATGCCTGTTTTCCTTCTAGGTTAGCATCGTTACGCCTCGTGTATTCACAGCGTGGTACAGGTCGGCTTCCACAGAATGTTTATGATGCGTCGCTCATACATCTTTTCCCTTTCCTTTTAGTGGGGCAGCTCTACGCAATGCAAAGGTCGAGCACAGTTGTATAGGTAGCGATGGAATGACTTTCAGCCAAGCTCATGATCAAACCAACATGGGCTTAGCGCTCATGCATATGTTTTTCAAGGTCAGTCATTAATTGCCGAACTGCAGGGACATCAGTGCTGACAAAACGACCTCGACGAATTCCATGTCAAGTCGCTGGCAACTGTCATGGCCGAGCACCTATTCATCGATAGGCAGTGCGACGTAACAATACCACATGTCACAAAGTTGTGAGGAGCTGCCAACTCAGGTTGTTTTTCTGATGAGAGAATATGATAAAAACCAGCGTGGCTTTTATCTATGAAGGGTCGCAGCTACGAGTGCTCAAGCATCTAGCGTTGCCAACGAATGGGAAACCTATCGATCGACCTTCGTATTAACCAAGTTGAACCACTACTAAGTATTTTTCACTGATTGGCAAACTTAAAGCTGTCCGATATATCTTCAACCCCTTAATGACGATGTGGAGAGCTTAATGGTCTTACGCTGCTAAAATCGGCACTAACTCAGGTAAAATCGTTGTCTTTCTTTCCGAACAAGCATGCAATAATGTTTCATTATAAAGGCCAATCTCCCAATCCCCATATGAGCTGTCAAGGCGAGCACGTTCTCACCAACGAAGTAGATTCAATGCACCATGCTCCATAGACGATGATGGTGCGGTTGAGGGGCGGCTTCCATGCGAGCGAATATAGTACTGTGCGTGCTTCTCTGCACGCTTGAAGCGGCGCATGCCACCGACATATACCGGGTGGGGAAAAGCAAGGGACCGAGCATGCCTGTAGGGAGGGAGCGAGGTTCTTAATTAGGGGCGATCAAGTATGATAGCCCGCTCGAGCGTATGCGGGGTGCTAGCTGGGACGATGTTTACGCGCGTCGACGATGGCGTCGTGGCAGCACCGACAGCCTAAATCTCGTGGCGGGAACGGGCTCGATGATTCGTCGGCCGGGCGGCGTAATGAAATGCCCGCGACGGGCCCCGTCGGGAGCACTCTACACGTGTCCTACTTCGCCCCTCTCTTCACACCAGCGTGTAGCGTCGCTGGTCCATGCTGTTTATTCTGTGCATCACTGTCAAAACTGCAGCCCTTGCTAATCCAGTGAGTACGTGAGAGCGCCTGTGCGGCTCAGGACAAGTTTATTGAACATTAAGGATACAAGCAAAGTGTGTACAGGTAGTTTTTTTAGGAAGTACTTTTGGAAAATGGCAGTGGGACCTCCTAAGGCAAAATAACATGGTTTCTGTATTACTCATGCAGCGTTCTCTAGTTGCTGTGAAGTGTATATACAAAGGTCCCAAAACAACAAGATTACTACTAAAGGAGCAAGAAATAGCTTATCTTCAAAATTCATTGATTAGAGATAAGAGTGGTGTGCGAAAAATTGTCATAAGTAAACAAGAAATACCAGCATAACACTCCAAAGTTAGTCTATAATGTTTGAGGAGCATCTTGTATTCCACACGATTAAGTAAATGTAATTGTTAGGTAATCTCCTAATTTCGTATGGCAAGGATTTCCATCATGTTATGCTAATGGATACAATGAAAAATTTACCATAATTGATCGGACCTTTAGGAGAATAAGATAGAGACAAGTACTGATAAAACAATGGTCGAGGAAAAATAATATCTGTATACGGGATATACGCATTGATCCATGGTAGAGCAAGGTATAGGAATGGATACACAAAGAAAAAGTAATTGTACGTTAAACACGCGTTAAATAAGTGAATTTGTCTTCGTCTGGGCAGCACAGTCGCTAAGAGATTTTGCGCAATTTTTAGACTACAGGGAAGAAAAGCATACTATGGGAGAGTAGGAGAATACGGTGAGTAATAGTGAAATAGAAGAATTTTGCCTTGAAGGTTGCTTTGTCTCAGATGGCAACACTTGTGATTCCATGACCTGAAAAGATAATGCAAAAGTGGCAGCAGCATGGAAAAGAACAGTAAGGAGAACAGGAGGAATCAGCAGAAGAAGCAGCTTAAATGCTAGCACGCGCCTCTATGAGAGGATTAGCAAGAACGATCGATAATTCCAGTTAGTAGTTCTATACGAGGCTGAAAACGTAGGTTGGAGTGATACGGATTGGCAACAAAATGGGTTGTACGTCATCGGTCGAAGTGCTTATGTTTGGAGGAGTTGCAGAGGACGCGGGTGAGTGGAATGGGTGTATTGTCCCAAGAAGAAAAACATCTGTGAACGCAAACATATTAAAGTGAAGGTGGTATATAAATATAAAGTATATGGATGAATGATGATTGGAACCTAAATGCCAAACGTCATCTTATATCAAGGCAAGCCGCATCATTTGCATCACAGTAATGTAGGCAGGTCTGGACAAAAGCAGACCGAGATGCCATAGTGGAGGGCCCGGAAAGTTTGACCTTCCGGGATTTTTTAATGTGCATTGACATCGCGCAGTACACGGGCGCCTTACTTTTCGCCTCCAGCGAAAAACCGCTGCTGCGACCGGGATTCGATCCCGCATCCTTGGACATAGCAGCCGAGTGCTCTAATCACTGCAGCACTGGTGCGGGGATATATTTTAACAGTTGTTACACAGAAAGACTACTGTGGCTGCTGACCGAGGGCACCGAGACAGCTGAACCAGCAAACGAGGGCACCAGGAACGGGGCTCACCTTCAACGTCGTCTACTTCGTCCGATTGTGTTCCTTCTTCATCTATCTCTAATGCACACGTGCCACTGCATGCCCCCTCCTCTAGAGCATTGACCCGATGCGGTGTTGCGGTCAGACAGAAGAGTTGGGAGAAAAAGCGTTGAAGATTTACACCACGAGTCTGGCATCACGGAATAGACTACGTGCAGCCTGAAAGTCAGTCGTGGGTTCGTTCGTGGTAGGGCACCACATGCACAACGTCACTGCGCTTGCTGTTGTGCGATGAATGAGCTGGCGAGGCTGGTGCAACTTCATACGTTACGTCGCTGAGGTGGCGAACAACAAGGTAAGGGCCGAAGTAGAGGCGCAGTAACGTTTCGGACAGCCCGCGGTGATGAACGGGTGTTCAGATCCACGCATAATCTCCCGGGTTGGAGGTAACGTAGCGGCGTCGAAGGTTGTAGCGGTCAGCATCGATCTGCTGCTGACGGTGAATATGGTGTCTGGTCATTTGCCGCGCTTCTTCCGCGAACTGAACATAAGTGGCGACATCGACGTCAAGTTCAGTCTTACTGTCAGGCGGGTCCACGGGTAGCATAGGTGACCTGGCGACCGAAGACTAATTCAAACGGAGTGAACCGCGTCGTTTCTTGTTGTGCGGTATTATAAGCGAATGTTGCGTATGGAAGAATTTGGTCCCATGTTTTGTTCTCGACACCAACATACATGGAAAGCATCTCGGTCAAGATCCTTTTGAGGCGTTCCACCAAGCCATTTGTCTGTGGGTGGCAGGCTGTTGCACGCCTATGGCTGGTGTGCGTGAGCTTCAGTACAGCCTGAGTGAAGCGGGCTGTAAATGCAGCTCCTCGGTCTGTAACGATAGCTGCAGGAGCACCATAACGCAGGACGATTTCGTGAACAAAGATTTTGGCGAATTCAGCAGCAGATCTGCTTGCAAGTGACGCGGTTTCAGCGCATCATGTCAAGTAATCGGTCGCGACCACAATTTTTTCCGTTTTCTAGTGGACGACTTCGGAAAAGGGCCAAGGAGGTCTATGCCAATTTGCTTAAAAGGGGTCTTCGTTGGCGCTATGGTCTGCAGAAAACCAGCTGGTCTCAGAGGAGGAGATCTGCGCCGTTGGCATTCGCGGCATGTTGCTACGTATTTACCCACTGATTGCAGTAAATTGGGCCAGTAGTACTTCAGCCGAATCTTTCACAGTGTGAGACTGACCTCCAAGTGGCCGGCGGATGGTTCATCATGACAAGCGCACAAGATTTCGGACCATAACTGGGAGGGCACAACAAGCCGAAACATCTCCCTGGTGCTGTCAAAGTTGCGCTTGTAGAGTACTCCACACTGCAGAGTGAAGGACCTCAGCCCACGACGAAACAAACGGGATACACTAGCATTAACACTCTCCAGGTGCTCAATAAGTGGTGACAACTCGGAGTCGGTCCATTGAAGCTGCGCCATACGGGAGACGCTAATGTCACAAAGAATAGGGCAATCTCCGGTGATGTCTTGCGTAGTCCTTTCCACAGGCACTCGTGATAAACAGTCTGCGTCTTGGTGCTGCCGGCTCCTGTCACGTCATACTCCTGTAATCGGAGGCTCCACCTGGCCAACAGCCCAGAAGGATCTTTACTTCTGGCTGGCCAGCATAGCGAGTGATGATCACTGACAACATGAAACGGTCGCCCGTAGATGTACGGTCGGAACTTACTCAGAGCCCAGATGACGGCAAAACGTTCTTTTTCTGTCGTCGAATAGTTCCTTTCCTAACGAGAAAGTGTACGGCTCGAGTAGGCGATGACTCGTTCTGCACCGTCCTGCCACTGTATGAGGATCGCTCCGAGGCCGACATTACTGGCGTCAGTGTGGATAACCGCGTCTACATTCTCATCAAAATGAGCTAGTATTGGTGGGCTTTGCAGGCGGCGGAGCAGCTCCTTTAAGGATCCTTCTTGGGCACTCCCCCATAAAAAGGGTGTGTCACCTCGAGTTGAGGCTATCAATGGCTCACTTAGGCGAGAAAAATCTTTAACAAAGCGGCGGTAATAGGAGCAGAGGCCCAGAAAATGTCGGAGGGCCTTCTTGTCGGTTGAGCGTGGGAAACTGGAGACGGCGGAAGTCTTGTCGGGGTCTGGGAGAACACCTTGTGCGCTGACCATATGTCCCAAGGAACGGAGCTGCTCGAAGGCGAAATGACATTTCTTTGGCTTGATAGTTGCGCAGACTGGAGAGCTTGAAGGACGATGCGCAATCGCTGCAAGTGTTGTTCGAAGCTAGACGAAAAGATGACCACGTCGTCCAGG
Organism: Amblyomma maculatum; assembly: GCF_055883805.1. Classification (NCBI taxonomy): domain Eukaryota; kingdom Metazoa; phylum Arthropoda; class Arachnida; order Ixodida; family Ixodidae; genus Amblyomma; species Amblyomma maculatum. The sequence goes on along the minus strand of NC_139345.1, from coordinate 142,041,056 downwards.
TGCACAAGGCACGACGTCCACTTCAAACCAGCTGAAACAGTGTCCATCATTCGTTGAAACGTGGCCGGCGCAGAGAAAAGTTCATCCGGGAGCCCCTTAAATTCGTACAGACCGTCGACCGTCACGTAAGCTGTTTTCTTGCGGTCTCGCTTGTCCATCTCGATCTGCCAATATCCACTTTTCAAATCCAAGGAAGAGAAAAACCTGGCGTTTCGGAGTCGGTCAAGTGCATCATCAATCCTGGGGATGGGTACACGCCCTTTTTAGTAACATTATTCAATTTCCTGTAATCAACGCAGTATCGTAACGTGTTCTTTCTTTTTCACCAGGATGACCGGCGACGCCCATGTACTGGTTGATGGCTGTATAACATCGTCTGCTAGCGTTTCATCGACGTGTGTTCTGATAGCCTCTCGCTCTTTAGGTGAAACACGGTATGGACGCTGACAAACTGGTGGCGTGGCCGAATCAATGACTATGCGATGCTTGGCTACCGGCGTACGTCCGACCGTGGAGCTCGTCACGAAGCAATCTTTAAAATCAAGTAGCAGGGACGACAGAAGGTTCTTCTGATGAGGTGACAAACCCGGGTTGATTTTAATCTTTGAAGGGCATTACGTGGTGCGGCATCGTCGTGAAGATTCATCTCCATGGGGCACAGATTCGGCAACCCATCCACATCGTGGAGGAAGGCACGAGTCGTTCCCTTGGTGAGGTGCTGAATTTAATTGGTGAAATTCGTCAGAAAAACAGTCGCACAGCTATCATTCAGGCAGACAAGACCGCGCGCAATAGCCACTCCCTTCTCGAGCAACAGCGAAGGGTTACTGTCCGCGATACCTTCGTAGTCGCTAAACTAGTCGTTCCTCACTAACTGGATGTCGTCTTCGAAAATACGCACATCATTGACTCCTGGGTCTCCTTTCTCACTGTGTGCCACGTCTTGCTTTGTCGAAAATGTGACTCGCACCTCGTGTAGGAAGATCACAGCACCGTTTGCCTGTAGAAAGTCGAGGCCCAGGGTCAAATCTCTCGAACACTCGCGCAAGACGACGAATTCACCGACGTAGACGAAACCGCGGATGCCGTTTCGGGCGGTGCACTTTCCGGCCGGGCTAATGAGACGACCTCCAGCCATGCGAATGCTAAGGCCCAACTACGACGTCAAAACGTTGCTCAAATCCTGGACAAGGACGTGGTTAGTCACAAAATAATCTGCACCAGTATCAAGTAAAGCGATAGCGCAGTACCATCAATCGTCACACACAAATCAGAGGTAGTGCGTCGGATGCTGTCGCTACCCTGCCCCTGTGAAAAATCAATGTTTCGGCGTATCGGCGGTGGAGGACCTTCAGTTTTCCCGACAGCAGCGGCCTTGCCTCCGGATACCGCTGGAATTAGTTTTCCCCACGTGGACTGGGAGAACGCCGCTGAGAATAGCCGGAGTCTCAGTGAGGACTTGGGTAATGGTAACGCCGAGGAGACGACAATCTAGAGTCTTAACGGCCGTATGTCCCAGGCCTCTGACGGGACGACAGGTGAGCTTCAATTTCGAATGGTCGTTCGCCATTCCGTGGGCAAGGGTCGTCGGGCGCGAAACCACGCCGGCCCACTCGGCGATATGGGCAGGCCCTGTAAAGATGACCCGCGTCACCACAGGGGTAGCAGAGGGGCCGCCGGTCTGTTGCACGCCACACTTTATAGGCCTCTGATAGGCTGGTTGAGCAGGCACACATGCAAAACCAGGCTGCTGTGCTGCTTGATGCGTGGTATGGACGGTATCGACGTCGTAGCCAGATGCTGGCGGCCGGCAGAGGACAGATGCATAAGTAGGTCTGACCTCAATCTGGCTAGGACCCCCAGGGAGTTGTTTCTGCGCTGCTAGGCGCACCTCGCACCGGACGACTTCCGACAGCGATGTAATAGAAGGCACGCTGGAAGGCAGCTGGAGGGCTTGTAGTTCCTCCCTGACGATCGACCTGAGTAGGTCACGTAAAGCGGCCCCATCTTTCACTAGCGACATTGAAGAAACAGTGGTGCCAAGCGTGCTCTCATGCCGATTGTATTGCCGGACTCGTTGCAAGAGCGTTGTTTCCATGGTGGTCGCTTCAATGAGGAATTCGGCAACAGTACGCGGTGGACTGCGCACAAGACCAGCAAAAAGCTCCTGCTTGACCTCACGCATGAGGTGGCGGAACTTCTTCTCTGCCATGGAGGGGTCGACACGCTTGAAGAGGCGCGTCATGTCTTCCACATACATGCGGATGCTTTCGTTAGTCCGCTGGTTGCGGGAGGGAAGCGCAGCTTCCGCTTTCTCCCGGCGGTCTGCGTTTGGGAATGTAGGCAGAGTTTGGCTAAATGTCTCCCAAGAGGACAGATTGTTCTTGCTGTTCTCGAACCATGTCCTAGCGGAGTCTTCTGCAGAAAAAAACACGTTGTGGAGCTTACGGTCGTCGCCCCAGCCGTTATAGTGGGTGACCCGCTCAAAGGTGCCCAGCCACTGCATCTTCGTATACATCGCCGTGAAAAGATGGTGGTGTTCGCGGACTGTGGTAGAGGATAGGCGCTGGGGACTTACTATCTGTGGCATGCATTTCCGGTGGGACCGTCGGTCGAAGCTGCGTCGTCCTCATCGAGGTAGCAAGAGGTCCGAATTCAGGTGACTGGCCGCAGATATGAACCGGTGTGCTGATGAACCGGTGTGAGCTCCGTGTTCTTATCTCGTAGGCGTACGCAGGTCGGGAAGCGTATGCTCAGGACGACTCCACCAGATGTGTAACGGCTGTTACACAGAAAGACTACTGTGGCCGCTGAGCAAGGGCACAGAGACAGCGGAACCACCGAACGAGGGCACCAGAAACGGGGCCCACCTCAACGTCGTCTACTTCGTCCGATTGCGCTCCTTTTTCATCTACCTCTAATGTACACGTGTCTATATATTATAATTTCGGCTAAGCAGTAATATCTGGAAAGTTCCCGCGTACCTAAGCACACATAACAAAAAAAAAACAATGCAAGATTACAACGTATTAAAGAATAACAAATACCACGCATGTGGGCTACTCTTTTTCATACATAATCCTTTGTTCAGCGATGCGTTTAATAAACCTGAATCAGCAAAGTGCATTCTTGGGCTTGCGTATTCTCTACGACAGAATGAGCTCGACAGAGTGATTGAGAAAAATGCATATGGTGAAATGGTTGCCCTGAGGTAGGGTGGGTATAAAAATGTATTTTTGGTGGTAACGGATTCGGTTTTATATCTGATCGCCAAATAAGATTCATACAGGCCATGAGTTGGTGCGATGTCAATACGAGGAAACGATTCATCTCTGTGCACGTTAAATGACACTTGCTATTGGCGGATAGCTTTATTTTGAAGCATAAATATTTAAAAGTGTCCAATGTTGGCGTCGGTGAGCTGAGCTCCACATTCCGAACAGACACCAAGCCCAGCATCCACTCTCCAATGTCCTCCATCAACCTTAATCCAACCCATAGAAAGCTCTATCTATCACCTTCTCCAGCCATCCTCAGAAGCCTCCCGACACAACAAAACAACTCTGCACTCCACACTTTACATTTCCGTGGCCGCTGATAGGCTAGTCGAGCAGGCACACGTGCAAAAACCAGACTCAAATACTCAACGACTCGAACAGGCCGTCTGGCAGCTGAAGCTGTGTGCATGGAAAGCGTACAACAAGCATTTTATAAAGCTAGCGCATACATCCTTCGCATTAATGGCACTGATAATCTGTGCTTTTTTATATTGGCATGCGTTGTGTTGCCTCATATCAAGAACACTAACTTAAACCACGCAGAACGGGCATGCTGTAAATGAGAAGTCTTGTAGGCTTTGAAAGACAGCCCTGAAATCTTGCTAGAGCTCCTGCACTCTTTGCAAGGCGACGTAACATAGTTAGAGTGATCTGCTGCAGTAGCATAGTTCGTGTTTTAAGCTTATCTACAATTTTAACTGAGGAACCATTGCTCTTTCACTTACAGCATACAGGCGAACAAACCAGTCAGTCATTTAGCAGTTGATATCGATATAATTCTGCGTTGAAACTGTGTCCCATAGTCTTCGCGTGAAAGCACATGGCCTTTTCAGTCCTGATCCAACAGACAAGTGCGGTGTACACTTCACATGCTGCTACAGAGGAATGGGAGCTGACGAGCGCGAGGCACTGGCTTATGCAAGCGTGCTATTTTCTCGTGGTAGTAAAAAAAAAACGTTTATTTGTGGATGAAGCCGTCGCCTCGCGGCTTCGACGCATCTTCGAGAACGTGTGGGGTGTACAGTGTGCCCATATGCGCTGTGAGTGTTTGCTATGGTAAGGCGCTTTTGACAGAGAAAATAAAGCAGAGAACAAAAACGCTCTGAACGCAAAACACGCCCGTCGCATGGCGAACGACAACCGCTTTACCTTGGTATGAAGGAGTACATCCAAGAGAAGGCAAGCGTTGCAAGTATAGGTGACAGCATATAGGTAGTGGGGTGGATGTGATTAGGAAGTTTTTACGGAGTAAGTAGTCGCTTTTGGTGAAGGGTAGGCTTAATTGGGAGCTGTGAGGGATCGCCTTTGTCGCTGTATGGATGTAGATAGGTTTATGTTGAGGAAGACAACAGCGCGTAGTACGTGGACACGTCTAACATTTGAGCGCTGCGTGTTCCCACAGTTATTGCAACGACGTGTAGAGTTCACTGCAGTGTTGCCTCTGCATTGACTCAGCTCAGTTACAGTTTTGTTATAATGGCAAATCTCCAAACAAACAAAAAGTAATCCAGGATGAATGAATGGTCGTGGTTAACCAGCGACAGGAGGTGCGCACAGTGAAAGCATACGTAGGGAAGAATCTCTGAAAACTTGCTGCGACATGTTTCAGAACAGCACCACACTTGTTACGTGCGCATTTGTTTCTTTCTCCCTGTCTTTTCGCTCTGGCCAGTTCTGCAACTTATGGTAGACTTGGGCCGCGGAAAAGCAGCAAAAGGGAGTGGTCAGGCGCGTGGACCGGACAGGTAGACAGATGGCGAAAGGAAGCGCAAAACGTACCATCGCGATGCGCGATGTTGGCACGCGAACATCCGTTAGTAGCTGGTGGCAGCGGGATAGAGAACAAGGGGAAACAAGAAAAAGAAATGTTATGAGGTCGACAGAGGGAGGAAATGAGGACACGCCAGCCACCAACGCGTTTGTATGTACACTTATCGTTGAAAGAGTTCGCGAGTGCTCTGTTTCCAGGTGTGGGTGCACCTGAAGAATACGTTCTCAATGGACTAAAAAAAAAACAAGCAAATAAAAATGACGAGGCCGAAAAATTCTCACGAGATCCCGATCATGGCCAGTCAAAGACTCACGGACTTTGTCGTATTTTCACCTGTAACCTCGCTATAAATATAGTGTATAGTGCTACCTTGCATATGGAGCATATAGTGCATGGAACACGATGCGGGGATGCCTAAAACACGAGCGAGTAGTCGTAATATGGTTGCACGTGAATGAAGCACTAAGGGACTCGAATCGAGTGAACGGGAGGGTGCGATGGGAGGTGCAAATGCAGTAGCGGTCAGCTTAGATGATGGCACTGTGCCAAAAGACGACCTCTGAAAGCTTATGCAACAATGTAACAAGTAGTTATGCCAGATGAGAGCTCTTCAGCAGTAGGAAGAAGGACGCAAAGAGAAGAAGTGAGGTTAAAGCATGGGGCTCATAAGGAGACTGAATAAATAAGCGTAAGATTGGACGAGATGAAAGCTGAGCCGTTATTGATGTCTAAGTTCTTTCTTTTAGGCGGTGGGGGCGGGGGGGGGGGGGCGTAAACGTCCTAAGCGTCTTATCCTATGAGGGAAGCCGTAGCAAAGGGTTTCAGATTTAGACCACCTGGAGTTCTTAACATCACAAAGTTCATGGGGGGCACCTTCTGTCTGGCCTCCGTAGAAGCGCAGTTGCCTTACTTTAAATTGCGAAAGCGCACTGGGTCCGTATAATCAGTTTTCTCTTAGAGCCGCTGATTATCCATATGCTAGTTATGCAAACTAAGAAAATGACAACTGCAGGGCATTGCGATAAGATGCAGTTGTAGTATTGTAATGCATGTACCTTAAATTAACATAATTTGTTTGATTATCAGCCCTAAACCTTCGGACTGATCGGTCAGAAGTGCCTCACCCAACTCTAGCGCAGTGGAAAACCATCGGGACAGAAAACATCTTTGCCTGTAGATTTTTTTTTATTCGAGAAGTTTGCCACCAGGAATAGTTAAAAGGCAGCGGGAAGTAGCAGAAAGCTAGAAAAAGGGGTGTAATCAGGTATCTCTTAAATAATTGCATAAGTTGCAGGTAAACGGATTTCCTAGTGTCCACTTCCTATAGTCAGAGTCAAGACCCCACTGCAGGCCTACTTTCCATAGGTAGCACTGCCTCACGGATGCCGTAGCTGGGCAGGTCCGCAATAGATGCTTCACATCGCACACTTCTGTCTGGTGAAGTACCACAATGCGCGCACTTTTCGGTCATTTGAAAGCGTTCGTCCGGCCACCTATGATGCCCAGAAGGGGTCAAAAACCGCCTCTGCCCGAATCTGGCGCACAGATACCTCCTCCTCTCGAGTTAGATTATGGAGGAGATGGTACGGACACGGAGGAATTAGAGAGCGTGTTCGCTGGCGCAAAGGTTCTTTCTCGGAAACATGGGATGGGAACGAATCTGGGGGAAGAGGGGCAGGTGGCCGGATGTCTGATGTGTCAAGGTGTGTCATTGTATTCACATGGGTGTTATGTATATTGTGAGCATGGCCCGGAGGCCAGTGTATACGCACAGGATAGGGGTATTTTTTTCTTAGCTGGTGAATAGATTGTGCAATTTTGAATGCGCGCCGAACAGCCTTAAGCTGCTTAAAGGCGGCTAGGGAGTAAGTGTAAATATGAACAGTATCAAATGCGGGTTCGAGTGGGAGGGAACTAACTGCATTGAGTATCGCCTGAAGCTCCAAGGAAAGGGAGGTGCATGTATCCACGCTATACGCAGCGCGAGAGTTAAGATGAAGATGGAAGGGGATGTACACAGCGGTTACTCCCTGCAGAGCTGTGTGTGATGCATAGGTGTATATTATGCACCCTGGAAGCAAATGCGCGGCTGATATCGGCGGCGAAGCAGTGGAGCGATCGTCTGTGAGTTGACAGTACGGCCAAGGAGGAAGAGTGTAAGCGACAGAGCTGAAGCGACATGAAATTTCCGCGCTCTGCTTGTCTTGCGCTGGTCGACCAGTTCAGCTAATGCATTAAGTTGAGCTTACTCGTGCAGAACAGGTATGGGTATAAAATGAGGGAGTTGGTTATGGCGCGCATATGATAGCTTCAAGGGGATGAGGCGCTGAAATTGTGCCTGCACATTATCCGCAACACACAAGTACGGCACGCACGCACTTGCAATTTCCCACAATAGTGCGAACTCCTTTCAGGCCACTGGAAAAAAAAAAGGTTAACGTCACTGCACCAATTTTCCAACGTGCTAGCGGGGCTTTCCTTTTCGCAACCATATGTCGTCAAGCGGGGCAAAAGGTGCTGCGACCGCCAAGCATCCCCATACCGCTCTGGCTGAAGGATGGAGTGCACGAGCTGACGAGAAGTATCAGAACGCGCTCCGCCTGAGCGCATAGCTATGCGACTAATCAGATCAAGTGTAGCGTGAGTTAATTTGCGGGTAGAGTTTAGCCAAGGTGTTCCAGTCCCAGATGTACGAAGAAGAAGACCTAGAACACGAACACTTTCCACTCGATGAACTTGAGAATTATCGACCGTAAAAGTAAAGCGGCTGCTTTCCATAAGCAAGATTTGTCTCCGACGCGAATGAAACATGAGTTGTCTGTAGATTAGCCGTGCAGAGGTAAAAAAAAATTAGCGCATTCTCTCTGAAATGTACTGATATGAATTGCATCTTGGAAGCGCTGGTAACTGCATAATTGAAACCCTAGTTGAGCTGAATTCTATCGCTCGTGAATCTTCCCCGTAACAATATTAAGAGCGGTGCGTTACTTTACGTAGATGCGGGGCTATAGCTTATAGAATATTATGCTCTGTGACACTAAGGGACAATACGGAGAATGAAGCACAAAAGTAGCCTCATCTGTGCAGTAATTTGTTTAAAGAACAGAGCTCGGTGCAATCCTGCGTAAACAAGCCGCCTCAAATGCATGGCGGAGAAATGCGCAGCAATCATTTGGCGCTATATTTATGGCCATTTTAGACTCATGCTGCTATTTTTATATCTGACGATATATACTTTTAGTTTGCTCAATCTGCAGCGATTGCCAAAAAGAAAAAGAGCTTCACTCGCTGAAGTTTAAAGAGCAGAAACGTATATTACATAGCTATAGCTACCCGCAGTAGATGCAAGCACTGCTAGTGGGGAATTAACCGTTTATTGTGGGATCGAAGCCGATGCATACCTTAGTGCTATCATACGTTCAAGAGGGCGGAAGGTGCAGGAAAGGCCGTCCCTGGAGCCATCGATAGAAATATGAATATAATGGGGGAAGGAGGGGGGGGAGGCAGCGCGGTGGCAAATGCGCGAGGTACATGTTGCCCCAATTCTCTCTATTTAAATATGTAATCACTGCACTGGTTCAAGTTGCCTGTTTGGAAGACAAATGACGTTTTACGTGTGCCATTGGGCCCCAAGTCTACGGGTTGAAGTTTCCGACTTAGTTGTCGCTTCGCCATGAGGAATGGGGCTATCGTCCTCTTCAGGATGCTGCCCTCCAGAACCAATGGCTGAAGGAGGTGACGCATGTTTAATGAGCCTCGCTAGATGAGCCTAATATGACGAGTTTGATGACGACCATTCAAGACTAGGGCGTAACTGGTCAACGTTAGTGCCGACCGGGGAAGTGGGAGCCTGAAAGCTTGCAATGCGAGAGCTTGGTGATGAATTCACGCGTCCTTATGTCCATTTTTCCACCGCACTGTACGTTACGTACCAATTGCTTTCCATAGGGAACATTCAAACATCCCACTTTGTGATGACCCTGAAACAGCTGGAGGCAACATGCGTCTAAGCGAGATCGCGACTGGTGTCTCAGCAGGAATTTTCCTGCAGCATCTTGTTAGGAATCCTTCTGTAGTTGAGCAACAACCTGACAATGCTGCCTTCAAAACCTCCTTTATTTCGGTCTTGTAACTCTGTCCTTAATCGCGCAAAGTTGCCTTTCTGCCGCCCTATTAGACTGTTTATAAAAAAGCGGTCAGCATGTGCATTATGCTGTTTTTAGGAACTAATAGGACGAACCGATGGCCAGTGAACTCCGTACTGTTACTGGGGAGAATGAACCGTGGAGTACGCGAAATCTCCCGATGAAAGGCAGTCTGATCGTACGTGCTGCTGTGGCATGTTTTTGGAACTGCTTCAATCTGCTTCGTACGGACGTCCACTAACGCTGCAATTTTTTTTTTATGTCATGAGCTCGCCGTTAGCGAATATTTGGCTACCAAGGACACTTTTTGTGGCTCTCCGACTCCACCTACATCAACAAATCACAGTGGAAGTCTACTGAGGGCGCCTGAGCTGAGAAATCGTTTTCCCGACGTGCATTGCAGCTCGTAGCGGTAGTCGCCCAAGCGTGAAGCCCAGAGTTGCAAGGAACCGCCCGACAGGCAACGGCAGTGTCAGGCGGTCAGTACTCAGTAGACTCAGGTGGGGCTTGTAGCCGGTCACGAGGGTAAATACTCGACCCATAAGGTAGTTACGGGAAATTGTGATACTAAACATCAGCGCCAGGACATCTCAATGGGAATAGTACTTTTCAGCTGCCGAACAGTGCGAGACAGGCAATTGTCTTGTGAATGACGTCATTGACGCGGGAAAGCGCTGCGCCTGCCCCGTACGGAGAGTCATCACATTCGAGTTTTATCTCACTGAACGGATAAGTGTACACCACAACTTGAGCTTGCTTTGTTCAAAGGTGCTACAGAACCACGCCAAAAATATAAAATAGTTGGTAGTTGTAACCACAGATTTTATTTCAGTTGTGTCGTAGTTTCTTGCATTTTTTCTGTGGTACTTCTCTGGGGTCTTTAGATCCTCTGTGCTGTTTTGTCGTAACTACATAAAATTCTGCTGCTACGGCAAATTTCTCTGTACTAGTCGCAACATGTCCACAGTTGAAAACCGTACAGAATTCTTGTTATGACAAAGGAAAATGTTTTGTTGCCTTTTTCGACTGGGCGCTTTAAATAGTCCTTGCCTTTGTAAAAGACAGATTCTGTCTCCACTCCCTCTGCCATAATTTGCCCTCTTCAAGGACTTGTTAGGCGTAGAAATCAGAGAAGACGTATTCGGCAAAAACATGGCATAATATATACCAGAATTCCTGAAAATGACCGTACCTTAACCCTAGAGAAATATACTTACGTAAGTATGTTTCTCTATGGCTCAGCAGCGAACAGCGAGGCGCAAGAAAAGTTGCCTCTAAATTCTTTTCAGATGGGTGCAGGCCCTCTCTGTGTATCCGATCGTTGAAAAACGTGGCGGCTGGCTGCCGGTAGCTGGAATTATCACAACTGGGCTTACCGCAGTGTTCTACAAAAAACTGAAGGACAACTTTAAAAATTTTGTTTCCATTATTACTTTTCTCCGAAACCACGTAGAACCTAATCTAGATCTAACTGGAGCGTAGTGAACCGGAGATAACCGCATTCATTTTTTTTTAAAAAGCAACAGGGCAAATGATATTCTGACAGGAAGCTTATTATAACAAACCAGCCTTCTGTGTATGCTAATGGCTTGAAGCTTCTTACAGGCTTCGTACTAGAGCCTTCGGTTGTGTGCGCCTCGAAGATAAAGAATGCTCATCCATTTAAAGTCACGAACTTATTTATCTCTCAGAACAGGCAGACGGTACTGCTCAGGTGCACAGAGTGGCTTCAGAGTGGCTTTAAAGTGACCATACATCTTGACTGATTCATCCCTTCTATAAGTATGAACATAATGGGGGTCACAAAATTTGAATGTTGGACATGAGAGAGTACATCGATATAGAGCTGTCAGCCCAGGTTTTGCAACATATTTCCTCTCAAAGCGTAAGCAACGGATCTTCTACGGTGAGTTTATCATGGCCATGAGGTCCTTTTATGGTTCTACTCATAATGTCATTTTACTTGGATCTTTTATTGCCTTCTACGGACCTTCCATATCATGAGGTTTCCTTTGCTACCAAAGTAGGTGAGGTGGTAGCAAATTGTTGCCTTTTAGTACCCTTGACTCGAATATCGTAGTTTTCGGACCTAATTTCTTGACTTTCCTATACTGTCTTTGTTTCCCCATCAATGCTATCTGGTGACTTTAACGTCTTGTTTCCAGGGCACCACGAATAGTTTTGGAAGACAAAGCTCCAAATGTTTTTACTCGTATCGTCCGGTGGATATCCACCAAATCATGTTGTTTTCTTTTATTTACAAACGACTCTTGGATCACCTAAGTCTACTGTTCGCTTCTTTACTATACCTATCTTACCTTCTGGGCTAAGTCGCGATCATGATGCAGTGCAGCTCAGAGAGAGAGAGAGAGAGAGAGAGAGAGCAGAATTTAAGCAAATTTTAAGCAAAAGGAAATGGTTGCGCCACATTTACTATTTTATTTGGCCTCGCATGAAAAAAATTCGAATTGTACTGCAAGCTCTGCACTTGGAGGCTCGATCCCGACCGTCGCCGGCTGCGTTTCGATGGAGGCGAAACAAAGAGGCGTCTGTGTGCTGTGCGATGTCAGCGCACGTTAAAGATTTATTGGCGGTCGAAATTGCTCCGTAAGTGGAGATCGGTGGCTGCTCCTGACCCTACGGGGCTGGGTTGGAATGGGGGAGGGGGAACCTTCACTACACCTCCTCATTCACTCTCTCCATTTTCACTCCCTCCTTCCTCGCCTCCCTTACAGCGCGGGTCGGGTGTTCACAGAAACAAGTATAACAAATGCTGGGCCTTTTCCTTCATGTGAACCAGTTATTATTATATTATTATAAATGAAAAAGTCTGAGCATTGCTGTGGCACGCGGTTTATCGCGCGCCCCTTGTAGAGCGTTTTCTATAGCAAGGCCGGTGCTCATGTCTCACAGTGGAATTCCAATTTCCTTTCCTTGGTGCGCGTTCGTTGCAGTGATATATACAATTATAATTGGTTTAGTGCAAAGGCGCAATATCTGTCACACTTTCTGCGGCAAGTGCCAGTTTGGACAGTAAAAGGTCAGGCCCCTTTGTATGTGACAGAGTGGGATAGCATCATGGAGATTAGAAGCAACGAAGATGATGAGTTCAAAGTTAAAGACTATGAGCTGTGGTGTGACAACCTCAAGAATGATGTCAATGGTGCCACCGAAAAAAATGACGGGGATAGCGCCCCGGGTGTTGCACATAGTCGGCGGCTGCATATGTGGGAGGTCAAGGAGAGCACGGAGCGCTGTCTGAGGAGGCAAGGCAGCTGTAATTGTAGTCTGAAAAGGCGCTTGGCTGGACTCAACAAAGAGATTGAAGACTATGCCTTCAAGCTGTGCGAACAGCAATGGTACAGTAAATATGGAGAAATGGAAAGTGGCATGAATCTCCCTAAAACTTAGAACTTGTTAAGGCATCTGCTTGACCCGGAAAAATACAAAGGGCAGACAAGGGTAGACATGGCCAGAGTTAGACATGCATGTGGGGTTCTCAGTGTTCAGGAATTCATTAAGACATTGCTGGATACATAAATAGGCCGGGGCACTAGCTCGATACAGATTCAAGACTACGAGGAGGAAGAAAATTTGGAATTAGATTCGGGTTTCACAGAGGCGGAGGTAAGGGCCGAAATACTTAAAGTTAGGTCGGCACTGGGCTCGGATCGCATTACTAACAAAATTAAAATAACTCTACATGATATCTCAATTAGGGATATCACTAGATTTATGAATTTATGCTGGATGCAGGTGAAAATCTCCGATCAGTGGACAATGGCGAAGGAGATACCATTTCCTAATCCAGGAAAGCAACCTGGAATAGGAAATGTTCGGCCTATCTAAATGACCTCGTGCATCGGGAAATTTATGGAGCATGTAGTGCAGACTAGGTTACCTAGATTTATGGAGAGGAATGAGCTATGATCTCGATATGAAATGTTCGGTTTTAAGCCGCACCTTAGCACGTAGATGTTATGCTGCTCCTCAAGCATTACTTTGTAGAAACTAAGATAAAGGATGCGAAAGTGATATTAGGGCTAGATCTAAAGAAGACCTTCGATAATGTAAAACACTAGGCGGTCCTAGAGGGACGGAATGAGGTTTGGTTTGGTTCGGTTTGTGGGGTTTAACGTCCCAAAGCAACTCAAGCTATGAGAGACGCCGTAGTGGAGGACTCCGAAGATTTCGACCACCTGGGGTTCTTTAACGTGCGCTGATATCGCACAGCACACGGGCGCCTCGTTTTTCGCCTCCATCGAAAAGCGGCCGCCGAGGCCGGGATTAGATCCCGCGTCCTTGGGCACTACAGTAGCCGAGGTAGGAGAACCTATAACTACATCAGGGATTTCTTGACAGAAAGGACAGGCGAGATAGTGTTTAAAGAGAACACTTCGGAAGTGATTCAGCTAGGAAGTAGGGGGACACTGCAGGGGATGGTCCTGTTACCCCTACTGTTTAATATGGCCTTGATAACCCGAATCTTAAATTCAGCATGTATGCAGATGACAATAATTTGTGGATAGATAAGGGCAGGGATGGAGAGATTGAGCAAACTCTCCAGGCGGCATCCGACTGTATTGTAGCATACATGGCGGAAAGGGGCCCGGAGTGCTTTCCGGAAACGTCGAAATTATTCCTATACAAGGACAGGGCGCTTAGAAATAAACCGCCTTCAAAACTTCACATTCTGGTAGGTGGGGTGGAAGTTCCGGAGATGGAAACTATTAGAATCCTGGGCTTACATCTGCAGGCAAATGGCCATAATGCTGTTAACATCAAAAAGCTGGAAGGCTATGTCATGCAGATTTTGGGTCTCTTTAGGAGAATATCAAGAAAGGCGGTCTTAGATAGAAACATTTGATTAAATTGGCTGAGGCCTTTATTACGAGTAGAGTGAGCTATGCAACTTGAACTTAAGGCGGCAGAAATGAGCAAAATTGATGCGCTTATAAGAAAGTGTATCAAGAGTGGTTTGAGGCTGCTCATTGCGGCATCCACAGAGAGATTGTTGGCTATGGGAATGCATAATACTTTGGTGGAACTGATTGAGGAGGTAAATGTCTCGCAGCTAGAAAGGCTCAGAACCACACATGTGAGCAGGGTAATTTTCGAAAAAGCAGGGCTGAATACGGTTAGGAGAAGGGGCATGCAGGCCACCATAGGGTGGAAGGTAAGAGAGTGTATTCAAGTCCACCCATTGACGATAAACATGCACCTGGAATACAATAAAGAGAGACGGCAGAAAAGGGCTGAGGCTCTGGAACGCATATATTCAAGGAAGCCGAGGGAGCAGGTCGCATTTGTAGATGCGGCTGACGGAAAAAGGGAGGAAGGCACCTTAGCGGTAATGGCTGACGGGGGAGGGGGCTCGATTTCGGCGCTATTGATTAATAGCGATGATATTGATGTGGCAGAGGAGGTTGCAATAGCTCTTTCTTGCGTCGGCGCAAAGGCCACGTATTAGTTGAAAATTTGGTAGTGGGAGAATATATCCCATGGCACTCAAACGTTTAAGACAAAAAAAGTGAATAGGATAATTATCTGATTTGGACCCTAGCGCACGAATCTGTTAGTGGCAACGAGGCTGCTCAGAACCTGGCTCGAGATCTCTACTGCCGAGCAGGTCGGAATGAGCAACCTGAGGAAGGCTACAACAGAGAAGGGCGTCTGCTGTCGTATTATGATGTGACGCAGTATTATTGAAGGCAGCGTTTGAAACTACCCCCTCCAGACAAGACTCTAGATGGGAAACAGATGACAGCAAGGAGCAGCCATGGATAGCATCAAAGATACATGTATCTACGATACTATTTTTAAATACCCTTTGTGTATCGGGATCAGCTATCGAGCGCTGAAAATGAAAGTGCCGAAGTATCGGTATCGAAAATACATTTTTAGTGTATCGTGTATTTTAACGATACTCGATACTCCGCAAAATATTGACGCCACTGTGTGACAGACATTCGGTCGACGGCGCTCGTTCAGGCGCTAGTAGAAGCCGAGAGGCATCTTTACTTACAGTGCATCCTGATTTCCCTCCTACTCGAAGTTTCCTTCACACGCTCCGTCTTCTTAACCTCATCTATCCATATTCTCTTTCTTTAAAACTGAAGGAGCCAATGACAATGCACATAAGGGTGTTTAATTGTGAGCACCTAGTGCGTACCACGAAGCCGCTAAGCCGTTAACAGACACGCAGAAACAAAGAATAAAACCTACAAAGAAACGCCAAAGAAGACAAACAGGGAGTAGGAATTACGCGCACTTCATCCCTAGCTGCTCTCCTACCCTTTGCAATCCGCCTCCTTGTCCGTCTCTGAGGCGTGTGGTTGTTGTCAAGCAGCATGCTCAGTGGGCTGACGAACGCAGTAACTTATCTCCAGACCCTTGAGCTTCGCATGTTGGCTTTGCTTGGCGGCTAGAATATGAGCGTCTAAGGCCTCAGTCGGCCACGATGCAGTCGGCTAACCGTTGTTCTTGTAGTTAACAGCGTTTGGTTCGAAACAAACACCTTTCTTTGTAACTGCTCCGGGAAGAGGCTTCCACTAGGCCTTTTCCGTAAAAAGCAATTACGTATAAAATAATAAGAAATACATGACGTAAATGCTATGCAACTGCACCTTTCAAGCACATAAATTTGAATAGCAAATACATGGTCAAAGAATTTTTTTGCCGAAAACACTTCAGCGAAACGTGAATAATGCTTGTGAAGATACCCTTGTTTCATAAATCAATAAACTGTTAAAATGTTTTCGAAATATGCGAATTGATTGGCGTCATATTAGCCACTCTCTCTTAAAAAGAACAATTCTTTCTTTTTTATCTAAACCAGACTTCTCATGAAACGCTAGTGAATCTTGACTTTGTTGACTACCTTCAAGATCCTCGAGCCGACGCGGCTATGCCTCACTCTTATCTTCTGGTAAAGGGTCCCTTCATCAAATGTAACAGTGCGGCGGGCTCGTCTATTTATATATAGAGGCTTTTCTTATTTGCCTCGCTTACAGAACGCCCACATCGCGGGGCTATTTCAGAACTAATAAAAACGTTCAGACATTTTAATTTTGTAATGCTGTGGCTTTTAACACAGAATGCCAGCTTCAAATGTCTGCTATCGCACTGCTAACGAAATACCTGCTCAGTTCCCCAAGCGCACTCAGCAATGAGCCATTATAGCAAAGGAAACGGAGAGGGCCATCGGGTAAGTAACGTACGTCTAGTGTATGAAATGGAAAGCAGCAAACGAAGTTTCAGATTTATTTGTATGTAGCCAAGTGCTCACAAGGTGGTTCGTATGAAGAACACCAGCTTAAAAAAAAATTGTTCGCTAGGCTGCTTGTGGAAGCTTTGTAACCATGGGTTCAATTCAATGTGAAGTTCTGACAAGGCCAGCTGCCTAGACAGCGGAGCTTCAATAAATTCGTGCTGTCGGATTCATGTAAGCCCTTTCAAGGAAACAAAAACTGCGATATTGGTACTACTGAAAGTTCTACAAAGCATGGTAAAATTTTCCAGCTTCGCTAATATTACCGCCTTTATCATATTGACGTTTCAGAAATGTACCGAAGTATCAAAGATACGGTATAGAGTATCTGTATCGGAAATCATTTTTGCTTTTGGTTTGGTATCTTGTATTGGTATCGGAAATACAATCTTTCAAAGTATGGAGTATCGGTATCGAAGATACTTTTTTGAAGTATCTTTCCCCGCCCTGGAATCTGGAAAGCAGATGTGTATCCAAATCCGGTCTTAAATAAACATATATTTCTAAATTTTGAAGATAAGAGCTGCAGGATTTGCGGGCAGAGGGACACCCTGAACCACATAATATGGGAATGTTTGCATTCCACAGGCAGGGCAAACAAAATTGTTAGTAGAGAAGCCAGGGAGGAGTGGGAGGAGGAAAAATTTTTATTCTATATTTTCTTACCTTGCTGAGTGGAACCCTCAGTCCAGGGCTACATATGCCGCCTCAATCCTGCAGGGCCGCCAGAACAGATGTCCTGGTCTTGCGGGTTGGTGCTAATGAAACGGTCCTAGAAAGGAATAAATGCATGTCAGTCCGTAAGTCCATTGGCCACTGCAATACTCGGCCCGCTCAACTAGCCGGCGTTGTTTGGTCAGCTCCGTTCGGGACAAATGTGTTAAAGAGAGTAAAGAGAATGCCAGTATGGTCCAGTGTTAAATACTTTTCCTTTAAGTTGCACATGATTACGCTTCCAGTAAAAGTATGGCTGCATACAAGTCAAGTCAAGTCACTTTTATTTTCAACATTTACAATGTTGACGGTCTCCAGGCAAAAAGCTGTAGGGACAGCTTGACGGGGCCTGGAGACCGGCGGCAGGCAACAGTGACAGCAGTCAGTGACAGCAGTAAAAAAAAAAAAAAAAAAAAAAAAAAAAAAAAAAAAAAAAAAAATGAAAGACATATTTCTACCCTGAAGAGCTAATTGCTTACTCTGAAAAAAAAAAAGGCCAAAAACCATCAAACAAGTATTTATAGACGGCTGAGACGCAGTATTCCACTGGGACACTTTATCATCATCATCATCATCATCAGCAGCAGCCTGACTACACCCACTGCAGGGTGAAGGTCTCTCCCATATTTCTCCAATTAACCCGGTTCTGTGCTAGCTGCATCCACTTGACCCCTGCCAACTTCTTAACCTCATCCGCCCACCGAACTTTCTGCCGCCCCTGCTACGCTTTCCTTCCCTTGGAATCCCTTGGAATCCATTTTACAGCGAACTCTAAAGAAACAGTTGCCCATAACGCCACACGGGATCAGGTTTCCCCCTGTCTAGAGCCATGGTGATGTGCCCTTTGACGTGTGTATGCTCCTGAGTCTTCACAGTATCGGGTTGATCAGAATGGCAGTGTGCCATGCGGATGTTCATGTTCGTTCCGTTCGTGAAAACTGTGTCAAGCGTGGCTTACATCCTGGAAATCTACCTGGCACTCCCTGAGCCGCCTTCCTGGATAAGTGTATTTGATCAACTGAGGTACATGAAGCAATTTTAATTTTTCACGTCAGGCGAAGTTAGGCTGACGGGTTTTATTGTTACCTGAATGCGTGAGTTGGACTGTGAAAAAGGCTGACCGCCGAAGAATTGACGCGTTTGAATTGTGGTGCTGGCGAAGACTCTTAAGAGTTCCTTGGACTGCCAGAAGATCAAATGAGTCGATATTGTCGACCATAAACCCTGACTGCTCATTGGAGGGTCAAATTCTAAAGTTAAAGCTCAGCTACTTTGGTCATCTGATGAGAAGAGAGGAGTCGCTGGAGAAAGATTTGATGTTCGGAAAGGTTGAGGGTCGCCGGAGAAGGGGTAGGCAGCGAACGCGATGATTAGATGGCATTATCGAGGCATTGCAGATGAAGCTATGTGATGTTAGGAAGATAGTGAGAGACCGGAAAGCGTGGCGTGACATGGTCCATAGGGTCACGAAGAGTCGAACACGACTGAACGCCTGAACTGAACTGAACTTTTGTTTACCGGCAATAAACAAACAAAAAAGCGCTAATGAGACAGGGAATAAAGAAAAAAAAAAAACAGCAGTGGCGCAATGAATTAACACTGCTCAGCACTGAAAAATTGGTTCGAATCCTCTGAGTGCCATTTTACATTTCACTACTTTCGAATATATTATATATATATATAATTGGGCCTTTCCTTTCCTGTGAGCCAATTTTGCCAAGTAATAATGGTAAAGTCGTTGAACGCCTTGATGGTGATCGGGGTACTTATTGCCGTTACAGTCATGGAACGGAGTAATTACCTGTGAACTTACACAAATGCCGTGCACATCCTCCGGGATTAGCGGGGTAATAGAAGAGGTGCAGTTGGAAAGATGCTAACGAAAGGCGGAGAAATAGCATCACAGAATCCGACAAACGGAAAGTCCAAAGCCGCTGTTAATGGCGGATTTTTTCAATTTTAGCGTGTTAGCGTTAGGAATGCCATTAAGGGGAAAGCTGTCTGGCGTCGTTGTCTGCGTGAAAGTGCCACCTGCATATGGCGTTTAGCAGGAGTGGGCTCTATCTCTTCTGCCAACACACGAGAGCTCGTGCGAGACACACGAGCGCTCGTGCGTGTCCTGCCCTTCCTCACCTGCGTCTTGATATGCGCTTATACTTCGATGCAACGTCTTACTAACACGCCGAAACTGCTATGTTACTATTCTCCGCTATTAGGGAAGAGGCTGGATTGAGAAGAAAGAGGGACTAGCTGGAAACGAGTCAGAAAAAATAAATCGTAGTGGCAATTGGAATAGAAATCTAATAGGAGCAGAGCAATATTCGGAAAAGATTGGCAAAGTGAGTATAAATGTCTTCGCAGTCTCTCTGCATCAATAGTAATGGTCACTTCTAAATATTTTGTATATTGCTTAAAAAGTGGATAAGTAATTTCTTTACCACGAAAAATTTATATGCGATCAGTGAGGTCGAAATTCATTGAGTGCAAAAAGGTAAAAGGGATGACTAAGTTCAGGTTATGTTACGCAATGCGTTTAACTCTTGGATTGTTGCCATTATTGCTCACGTGGCGCCTGTTATGCTTCTTATTGTCACGCCAGTATAACAGCAGTGAACTTCTCCCCCACTTCCTAGCTTCAGTCGTGCTTGTGCCTATCCCGCGACTCTTGACGCGCGCAAAATGCCGCTCGGCCCACGCTTGCTTTTATAGTGCATCTTTTTCTCTTCCGCGCCCCTCCTCTGCATGCAGCGGGGAGTGCGGGACTTATTCGCTAGGCTTCGCGGTTCTTATTCTACCCTCTTTCTCCTGTTTTAGCCTCTTCTCTAAACTTCACAGTGCCTCTCCTCGTCGTTGTCGAAGGCGGCTGCGCTCTACAGCTGCGCGTGGGCGGGCCATGACGTCGTTCTCGGGAAACTTCGTATTAACGGCCCTCGATGTGTAAGCCCATGTTTACCGCTTCACCGGATGCCTCTCACGCAGGTGAAAGGGCCACACCTTGTCCTACGTCTGCGCCACATCGCGTGTGCAGAAGCATGTATTCGCCTCCGGTAATGTGTCTCCGTTGCGCTAGAAGTTTCTGCTATCTGAACATTACGTCTGGCTGCCATGAAGGTTTTTGATTCTTTACAGCAGCGTGGGGGTAAGTACACATGCAAGCAAAATACAGGGGAATGTGCGAACACGTGCTGTTGTAGCCCAGTGCGTGCCTATAGCGGTACTGAAGACCTGTAGGAAAGCCCATCACTCTTCGGATAACGCCTACGTCATAAGGCACACCATCAGTATTGTTAGCGGAACACTGCTGTTTCTAAAATGAAGAGTACGGTTTTGAAGATTACAGCAGCTTTTTTTTTTTTTTTTTTCAGCTTTAGAAGAGTACGCCATCGCAACGTGCTTGGAATGCTTTAGATAATTAGAAAGCCTCTGGCGCGTGGCCGGTCCACAGTGGGGCGCGCTGGCGTGTTCTTTCGTGTCGCTTGTATACGCCTACATGACTTGAAAGCAAACGAGCCCTGTAGGCAAGGCACAAACTGAACATCACTGAGATGTTAATGAAACATGCAGGCAGAAATGGCTTAGGACGTACGAGTAACAGCTAATTAGTGCGCTTAGCTGTGCTTGACTTTGCATTAAAACTTATATAATAAAGTACCGAATGCATTTCTTGTGTGCTCATGCAGAGCGAGACCATAAAGTCCCTGACCTTTGAGTCATGGGCATACTGTCACGTGTAAACTTGTCGCTTTTCCTTTTTGTGTGCCCGTACGTGCTCGCGCGCGCATTTCCGTTCTAGAGCTAGCTAATATTGAGATATAGTGCTGTTCTTTCGCTGTGATGTTTACTGCAGCTTCTGGAACTGGGGCGATAACAGGTGAGTTGACTGGAATGCACGATGACTACATCAAATGTATGGCAGGCACTCACGGAAATGGATCGGTGGTTGCCAACCGTGAATGTCGCTATCACCGCGGATGTCGCTATAAGCACCTCCGAGGTCTTTTTTTTTAGTCCATGTATTTTTTTATGCGCCCACAAGCCTGGCCTACATGTTTTGTCAGCCAACAGTTTACATTCGATTCTTCTCCGGTCCGGCCTACCACGAGCATCACGTGGTTCCGCTCGGGCGGGAAAAAGAGCCGTTTCAACTTGAGAGCAATATTCAGTTATGCTTGGAATTCTGTGCGATATATATACATAATTGGTTATGGTGCTCGACTACTGTTCACGAGGACGCAGGATCGAATCCCGGCCTCTGCGACCACTTTTCAATGCAGGCGAAGAGCAAGGCGTCCGTGTGCTGTGCCATGGTTCAAATTTCCAGAGTCCTCCACTACGGCGTCCCTCATAACCTGAGTTGCTCTGGGAGGTTAAACCCTACAAACCAAACCAAACTAAACCAAACCAAAAGGAATGCCTGGTATTTCTTCTCCTTTTCTTTCTCATCTATGATGCTACTCCTCTTGAAACTTAGCAAGCAGAATATTCACCGCAGTATATTAGCGTGCCTCGAATATTTTATTTGCAATCGCACCGAGTTTGCAGTAGCAAATAACCATCATTCGCCACTGTCAGTCGTTCATTCTGGGGTAACTCAGGGATCCGTCTTAGACTCTCTTTTGTTCCTCATATAAATAAAAGATCTCCCTCTCTGCGTAGCCTTTAACATTCGTTTATTTGCAAATGACTGTGTAATGTTTCTTGATATTAATGACCCTAACGACGCTCAAATCTTGCAAAAAGATATTAATGAAATTTGCGATTGCGACTGGTGTGCCACATGGTCCATGAAACTAAACGTCACTAAATGTAAAGTGTTACGTAATTTGCGCGTTTCGACCCATCCCATTTTTTCCTACCTTGACGGCATATAACCAGAGCAGGTGACATACCGCTATCTATGAATCCACACTACAAGTGGTCTAACATGATATGCTCATATCTATGCCATAATTAACAGTGCCAAACGCATCCTTCGCATATCTTCGTCGTAACTTCTCCTCGGCTTCTGTCTCACTCAGACTTCTTCTTTATAAATCGTTAGTTGGCAGTACGTTAGAAAATACGGCGTCCATTTGGGATCCTAGGACGGATAATCTCATCACCGCCCTCGAATTAGTGCAAAATAACTCGGCTAGCTTCAACCTTCAGAACTAAAACTGCACTGCTTGCGTAACGCTAATGAAAGACGCATTGCAGTTAAAGTCACTTGCTTACCGTCGTAGGTACGCTCATCTTTGTTTATTTCACAAAATAATGTACCATAACCCCATGCTTCGTAACGTCTCGTGCCCCCTTCATTATATGCCTCATCACGAATTTATGATTCACATAAGGTAGGTATTTCTTTCTTTAAAACAAAATGTGCAGCATACGCTTTCATTTCACGAACACAAAGGGACCGGAACCACGTTCCCGGGCCTACTGCCTTCATCACCGATCATCAAATCTTTTGTACGGATTTAGCTAGCATTGTATGAGTAACAATACAAACACCCTGCAAACAAGCTCCTTGTTTGTATCCATTCCCCTTTTCAATGCCCCCGGCCTTGAAGGTAAATAAATAAATTAAATAAATAAATAAATAAATAAATAAATAAATAAATAAATAAACAAACAAATAAATAAATAAATAAATAAATAAATAAATAAATAAATAAATAAATAAATAAATAAATAAATAAATAAATAAATAAATAAATAAATAAATAAATAAATAAATAAATAAATAAATATGATTCATACAGATTTGTTAGGCCTTTTAAAAAAATAGAACATGACATAGAGCTGTTTTCTAACCCTACTGAATATTGAAAAATTATTCATGTGTCTTAAATGTCCGTCGTCACTCCTGCCATTGGGCTGCTCAGCGCGGGATGCGCAGCGTCTAGAATTCAACCACTCCAGGAGAGGTACTATTGAAAGTAAAGGTTTCGAAATGGCAGGAGGCGAGATTAAGTAAAGTTTATTGAATCTGCAGGTCTGCAAAAGCACCCAGAAAGTTGTGAAGCAAGAAGCAATGGATAGTGACGTTAATGAAGTCTGCTTTCAACAGCTTAAAAGTTTGCGCGCCGATCGGTTCTGAAGGATAGTTGCGTCATGAATAAATTTTGTCTTATATTGACCCTGC
Source organism: Amblyomma maculatum (assembly GCF_055883805.1). NCBI lineage: Eukaryota > Metazoa > Arthropoda > Arachnida > Ixodida > Ixodidae > Amblyomma > Amblyomma maculatum. The sequence goes on along the minus strand of NC_139345.1, from coordinate 142,017,751 downwards.
TGTATTGCGCATTACTGTAATTCTTACATAACATGGCCCGAAGGAACAGGGTTGTAATGCCTCTCGAGTGCACTCCGTCTGAGAGTAAGCGGATCGTATTGACTGAAACTGGAGCTCATGCTTGACGAAATCTCTAAAAGCACTGGTTCCCGAGAAGTAATGCTGACTCAACGGGTCAAGGCTGAAGCAGTATAGACAGCCCCTGGACAGAAGCCCGGTGTCTCAACCTTGACGAAAAATTGATTACAATCACCCTTTTAATCTTTAAAGGCTCCATAATGAAATTTTAAGAAAAGGCGCTAAGTGCTCCCGCACAGCCACCCAGCAGAGTTCATGACTACGCTGAGAAACAACCATTGTGCCATAGGCGAGGTTTGCCGTAGCTGTCACGTGCACGCTATGCGGCTTCATTGTGGAGAAAAGTGCCCGTAAAAACAAATACGTGAATCAATGCCAGAGCGAGAAGTGGTATGGCGAGAATGCGCTTCTTTCAAGGGTGTATAGTTACTTGGTGTCAGGGTTAGCGTACGCAAACAATTGCCGTCGTCGCCGCTTGGGCAGAGCTCGATGAAAGGTTTCCGGTAGGCACACACCGTCCTTTGTTTCGACGGTTGAGGGAACGGCCAGCTTTCAGCAGCGGCAGCAGCTGTTGCCCTCTTTTGTTCTTGGGTGGCGGACTAAAAGCCGTCGTCACTTCTCGCGTTTCTTCGATGGAGGAAAATGCCTCCTGAAGCCCTTCGTCGTCCAGACACACGCGCTTTGCCGGACCTCCAGTGTCAAGTTCTTCCGCGCTAGGGGACGACTGTGTGGCGTTAATGTTTGTTCAGTTGCTGTTTAAATACCAGTGCGCTTCCGTCTCGTGTGACTTATGCTCGGGTTTCAGGAAGCCCTGCAAATGCAACGAATTTATTCATACATCGATGATACTGTGCGCCTGTCACCACAGCGCGCCGTATAACGGTCCCTGTGGTTGCTGCTTCTACCAGTTTTACACGTTTTGAATGTGTCCTTTGTTAGACCAGAGTCCTTAAATACTTTTGAGGTCATGGCACTCCGCCGTAACTCTACAAGAGAGCTTCGTGCACTGCCAGCAGCGGCCGCAGCGTGGCGTGCTTTCTGGCGGTGGAGAAAGCACCGGTCATAACAGATTTACCACAGAAAATATACCGAGATAACAGAGTAGAAATCATATGGAAAGGGGTAAGAAGTACGGACACTGTCAAAGTATGCAAAGGATTAAGACAAGGTTGTCCTCTATAATCGTTGCTGTTCATGCGTTTTATAAATATGGAACGGAGGCTACAAGGAAGTAATCTGGGTTTTAACCGGTCATATAGATTAGGCGGAAAGGTCGTAGAGCAGCGCCTTCCCGGTTTAATGTTACCAGACGATATTGAGCTGTTAGCAGATAGCCAGGAAGAGTAGCAAACTCTAGTTAAGTAATGCGGAGACGAAGGGGACGCTCTAGGCTTCAGTTTTAGCGCAGTTAAGTCGGGTCTGATGATTTTCAACGGCTCAACATATCAGGGTCTTGAAATACAAGGCCATGAAATACCCAGTGTGGCAGATTATAAATATTGAGGTACGTGTAAGTGAAGGATTGACATACATTGAAAACCATGAGCAAACGCTTAGGGCAAAAGGGCAAAGAGATAATGAGATAATGAACCATTGATGTTGGAACGAATGATATGATAGGGCATGGTGGGGATACAACAGGTATCAGTTGCTGAGGGATATTTGGAAAGATATTATGGTGCCCGGGCTTACTTTCGGAAATGCGGTGTTGTGCCTAAACACTGAAATACAATCGACATTAAAAATAAATCAGAGATCCGTTGGACGATTAGCACTAGGTGCCCACGGCAAAACTACAAATAAGGCGGTACAGGGAGATATGCGCTGGGCATCTTTCGAAGTACGGGAAGCTCAGAGTAAAATATTATATGAGGAATGCTTGAGGAAATTGGACAGTAACAGGTTGGCAGTTAAAGTATTTAAATACCTATACCAAAAAAGCGTTGACTCCCGTAATGAAGGAAAAGAACTGGGAAACTAACCAGTAAGTATACTGGCCGCAAGGACGCTACTGACCTTTTCACTCCCGACAGTGCCTTTCTGCTAAAATATTATATGTGGAATGCCTGAGGAAATTGGACAGTAACAGGTGGGCAGTTAAAGTATTTAAATACCTATACCAAAAAAGCGTTGACTCCCGTAATGAAGGAAAAGAACTAGGAAACTAACCAGTAAGTATACTAGCCACAAGGACGCTACTGACCTTTTCACTTCCGACAGTGCCTTTCTGCTAAAATATTATATGAGGAATGCCTGAGGAAATTGGACAGTAACAGGTGGGCAGTTAAAGTATTTAAATACCTATACCAAAAAAGCGTTGACTCCCGTAATGAAGGAAAAGAACAAGGAAACTAACCAGTAAGTATACTGGCCGCAAGAACGCTACTGACCTTTTCACTCCCGACAGTGCCTTTCTGCTAAAATATTATATGAGGAATGCCTGAGGAAATTGGACAGTAACAGGTGGGCAGCTAAAGTATTTAAATACCTATACCAAAAAAGCGTCGACTCACGTAATGAAGGAAAAGGACTAGGAAACTAACCAGTAAGTATACTGGCCGCAAGGACGCTACTGACCTTTTCACTCCCGACAGTGCCTTTCTGCTAAAATATTATATGAGGAATGCCTGAGGAAATTGGACAGTAACAGGTGGGCAGTTAAAGTATTTAAATACCTATACCAAAAAAGCGTTGACTCCCGTAATGAAGGAAAAGAACTAGGAAACTAACCAGTAAGTATACTGGCCGCAAGGACGCTACTGACCTTTTCACTCCCGACAGTGCCTTTCTGCTAAAATATTATATGAGGAATGCCTGAGGAAATTGGACAGTAACAGGTGGGCAGTTAAAGTATTTAAATACCTATACCAAAAAAGCGTTGACTCACGTAATGAAGGAAAAGAACTAGGAAACTAACCAGTAAGTGTACTGGCCGCAAGGACGCTACTGACCTTTTCACTCCCGACAGTGCCTTTCTGCTAAAATATTATATGAGGAATGCCTGAGGAAATTGGACAGTAACAGGTGCGCAGTTAAAGTATTTAAATACCTATACCAAAAAAGCGTTGACTCCCGTAATGAAGGAAAAGAACTAGGGAACTAACCAGTAAGCATACTGGCCGCAAGGACGCTACTGACCTTTTCACTCCCGACAGTACCTTTCTGCTAAAATATTATATGAGGAATGCCTGAGGAAATTGGACAGTAACAGGTGGGCAGTTAAAGTATTTAAATACCTATACCAAAAAAGCGTTGACTCCCGTAATGAAGGAAAAGAACTAGGAAACTAACCAGTAAGTATACTGGCCGCAAGGACGCTACTGACCTTTTCACTCCCGACAGTGCCTTTCTGCTAAAATATTATATGAGGAATGCCTGAGAAAATTGGACAGTAACAGGTGGGCAGTTAAAGTATTTAAATACCTATACCAAAAAAGCGTTGACTCCCGTAATGAAGGAAAAGAACTAGGAAACTAACCATTAAGTATACTGGCCGCAAGGACGCTACTGACCTTTTCACTCCCGACAGTGCCTTTCTGCTAAAATACTATATGAGGAATGCCTGAGGAAATTGGACAGTAACAGGTGGGCAGTTAAAGTATTTAAATACCTATACCAAAAAAGCGTTGACTCCCGTAATGAAGGAAAAGAACTAGGAAACTAACCAGTAAGTATACTGGCCGCAAGGACGCTACTGACCTTTTCACTCCCGACAGTGCCTTTCTGCTAAAATATTATATGAGGGATGCCTGAGGAAATTGGACAGTAACAGGTGGGCAGTTAAAGTATTTAAATACCTATACCAAAAAAGCGTTGACTCCCGTAATGAAGGAAAAGAACTAGGAAACTAACCAGTAAGCATACTGGCCGCAAGGACGCTACTGACCTTTTCACTCCCGACAGTGCCTTTCTGCTAAAATATTATATGAGGAATGCCTGAGGAAATTGGACAGTAACAGGTGGGCAGTTAAAGTATTTAAATACCTATACCAAAAAAGCGTTGACTCCCGTAATGAAGGAAAAGAACTAGGAAACTAACCAGTAAGCATACTGGCCGCAAGGACGCTACTGACCTTTTCACTCCCGACAGTGCCTTTCTGCTAAAATATTATATGAGGAATGCCTGAGGACACTGGACAGTAACTGGTGGGCAGTTAAAGTATTTAAATACCTATACCAAAAAAGCGTTGACTCCCGTAATGAAGGAAAAGAACTAGGAAACTAACCAGTAAGCATACTGGCCGCAAGGACGCTACTGACCTTTTCACTCCCGACAGTGCCTTTCTGCTAAAATATTATATGAGGAATGCCTGAGGAAATTGGACAGTAACAGGTGGGCAGTTAAAGTATTTAAATACCTATACCAAAAAAGCATTGACTCCCGTAATGAAGGAAAAGAACTAGGAAACTAACCAGTAAGCATACTGGCCGCAAGGACGCTACTGACCTTTTCACTCCCGACAGTGCCTTTCTGCTAAAATATTATATGAGGAATGCCTGAGGAAATTGGACAGTAACAGGTGGGCAGTTAAAGTATTTAAATACCTATACCAAAAAAGCGTTGACTCCCGTAATGAAGGAAAAGAACTAGGAAACTAACCAGTAAGCATACTGGCCGCAAGGACGCTACTGACCTTTTCACTCCCGACAGTGCCTTTCTGCTAAAATATTATATGAGGAATGCCTGAGGAAATTGGACAGTAACAGGTGCGCAGTTAAAGTATTTAAATATCTATACCAAAAAAGCGTTTACTCACGTAATGAAGGAAAAGAACTAGGAAACTGACCAGTAAGTATACTGGCCGCAAGGACGCTACTGACCTTTTCACTCCCGACAGTGCCTTTCTGCTAAAATATTATATGAGGAATGCCTGAGGAAATTGGACAGTAACAGGTGCGCAGTTAAAGTATTTAAATACCTATACCAAGAAAGCGTTTACTCACGTAATGAAGGAAAAGAACTAGGAAACTGACCAGTAAGTATACTGGCCGCAAGGACGCTACTGACCTTTTCACTCCCGACAGTGCCTTTCTGCTAAAATATTATATGAGGAATGCCTGAGGAAATTGGACAGTAACAGGTGCGCAGTTAAAGTATTTAAATACCTATACCAAAAAAGCGTTTACTCACGTAATGAAGGAAAAGAACTAGGAAACTGACCAGTAAGTATACTGGCCGCAAGGACGCTACTGACCTTTTCACTACCGACAGTGCCTTTCTGCTAAAATATTATATGAGGAATGCCTGAGGAAATTGGACAGTAACAGGTGCGCAGTTAAAGTATTTAAATACCTATACCAAAAAAGCGTTTACTCACGTAATGAAGGAAAAGAACTAGGAAACTGACCAGTAAGTATACTGGCCGCAAGGACGCTACTGACCTTTTCACTCCCGACAGTGCCTTTCTGCTAAAATATTATATGAGGAATGCCTGAGGAAATTGGACAGTAACAGGTGCGCAGTTAAAGTATTTAAATACCTATACCAAAATGCGTTTACTCACGTAATGAAGGAAAAGAACTAGGAAACTGACCAGTAAGTATACTGGCCGCAAGGACGCTACTGACCTTTTCACTCCCGACAGTGCCTTTCTGCTAAAATATTATATGAGGAATGCCTGAGGAAATTGGACAGTAACAGGTGCGCAGTTAAAGTATTTAAATACCTATACCAAAAAAGCGTTTACTCACGTAATGAAGGAAAAGAACTAGGAAACTGACCAGTAAGTATACTGGCCGCAAGGACGCTACTGACCTTTTCACTCCCGACAGTGCCTTTCTGCTAAAATATTATATGAGGAATGCCTGAGGAAATTGGACGGTAACAGGTGCGCAGTTAAAGTATTTAAATACCTATACCAAAAAAGCGTTTACTCACGTAATGAAGGAAAAGAACTAGGAAACTGACCAGTAAGTATACTGGCCGCAAGGACGCTACTGACCTTTTCACTCCCGACAGTGCCTTTCTGCTAAAATATTATATGAGGAATGCCTGAGGAAATTGGACAGTAACAGGTGCGCAGTTAAAGTATTTAAATACCTATACCAAAAAAGCGTTTACTCACGTAATGAAGGAAAAGAACTAGGAAACTGACCAGTAAGTATACTGGCCGCAAGGACGCTACTGACCTTTTCACTCCCGACAGTGCCTTTCTGCTAAAATATTATATGAGGAATGCCTGAGGAAATTGGACAGTAACAGGTGCGCAGTTAAAGTATTTAAATACCTATACCAAAAAAGCGTTTACTCACGTAATGAAGGAAAAGAACTAGGAAACTGACCAGTAAGTATACTGGCCGCAAGGACGCTACTGACCTTTTCACTCCCGACAGTGCCTTTCTGCTAAAATATTATATGAGGAATGCCTGAGGAAATTGGACAGTAACAGGTGCGCAGTTAAAGTATTTAAATACCTATACCAAAAAAGCGTTTACTCACGTAATGAAGGAAAAGAACTAGGAAACTGACCAGTAAGTATACTGGCCGCAAGGACGCTACTGACCTTTTCACTCCCGACAGTGCCTTTCTGCTAAAATATTATATGAGGAATGCCTGAGGAAATTGGACAGTAACAGGTGCGCAGTTAAAGTATTTAAATACCTATACCAAAAAAGCGTTTACTCACGTAATGAAGGAAAAGAACTAGGAAACTGACCAGTAAGTATACTGGCCGCAAGGACGCTACTGACCTTTTCACTCCCGACAGTGCCTTTCTGCTAAAATATTATATGAGGAATGCCTGAGGAAATTGGACAGTAACAGGTGCGCAGTTAAAGTATTTAAATACCTATACCAAAAAAGCGTTTACTCACGTAATGAAGGAAAAGAACTAGGAAACTGACCAGTAAGTATACTGGCCGCAAGGACGCTACTGACCTTTTCACTCCCGACAGTGCCTTTCTGCTAAAATATTATATGAGGAATGCCTGAGGAAATTGGACAGTAACAGGTGCGCAGTTAAAGTATTTAAATACCTATACCAAAAAAGCGTTTACTCACGTAATGAAGGAAAAGAACTAGGAAACTGACCAGTAAGTATACTGGCCGCAAGGACGCTACTGACCTTTTCACTCCCGACAGTGCCTTTCTGCTGAAATATTATATGAGGAATGCCTGAGGAAATTGGACAGTAACAGGTGCGCAGTTAAAGTATTTACATACCTATACCAAGAAAGCGTTTACTCACGTAATGAAGGAAAAGAACTAGGAAACTGACCAGTAAGTATACTGGCCGCAAGGACGCTACTGACCTTTTCACTCCCGACAGTGCCTTTCTGCTAAAATATTATATGAGGAATGCCTGAGAAAATTGGACAGTAACAGGTGCGCAGTTAAAATATTTAAATACCTATACCAAAAAAGCGTTTACTCACGTAATGAAGGAAAAGAACTAGGAAACTGACCAGTAAGTATACTGGCCGCAAGGACGCTACTGACCTTTTCACTCCCGACAGTGCCTTTCTGCTAAAATATTATATGAGGAATGCCTGAGGAAATTGGACAGTAACAGGTGCGCAGTTAAAGTATTTAAATACCTATACCAAAAAAGCGTTTACTCACGTAATGAAGGAAAAGAACTAGGAAACTGACCAGTAAGTATACTGGCCGCAAGGACGCTACTGACCTTTTCACTCCCGACAGTGCCTTTCTGCTAAAATATTATATGAGGAATGCCTGAGGAAATTGGACAGTAACAGGTGCGCAGTTAAAGTATTTAAATACCTATACCAAAAAAGCGTTGACTCACGTAATGAAGGAAAAGAACTAGGAAACTGACCAGTAAGTATACTGGCCGCAAGGACGCTACTGACCTTTTCACTCCCGACAGTGCCTTTCTGCTAAAATATTATATGAGGAATGCCTGAGGAAATTGGACAGTAACAGGTGCGCAGTTAAAGTATTTAAATACCTATACCAAAAAAGCGTTTACTCACGTAATGAAGGAAAAGAACTAGGAAACTGACCAGTAAGTATACTGGCCGCAAGGACGCTACTGACCTTTTCACTCCCGACAGTGCCTTTCTGCTAAAATATTATATGAGGAATGCCTGAGGAAATTGGACAGTAACAGGTGCGCAGTTAAAGTATTTAAATACCTATACCAAAAAAGCGTTTACTCACGTAATGAAGGAAAAGAACTAGGAAACTGACCAGTAAGTATACTGGCCGCAAGGACGCTACTGACCTTTTCACTCCCGACAGTGCCTTTCTGCTAAAATATTATATGAGGAATGCCTGAGGAAATTGGACAGTAACAGGTGCGCAGTTAAAGTATTTAAATACCTATACCAAAAAAGCGTTTACTCACGTAATGAAGGAAAAGAACTAGGAAACTGACCAGTAAGTATACTGGCCGCAAGGACGCTACTGACCTTTTCACTCCCGACAGTGCCTTTCTGCTAAAATATTATATGAGGAATGCCTGAGGAAATTGGACAGTAACAGGTGCGCAGTTAAAGTATTTAAATACCTATACCAAAAAAGCGTTTACTCACGTAATGAAGGAAAATAACTAGGAAACTGACCAGTAAGTATACTGGCCGCAAGGACGCTACTGACCTTTTCACTCCCGACAGTGCCTTTCTGCTAAAAGCGCGTCGACGCGAGTAGAATTACCTGCGTGGACCAATGGGTAGTTGAAGGTTTAGTTTTGACCTGGCAACGTGGTGTTTGAACTTTTGCTCCAGGCCATGGCGAAGATTTTCGATGACCTCCTTGCGTATTTTCCGCGTACCGACCCACCTACGCCCCAATATCGTGTCAAATTAAGTGTGAGATAATACCTTCAAAGCTGCGTGCACTGTGCGCAGCCTGTCGACACGGCTGCTGAAGAAAACGGTGCGACTAAGTTTGGTCAAATTAGGGCGGAGACAAAATTCGGGGGTCAACTTTCGAAGGTTGTCTTCCTACATTTGCAAGCCACCACTTAGTTGGTTATGCTCAAATTAGCTTAAATATCAAATTTGGTCAAATTTGGACGTAGTCAAACTCTGGGGGTCTAGGGAGGCAGTTTCGAGGGCGGACCCCCTAAGTTGGGAGGTCGCCACTCAATTGGACATTAAGTTAGACATTGATTAGGGCAAATTTTTACAAGGTAAATGTTTAGGAATCCTGGGAGCCCAATTTCGGGGGTGTCCATTCAAATTAGCAGGTCACCGTCGAGTTGACCATATTCGAATTGGACTGGATACCATATTTGTTCTATATACCTGGTTCTTCGCGCGACACGGCACAGTCCACGATTTATTCTTTAATTATTTAATTAACAATTTATTTAAGCATTCAGTGACTTAGTTAAGTGGTAACCGCATGAGGCGACAACTCCTAGCGATCCGTCGCTCGACGCCGCCGCCAACGCCTGTCGTTGCTACTGGTGCACACCGCACGGAGCGACGGGGCTCAGCGACAGAGGCGCGTTTTCAGCGTTGCTTTGTTACCGACGCCTCGTAGTTCGGTCAAGGGGAGTTCAATCACGCTATTTTACGTTTTTAATACTAAACAGCATGAAGTACGTCAAAACACTGATGATAGTTCTTCTAGCGCATCGCATTTTAAAGGGTCACAGCGGAGCGGGGCGCTACTACACTGCGATGCCGATTTGCATTGCAAGCAGTGACTTTCTTCCGCTCCTTTCGAAAATTAACTGTATCTAGCAACACTAGCCTTTTTTTTTTTTTCTTTTACGACCTTTCAAAGCTTTTACTGAACTGTCTCGATGCGCTCATAATACATGGATCAGACGGAGTGAGCGTCTGCAGGCACCAGGTTCTTCACCCAAACCGGACTAGGAAAACGAACTTCACCTGCAAAGAAAAAAAAAAAGCCAAAACGGACGTTGAGCACCGCACAGTCTTCTGCAATTGGCTGCCTCGCGAGCTGCTTCCAGGTGAGGCGCGAAATTTTCTAAAAACCCAGAAACTGAGCGACAGCGACGAGCGGCAATGTTCGTCGCGCGACGCCATCGCGAGGCGTGTTGCTGCGAGTTGTCGCCTCATGCGGTTAGCGCTTTATTCTTACTTTTTACATATGTTTACTGAAACTGGTATAGTTAATGATGCAATTGTTGGCTAACTGTTCCTGCGCACTCATTTTATGACAGGTTCTATCCACGCAACCCAGGAGCGAAGAAATGATCTCGCGTTAATATTTTCATGGCAGTACATATGGGACGGCTTGTAAACATCATGCATTTCTTACCATAGAAATTGCCATCCCTGGGCCTGATTCGATGCTAAATTACCCTTGGTTATCTTTTCCCCCAAGAACCTTCACAGTGATATAATTCGGGAGATACTGTAAACATTCGCATATATAGTATTTAGACATATTTTGACGCTCCGACGTGTACCGTAGAGTGCCAGCAGCCGCGCCGCTCCGATGTCATTGAACTGACAAGGGCGTTCCAGTGGTTGCTCCAGTCCCAACATCAGACTTTCGGTGAAGTGTCATAACCAGTAAAATTATTGAAGGACTCTGGTTAGACTCTTGCGGTAAAAAAAAGCCTCTTGCAAAGCTTGTTTGAGGGAGGCCACCGAAGCTTGGCTTGAAGTGAACAGATGTCGAAGGATGCAGGGACATTAGCGCAGTACCGCACTGATTTCTTGGCTGAACGTGTGTTAACCAACAACCAATATTGGGGAGAAATGAAATTGACATAAACTCGTTGAATATAAGAAGAAAATAAATGGTATAAAAACCCAGCGTGCACTCCTAAATAACTTTGGGAACACCTTTTTTTCTCAAGCACCTTGGCTGCTAGAGATGGTGGACTATACCTTTCTATCAGCAATTATCTGTTGACTGAGAGGGTGCAGCGTACACGCGATGCATAATAAACAAATCGAAAGGCAACTGTACTGAATCAAGGTACACTGAAAAGGAAGTTTGAAACTAAGCGATGAAAGGCGAAGGTCAAAAGCGGATGTGTTCAGGCAAGCAATCCTAAGTGAGATCTTAGCTCTTTGTTGGGTGCGGCAGCCTCAAAAAACACGGTTAGGAGCACTCTGCTCCTGGAAAATATAACCGGCGCTGCAATAACAGTCGTCATTGCTTTCATCCTTGGACGTTTACACTTGACTTTCTGTCTCTCATCCCAATCCAACAGCTGAGGTGAGGAAAGCACCTAGGACGGACAGCAGCACTTAAGGTCACACACACCGGGTGTTTCAAAATATTCGCAACATATTTTTCTTTCAATAGCCGGGGAAGAAATGCGGTGAGGTCTCCGCAGGTTGACTGTCCAGCAAGACGCACATTGCTTGTTGAAACTTCGAAAACGGCGTCGAGGTTATGAGTAAGGGACTGAAAACAAACATATTTGTGAAGCATAGAGATCAAGGCCAGTTGGTGTGGTGTCGTCTTGAAAGTAGCAGCGCGAAAAACAATTTGGCAGTTAGGAATATATGCTCTTATTGGTAACCAGATTTCGTTTTCTCGCAGTACACTTTGCTAAAATGACCTCCATGGTTAGTTGGTTTGTGGGGTTTAATGTCTCAAAGCGACTTAGGCTATGATAGACGCTGTAGTGGAGGACTCCGGAAATTTCGACCACCTGGGGTTCTCTAAAGGGCACTGACATTCGCATGTTATTCTACCGGGGACCCCATAGACGCCTTCTGGGTTATGAAGGACGTACTATTCAAGCGGCCCCAGATTATCAATGTGTAGACTGGAAAGTCAATTTGAAGGGCTTTCAAAGCCATATTTCTTACGTTTGATATTTTCAACCATGATGCCTATCCTGGCTACCCCGGAATTCAGTGAAGTGAACCAAACTGCAGTATTAAAGACAGTTTCACAATATAATACTGGAACCTGCAACAAAAGTAACAAAGTTGATTAGTTAACTTTATGCAATTAATCGTGTTTTTGTTGCACATTACCGAGCAAAATTATCCACATTACCCTACATTCAACCCGCATAGACCACAACACCATCTTGTTTGCGGCATATGAAATAAAAATCTTCATTGAATAATTTCGAGCGCCAGTTATTAGTAGCATGCGCCTCAAAAGTTACTTGCCAATCATTCTCAGTGCAATGCGCCGCCGCATTTTGTGCCATTTGTGCATACGCTACTAAACTATAAAGGTTATAAAAGAGTGATGATAAAGACGCACCAGAAAAAAGTACCACAATCTGTGCCATTTAATGAAAGCACGCGGCTTAAAAGTTAAGCATGTTGGGAGTTTGTTCACGACGGCTGAAGCAGCGCGAAAGGCCTAGACACGCTATGAAGGCAAACTGCGCTTGTCGTGTGTACCTTCCTAATGTGTCTGGATCCTTCTCGTTGCTGTAGCCATGCAGAAAAAGGCCTCAGCGTAAGACTTCTTCCTGAAGGATATCGCTTAGGACGCTTCCACAGTCCACCAGCACTCGTGATTGTGACAACCGAATGCATCTTCGCTCAATCGCAGAAGTGAAATGGCTATTAAACAAGTAGAAAGAAGAGTCGAAGGCCACTTCTATCGAAACGCTACCCGGTGCGCCAGCAGACATAACTGGGTGATAGCTTGTAGTACTTATACAGCGCGGCCGTTACAGAACTAAATGAAATGCCAGATATATGCTGGGTGTGTCTGCTTATGCGGTTGGTAAATGCAATGTATACGCCCTGGATCAGCATGCGGGCTATGTGAAACGCATTAGTAGATGGCTTCAGATAATTTAATGTCGACCTGCTGAGGTTCCTAACATGCGCTCAGGTTTCAAGGACGCCTCTTCAATTTCTCCGCATACAGATTGGACTACCGTGACCGGGCTTCGATCCTGCAACTTTATGGTTAGCATAATAGTTATAGCCACACAGGGATCGCGGCGGATTTTGCTGCCACTTTATGATTCAAGCTTGAGGGGTCACTTCGGATGTTTTCCGAGGTGCAGGCAATCTAATGAAACTATTATTGTAAGTATCCCCCTCGTTATAATCACTTGCACTGCGGAAACAGATTTCAAAGATAGCCGTTATCACGATCTCAGTTCTGATTGTTTTTGTGAGCAAAACTGCGCTTTCGATGTCACAAATGTTAATCGTAAGTCGTAAGCATTTTAAGGGAAGGAAAAGTTTGATTCGGTCACTACTCCAGCCACTTAAGGCATGTAGGACTGTTTCTGTTAAAAATAACCTGGCACTCGCATCATCACTACTTTAACCAAATCACTGCCTCTGGCCACAAATCAAATTTTGGCTTCGGTTCGCTTTTTTCGATATTTCTAAATAATTCAACTTTTATTTGACGACTTGCCATGTGGCATATGACGGCTCTCTAAGCATATTCTAAATATATACTTGGTATTTCAAGAAAATAATTTTTCGCGAAGAGTAGGGATTCCAAGAAGTGTGAGGCAATGAATATCTAAGTATTTCAAAAATGTCACGGAGTGGCGCTATAAGAACCTAACAAAGAGCAAAAAGGAAACGAGGATTTTTTTCTCGTGGTTTGCTCACAGTGCTCTTCGAGGAAAGGTGGCTTCCAGGATAACGAAGAAAGGATAAGAATCGAATAAGTAATCTCAAAAACAAATCAATAAAGAATACCTGTTTGTATGAACGTAAAAGAAAGAAAACATACTTAGCTACGGTGTTAGGAATATGCGAACTAACAAGGTCTTATACCTCCATTTGAAAGCCTCACCTCGTTTTTTCTATTCTGCATGAGTTGTCGATCGATGACAGCAGCCAGGTTTTACTGAAAAGCGTCTTCATGAGACTTGACTTCGCGGCATAAATTTTTGTGGCCTGTCTGTCGTGCCAGTTGGTGCGTGACTTGAAAACAACACGGTCTTGGGAGAGTTCGCTTATGAAATATTGAGCGTTTCGAAAGGATGCGCCACCACTTCTTTCGGTGGCTGTCTCTGCGTAATGCTGCGAAACCAAACCGGTGCTTCGGAACTGCTAAGATATCAACAAAAAAATCTTGCTATGACAGCTGTTACCTAATGGCGGTTAGGGTTCACTTTTGCCTCTTGCAATGAAAGACGTTGCACGAATGATCGCAGTTTATTCATCTGAGGATGTTAGATTGCTAGTTTAATCACGAAATGCATTTATATCCTAACGTACAGCAAACGGGGATTATAAAGGGGATACAATTTTTTATTTATTTATTTCTCAATACTGCAAGCCGGAACTGGTGCCGAGAGGGGCGAAGAAACACAAACATATATTACAAAAAAAAAAGACATTGCAATACGGGCATCTGAATCACGTAGGAAATAAAATAAATAAAAAGCGAGAAGAAAAATACAGGAAACTGAAAAATGCATGCGAACTGCAAAATAACACCTGACAGCGACGTTAGCAACAAAACGCTCTGTATATCTTCGTACTATCCTAAAGGCTTATCAAACCAGTTTGATTTTATTTCGGGTTCAAAGGTTATTGCTGCCATGATCCAGCCAATAGGATGAGAAGAGGTGCCATCATCGCACAAATAACGTTTGGACATTCAGGAGTGCAGCAAAAAAAAAAAAAAAAATCAATGAGCTCTATCCAGCCACCGTAACGAGATCGACAGACTGCAGCGTTCTTCTTAAAAAAGCTGCGGCCGGCCTACGAGTTTTGAACCCGCCAACTACCACGCAGCGACTGCAAAAAAGCTCATATGACCTGTCTCTTGAACGACAGTGCTCTTCTCCGAACTTTGCCTGGGAGTTGAGACTGAAGTACCACTGAGGCAGAAGCAGATGACGATGACGACAGAGAGGCGGCCTAGCAGGGGCCGGCGTCCGTTGAATAACTAGGGCTGGTGTCGCCGTACTCTGACGGCTTCGAGCCCAAAGGCTCACGCCACACGCAACGAGTGACACAACCGGGCAACTGAAGCCACTACCGACACGAGCGGGGAACGAAACAATGTCTCATCTCTACTACGGAAGACTCATCCCTGTTACGGCAACAAACGAACGAGTGGTAGACGTCAATCGTAGCCCCCTCCACAGACCCAACTGGTGAAGGACACATATACAGCTCGAAGGAATTCGTCAAACACGTAAAATATTAGGGACATGTTTAGAAGCACACAAGCGCTGACGACGCACTAATATGAAGAGTGTCAGCGCCAGCTCAGTCTTTGCTGATTCAATTTACGAACAATAATGCGTGAGTCTTGCCAGAGTGCAACGGAAATGCGTTACAAAATGCACATACTTGGGTCTCGTGGGCGGGGCACGTTGCGACGTTGTTTCAATGAGGCTCTGTTGACTCTCGCGACGGCGGCAATCAGGCTGCAAGGAGATGCGAAAGATTCGCGTAGCATTCACGGCATGGATTGTGAGATGCTTTTGACTCACTTTTAAACGGGAAAATTACTATGCGGGGCGTCTGGAACGTAGGTTGATCGAAGAGTGCAAAATTCGGAGCACCTCACCGGAAAGATACCTTCTGGCCAGGCCTCCTTATCCGCTCGCGAATGAGAAGACGATATTGTGCAACCTTATCGGAATTGGCGAAATCATCAGGTCCAATATCCTAACTACATAACCATGCTGTAGAGTCATATAAATAATCGAATTCGTAGCGCTGCTTGGCACTAGACGGCGTAAGATAGTAAAAGAGCGGAAGGTAAAATTCTGTCAACCTACGGCGGGGAAGCGGAGGCGTATGAGGAGCGGCGACAGGCCCATAGCGCCGGCAGAAGACGGGCGCACTGACTGATTGACTGATATCGACGGCAGTCCAGGCCACGAGGGCAGCGAGACCCGATTTGAGCCCACGAGCATGAGCCTGGACCAAAAGGGGTATTATCAACCACCTGTATAAGAACTGTTCGAGACCAAATATAGAAATCATAGCTACAAAAAAGAAAAAAAAAAGGAGTCAGGACCAACGATGCAGGGAATACCAAGGCGACAAACAGGCAAGCAACCTGTTTCCCAGATGATTGCTGCGACTTCGCCATGATGAAAATCTCACCGATAATCAACCGGTAATCTGTACATGCAACACTTCACACTGGTCTGTTTTCAACTGAGAGCTCCTCAAGACCATACGTTCGTCCCCAACATGAGACGTCCCTCGAACAGAACGAAATACTTGGACGATGCATCAAACCGGCATGCGTGGCAACATTGGATGCGAACTTCGGAATATCTACCCTACGGCTAGAAGAAGTCGTGATCTCGTTCTTGCCAAGTGCCATGTACTCCTTTCTTACACGCTCAACAATCGAGTGGAGTGACCTGCCTCCAATCTTTTTTTCTTCAGAAAATTTTCAGCGTGCTGCAGCAAGTTTAAGTATTATTCATTTCTATGAGAATTTACAAATGCAAATACAAATATCCTTATTTTGAACATCAAGAATATTAGGAGTGCATCTGAAAAGCCAAAGACTTCCGACAGAGGGATGTGCCCTTTATACATGCACAAGAAGTGCATAATAATCAATGTTTCCACGCACCTGCAGTTGTTATCGCTTCTTAACCTGCGGTGTGTATAATCTTATATATCTGGCTCATCAGTGCTTTTTGACTGCTCTAGATAAGATGACGCATAAACACATTTTTATGTGCTTCTCTTCAACCAAACGTGCATTTGAAGTGTGTTTTCTGTAGCATGGGGACCTGCATTGCATTTTTATCGTCCCATCTCTTGGTAGCCGTATGGCGGCGCTTTGGGGGGACGTCAATGAGTAATTACTTTCTTATTACTTGATTGGTGTTTCAGCGCTTGAGTATATGTTATAAATAAATAAATAAATAAATAAATAAATAAATAAATAAATAAATAAATAAATAAATAAATAAATAAATAAATAAATAAATAAATAAATAAATAAATATATAAATAAATAAATAAATAAATAAATAAATTAAATAAATAAATACTGCGGAGTCCGTTGCCTTCAGCAGCGGCTCTGGCTCGCTGCACCAGCATGAGTTGATGCTGCGCGTCCGGGTCGGCTAGCAGGTCCTCCCACTGCTAAGGACCAGGGCTATCTATTTTAGGCATTATGGGGTTTGCCCTACATCCCCATGTTGTGCGGTAGAGTGTAACAGTGTGTCCGCGTCAGGCACATTTGCTTTTGTATTTGTATTGTATTTTGTAGATATGTTGGCCATATCTTGTGGTATACAAGGATCTGTTTAGGTATGTGTTTGTTTGTAGGCGCCTAAGTGTAGTGGCTTGTTCTCGGCTTAGTGTATCATGTGGAAGTGCGTACTTTCTACGCCTCTACCTACACGCTCGTATCGTTTCCCCGTATCTTCCTGGTGTTGTGAAAGGCTCTACCATTGTCTTCGCCGCCCGGCTAATGAAATATCGGACGACGGCATCTACCCTAATGTTAACCTCCACCCCAGCGTCAGAGGGCCCAAAAAAATCGTGTTACCTACTTGGGTCTGTTCCTTCTGCCAGTCCGGCTAGGAACTTGCTTGTTATGCGATGACGCCTGTTGTTTTGGAAGGCTCGACAGGCAGCTTGCGAGTACGAGATTATTCAGTATTTGTGTCGTCTTCGGTTCACCTCCGAGATTACCAGGGCTATTGCCACATCTTCCGCTGTGAGGATGCGGCAAAAAGCTAGGCGCCCGAGTGCTGTGCGATGTCAGTGCACGTTAAGGAACCCCAGGTGGTCGAAATTTCTGGAGCCTTCCACTACGGTGTTTCTCAGAGCCTGAGTCGCTTTGGGACGCTAAACCCCATAAACCAAACCAAACAGCCCTAGCCTCCCTACGTTTTTCGCGCCATCAACTCATGCAGGTGGTTCACACTGTCAAATAAGAAAAAACCGCATTAACATGGGTATTCGAGCTGCGCAAGCGTAAAACGAAGGTTCGAGCGTCACGAGAGACGCTGGCGAAAAAAGAAACGTCAACAACGTCCGGAATATCACTCTTTGCAGAAATCCGCGGCACTTCGGACTGATCAAACTCGGCCCATTATAGTTATATTTTTAAATTTTAAATCGAAACTTGAAGCTCGTCAAAACGCACACAAACTGGAAGATGTGAAGTCGGCAAAGGTTTGGCTGTACTAAGACTACTCCCTAAGAAATCTTCATGCGCGGAAAAAGCTGCGCGATTCCGCTAAAGAGATTGTTGGGATAAATGAGCGCTATTCTGTCAGATTTAACACGCTTCGCATGAAAAGCGCAATTAACCGATATGACTCAGCAACTGAACGCATTATTAAACTTTATTCATTTTTTATTTTTATTTTTAGAAAAGATAGGGCTGGCTCTCGTCGAGCCGGAGGAGTATTGATCGCCATTAAGGAAGGTTCCCACGCATCGCTCATTGCTATCGACTCTTCATTAGAAATAGTCGGTTTCTGCTAAAGTTGGTAGCACGTTTTGCATTTTCGGCGCATGTTACAGACCACCCGATAGCCAACCGGAATTTGTCGAACAATTAAATGACGCCATTGAGCAGGTTCTCGTAAAACACCCTAATTCTCTTCTTTTTCTAGCCGGCAAGTTTAACTTTCCGGCCATAAACTGGACAACGCTAACGACTGATTCCGAGAATAATCGCCAAGGGAGCATTTATTTCTTCATTTTCTTTAATATCACCAGCTCACCCAAATTATTCATGAACCAACCCGTGGTAATCATATTCTAGACTTGATCCTGACCAGCCATCCCGAGCTCTCAGACGTTAATGTTTTGGAAAAAATAAGCGACCATAAAACTGTACACTGCTCTCTTTCACTTCCGCGTGCGTACAAATCAAAAATGAAAAAAAGCTATTCTCAACTACGCACGAGGAGACGTCCAAAACATCAATCGAATATTGGAAACTTTCACTGATGATTTTCAAGCCAATTTCCAGAATCGCACGACAGATGAAAATTGGCAGTTGTTCCGTGACCAGCTGCGTGTCGAAAAGTAACTACGCGTACTAACGATCCTTGGTCCACCAGAGATGTCGAAAGGGCAATAAACAGGAAAAAGAGAGCATTTAGAAAAGCAACTCGAACTAAGGAAGCCACAGACTAAGAAAATTACAAAGAACTTTCAAAAGTAGCTGAAAAAGGGCTTTATGAAGCCAAAAACAAATATTTTTATTGCACACTTCCTAGTTTCATAAGAACTGATCCCAAGAAGTTTTGGAACACAGTTAATCTGAAACGCGTCGGTGCGGCTCCTGTTCTTTTGGATGCATACGGCAATACCCTAACTATAGAAAAAATGTGCAGAAAACTTGAACAACTTTCACAGACGAACTGCCACTTCAGAGTCACTTGCTGCTTCCCGAAGCCGACATCCGGTTCCCATTTTCACCCATTCTCGTAACAGCACAGGGCGTGTTTCGCGCAAATGAACGCTTACCATTCAGCGCCACCTCAGGACCCGATGGCATCAACGCAAAACTTTTAAAAATAACCTGCCAGCCCTCAACTTTACACCCCCCAAATTTTTCAGCAATCTCTCGTTACAACATGTGTGCCGCAAGATTGGCGATTTGCTTACGTCATCCCGCTTTTTACATCTGGAGACAGATCTGTCCCAAATACCTACAGGCCTATTTCACTGACTTCGATATGTTGCGAAATTCTTGAACACATTATCTACACTCACATTATAGCTTAGCTTAACCAAAACAACATGCTTCATATCAACCAGCATGACTTTCGGAAACATTTATCGTGTCAGACACAGTTATTTGAGTTAGTAACAGACATTCATCAGGCATTCGATTCATCTCTGTATATTGACTCCATATTTATTGATTTTGCCAAAGCTTTTGATCGCGTCCCCATTAATCGCGTAATGATAAAAATACGTAATCTGCAACTTGATCAATACACTACACAGTAGATTGACGAGTTTTTATCTAACCAATTTCAATCAGTGAAAATACGTAACTGCTTTTCAAATCGCTCAAGAGTTGCTTCCGGTGTGCCTCAAGGTTCAGTGCTGGGTCCTTTGCTCTTCTTAATTTATATTAATGACATTACGTCTAACATTACATCTACAATAAGATTATTAGCAAATGAGTGTGCAATTTACAGAACAATAACTAACCCTGCTCATATCATCGCTCTACAGGCTGACCTTGAGGAGCTGACCCTTTGGTGCTGCACGCAGGTGGCAAATGGTAATTAACACCGATAAAACGAAACATCTTAAATTTACTTCGGCTGCTTACTCGAGTCCAAATGCCTACACAATTAACAACTCTCTCCTTGAAACTGTTGCATCGGTGAAAAACCTCGGCGTTCCCTTTAACTCGAATTTACGCTGGAACACACATATAGAGTAGATCATTTCCAAATGTTTTAAAAAACTTGGTCTTCTAAGCGCTGACTGCATCTTGCAGACAAGAACACACGACTACAGACCTTCAACTAGTTAGTGAAATCCAGATTAGAATATGCGTCAGTCATCTGGAATCCTTACCAAGCCTGTCTTATTAACATGCTAGAATCGGTCTAAAACAAAGCAGCGCGATTCATTCTTTCACAGTACTCTCGACATCAAAGCGTTACAGCGATAAAACATCACTCAATCTCCAGCCCCTAGTCATGCGCAGAAATTTAAATCGTTTATCTCTTTTTCATGCTCATCATAGCAGCACACCATTTGCATGCTCACATATCTTTCCGGCGCCGCACATCTCTGCTCGTCTAGATCATATCAACAAGGTTAACCCTATTTCAACGCGAACAGAAAGATTCAAGTACTCACATTTAGTCCTGTCTATTAATGAGTGGAACTCACTTCCTTCTAGTATCGCCATTTTTCCTGAAGCATCACCTTTTCAAGCAGCTGTCATATCGCACTTGAATTCACAAACCAAATCTGATGTTCATTTTACTTTTCTAGCTCTTCAATTTATCGTCTATGTTACGTGCTCCATTACATGCGCTGAAACGCTTCCCTGTTCCATGTTCCGCAACTTCCAAATGCAATATTTTGATCTCTTTTTTTGAAGTGCTGTATTTCACTGTTTTGTTAGATTTGCATTTTTATTATTATTTTTAAAATCTCCGAAATCTGCTCCTGTCGCCTGTATAAATTGTTCATGGCTTTTTGTGCACCTACTTTTGCTTACAGCTTTTTTGCTTGTATTGTAAATTATTTATGTATAATTGATAAATGCACCCCTATGTAATGCCTGCAAGGGCCCTTAGTGTATTTGAAATAAATAAAATAAATAAAGGGGTTAAGAAGCCAGAGTGGCTTCATTTTGCCAAGCTTCTTGCTGCCCGCGCCGTACTGTATCATACCATACCATACCATACCATACCATACCATACCATACCATACCATACCATACCATACCATACCGTACCGTACCGTACCGTACCGTACCGTACCATACCATACCATACCGTATCACACGACACGACGCCGTACCATACCATACTGTTACGGGGCGGCAAGCCGATGAAAACCGGAGAAGAGAGAACACAGAGAAAGAAGATGGTAAATGACTGGGAGATGATTTAATGAATCGTGGCGGGCCCCCGCCACGATTCTCATGCCCGCTATTGCCCGCTTTTTCCTCGTTCGTAACATTTCCCCGGGCCACCGAGCGATCGCCCCGATCATGGACGAGGAAGTTTGCCGATGTCAATGCAATCCGTGGCATGACGTGGGTTTGTGTCACAATTAAGCTGCCTCACCTATACAACGGAAGTTGTGCGATCTTCTGCCTCAGATATAGAGCGAAACTCACGGGACCTCGCCGCTCCTGTGAACAGGCTTCGACATGACGGTGGGGCGGCGATTGCACGTCCTTGACGTGGGCACTGTGTAAGGAGCCGAGAGTATAAAAAACGCATACCAGAGCACGCCCGCGACAGTGCGCTCTGGGAAGATCCAGTCTTCCGGGCCTCTCTCGCGGCCGCTCTGGGAAAGCGTCTTGTGTTTCACCGGACCCGCGATCGACGCATCGTTCTTCTCATCTGTACGGCAGTCGCTACCAATCAACCCAGCCTTCGACGTCTCTATTAACAAAAAGCGGTGAGAACTCCTTTTTGCCACATACTGTTGTTTAATCGAACATTGTTTTGGCCTTTGTTAACTTTTACCTGGCTTAGTAATATTTTTACGCTGTCTTTTTTATGTAACCCTGACCCATACTTAATATATCTAAAATTCTTGCTTTGTTATCTTTATAGTCTTATTTTTATGGTAGCGTTTTGTTCGGGTTTTCCTCTTGTGATTTAACTAGTCATCTTTTATCAATATCTTTTTCATGGCGTTTTAGTTTTTTATTGTAGTCTATTATTATGCAGTGTTTTTTTGACTACCATCTATAAATATACAATTGTTTATAAAATAAAGGGGACCTTCTTAAACTTATGCCTCAGTCACATACCGACACACGTACTTCACGGGTGGACCGGCCTAACTTTTAAAGGTGTTCTCAAACCTCATAGAGGGACGACGGGTAACCGCAAATGGGATCCCGCACCTCTGTTGACCGTAAAGGCGGGGATTTGTGACATAATGGGCGTCCGCGGACAGGACTGGTCAACCAAGTGTCGGTGAGAGAGAGAGGAGTAGGCGCAATTTTTGTTAGTGTTGCGTCGTTGCATTGCATAACGCTTACCCCAAAAAAGATGGCTGAAGCAGAGTTAGAACGACTTGTTGAGTGTGGCCTAACTTTTGGGCTTTGAGGGTCAAGAGCTGTTCATATTGGTAGACCAGGAGCGAGCTCATCGCAGAGAGGAACGCAATGAGGAAAGTGCGCGACAAAAAAAGGAGGCAGAACTAGAATCGCAGAAGGCCTACGAACAGTCTAAACTCCGGATGGCGGAGATGGAGAAAGAAAAGGAACATGCGTCGCAGGAGGCCTAAGCCTTCCAACTTCGTATGGCGGAGATAGAGAAAGAAAATGAGTAACTGATACTCCGACGAAACCTACCAAATAATCCGGCAAGTGACGCTAATAACACTGGAGAGACAAGGTCGGAAACGGGGGAGGGTCAAGCTGCTTGGGCCGAACGCATCAGCCTCCACAAGCTTATGCCGGTTTTTAATGAGGGCAGGGACGACCTTGACGCTTACCTGATGTGTTTTGAGCGTGTCGCTGAGAGTCAGAATTGGCCTCGCGATCAGTGGGGTACAGCCCTTAGTCTGTGGCTAAGCGACGAAGCACTCAGCGTTTTGAGTCGCATGTCTGCGTCCAAGTGCTTGGACAACAACAAGGTCTGGCCGGCACTCATGAGTCGCT
This sequence comes from Amblyomma maculatum, assembly GCF_055883805.1. Lineage (NCBI taxonomy): Eukaryota > Metazoa > Arthropoda > Arachnida > Ixodida > Ixodidae > Amblyomma > Amblyomma maculatum. Next base: position 141,994,548 of record NC_139345.1, on the reverse strand, counting down.
TCCGTATGACAGAGGAAGGGTTCAAGAAAAATTCAGGTCTGCTAGGCCCCAGAACGAGGAAACGTATTCACAATTCGTGACGTGTCGAGAGAACTTCTTAGACAGATGGATAGAGCTGTCGGACACAGAGTACGCAGATCTCTTTGACCTGATTCTAGGAGAACAGGTCCTGTCTAACTGCGCCATTCCGCTACAAATTTTTATAAAAGATAAGAAGGACACCTCCTTCGCGGAAACAGTACAAAGGGCAGAAAAGTATGTGGAGGCCCATGGCTAGTCGAATTTCGGAAAAGCGAAGCACCCCGAAAGACATGGCAGAAAACGCGATCTCCAAGACTACCAAGAGAAAAGAACGTTGATTCAGTCATCGGACACGAAGAGCAGCGAAGAAACAAAATGTTTAGTTTGGGCGCGCATAGGACACCACCGCGAAAATTGCCGGCTGTCATCTCCGACAGATCGGGACCGCCCAAGAAATATCACAAATGCGGCAAGCCAGGTCATCCAAGCTCGAGATGCTGGGCAAATGGGGCACCAAAACAGAGAGAAGAAAATCGGGAGTCTGCTGCAGTATGCATTAAGAACGGATACCTAGAACTTAAGGACGAAGGGATGATACCCGTCATCAACGCTGGTTTCACCAGAAAAGAATGCGCAGTCAGGGCATGCTTACCTGTCGTAGCCAGCATTAATGGAGCCCAGGAAGTTTGAGTCTTGAGAGACACAGGCTGCAACACGGTGGTGATAAGGAAGGACATATTAGGGAAGGAAGATATCACCGATACGAAGTCTCCAGTTTACTTACTTGATCGCTCGATCCTAATGCTCCCAGAAGCTTGGGTTGATGTCGACAGCCCGTACTTTAAGGGACGACGTCGCGCTAAGTTCATAGAGAATATCTTGGAGGATTTGGTGCTGGGAAATGTGGTAGGTGCTAGGCCAGCAGACGACCCCTATCCAAACTGGCACAAGACAACGGAAAGCGAGACTACGAAGTCTACTGAAGTAAACGTCGAACAGCTAGCGCCTGACACCGAGAGCACGGCATCCATTTCGGATGCCACTGAAGCCTGCCCGGTAGTGACTAGAGCGCAGGCACCCAAGGATAAAACGCTGAAAAAGCTTGAAGTCCTGCGAGGCCTCCCTAGTGTTTGCTGCGAAGAGTTAGTTCAAGAGCAAGGGAATGAAGCGACCCTACGCTCGTGCTTTGATCGCGTGGGCCCGCCGCAAGCGAAGCAGAGAAAGTGTAGCCACCAGTGTTTCATTGCTAATGGTGTACTTCAAAGGTAATACGTCGCGGAGTCCGGCGTGGAACGCACTCAAGTTGTTGTGCCCCAAAAGTACAGATCAGCTATTCTCAAGCTGGCGCATGATGGGTTGATGGGAGGCTACCAAGGGGTGAAAAAATTCCTACTGAAGCTTTAGACAGAATTCTGGCCCGCAATGCAGGCTGACGCTAAGCGGTTCGAGTGCCAACTGAAGTTACAGAGTGACAGACCGAAAATGTAAAACAATATCCGCTAACGTACGCTTTGAGGCATGCAATTGCATCAGAAGTGGACGACTGACTTGCTCCGACTAAACAGCATTGAGCCAGAACTGACGACGGGTAACCGTAAAGAGCATCCCGCGCCTCTGCTGACCGTAAATGCGGATGTTTGTGACAGTTTGACTTGATGGCTGAAGAAAAAGAGGAGCGAGGAAGAGGACAACGGCTTGCCGACAGGACGATTCCTGATAAGCCTGGTCTAGGACGCTTCCGGGCCACATATCACCTAGAACTGATGGCGGAGGCCCAGGCAAGCACCCCATGACATAGGCAGGGGTGATGTCTTCTAGTATAGCGGAGTATTGGGCTGTGGAGTCTTTGGCCATCGGGGACTTTGCCTCGGGACATTGGCGCAGTGGCTTCATATGGTGTTCGGCTCTCTCGTCATGTCTTGTGGTAGGGGCGCCGAGACGGGGTGGTGGAACGCGCGGCGAGATCGCTTCGGGTCCGGCAGGCTGGCGACCAGCCAAACGGTGCCTCCTAGACCTTCAGCCGACGACACAAAAAAGACGTAGGGCGCAGAATCTCCGGGCTAGGATGAGGAGAGATGAATGACCCAGTATCTCCACCAATTGTTACGGGGCGATAAGCCTATGAAAACAGGAGAACAGAGAACACAGAGAGAGATGTGGATGGCTGTGAGATGATTTAATGAACCGCGGCGGGCCTAGCGCGAGCGCTCGGCTGCCACTGCCCGCTTCTTACTAGTCCGTAACCATGCCGTATCATGCTGTACCGTACCGTACCGTACCGTACCGTACCGTACCGTACCATAAAATACCATGCCACATCAAACTGTACCGTACCGTGCCATACCGTACCATACTATAATCTAACAGAAACTATGGGCGGCGCATATTACAACGCCCTTTCAGGTGTCAAGATTGAGGGCAGTCGTTTTTAGACACAAAATTAGATAAGAGGTAACTAGATGGAATGGAAGCGTGTGTGGCTCTTTAGGGTGCATCCGAATTTGAGTTCATAACGGGCTTTGCGCTGAGCATGTATAGATGCTGTTACGGCTGACCCTGAACCGACGGTCTCCGTTCGAAATAATCGCCATGATCTCTGAGTCACTGCGGAAGGTGACCACTCATCTGGCACAGTTCATTAGCAGTATTCAGACGCATACGGACACCATGCCCGTCGCAAAGATGACACGAGAGTGCTTGCAGCGCGGTTTTTCTGGTGTCACCGCTTTCTCTCGAAAGTGTATTCGCTGCCTTCTTAATAGCCTAAACGTGCCAACTGTTTCCAGCGACCGAGTTCACAGCAGCGGTTGCAACAGCAAAGGAGGCTGCGAAAAAAGTAGGATAAAATATCGAGCCATATAGAACATCTCGCGCTTAGACGGCAGTACATGCACATGCTTCTACGAAATCGGATACAGTTCGCTATAACGAGGAGCTCGAGCTCTTGCGCACTTCACAGTCGCTACTTCACACCGAGTAGCGCAAACGAAGCAGAACGGTATGACTGACATCCCCCGCTCATGCCTCAGAGCCAAGACGGCGTAACGACCGAACCGAAGTCTGTCAGATGACAGCAGTCGCAAGATAACCCGATTAAGGTCTCCGGAGCGTCTGTACCCATTGAGCGCTAAGCTGTATACGATACTCAAACTAAGCATCAATGCATTCGTGAATGATGCAAGACAGCAGCGGAAATAGTTCGACCGGGAGCCATCCTCGCAGATCAGTACGTTGTCATATCAGAGCAGCTCACACAGCGGATTACTCACTCCATCGAGTGTACACACATCCAAATAACGCAAGAGCTTTCCGGTCTGTTGGCTCCCACGAGGCCTCGCTTTCCTGCGCGACACTAGGTCTGCATTTTCTCGAGTGCACGCTGCCTGCCATAAGAGCAGAACTCTCGATACGAAGAGTGCGTCAGCTGCGGAGAATATTCACCCTACCAGCAGCGTGTCTTTCGTGCGCATGTTGGGTTACGGGTGAGCATTCCAGCTTGTGCGGGGAACGCAGAAGAAGATTAATTACGGAATCCACAACTGCAGTCGGCTTCTGACTTCACGTATTACTGGCAGCTCACTTACTGGTAGAACCCTGAAACACAACGCACCTGAGGTCGAGTTTACAGCAAGCGTTTTCTTCACACTACTGCCAGTTTTCTCTTGGTGGCTACAGTCTACGTGGAACATTAGATCCGTTAGGAAACTGCAATCGACTTACGCCATTTGACCTTCAGGAAAGTTATGCCACGCGTAAACGCCTGACAAGACCCTTGTACGCAGTAAGCGTATCAACTTGGAAGCGTACGATATAAAAAAAACTGCCCTTTTCTATATATCTTTACCTCTGATGTCATATTTTCGTTTCTTTTTAAATTTCTTGCAGTTGCTTGCTTGCGCAACGTTCTTTGATGCTGGTTGTTAACACACACACACACACACACACACACACACACACACACACACACACACACACACACACACACACACACACACACACACACACACACACACACACACACACACACACACACACACACACACACACACACACACACACACACACACACACACACACACACACACACACACACACACACACACACACACACACACACACACACACACACACACACACACACACACACACACACACACACACACACACACACACACACACACACACACACACACACACACACACACACACACACACACACACACACACACACACACACACACACACACACACACACACACACACACACACACACACACACACACACACACACACACACACACACACACACACACACACACACACACACACACACACACACACACACACACACACACACACACACACACACACACACACACACACACACACACACACACACACACACACACACACACACACACACACACACACACACACACACACACACACACACACACACACACACACACACACACACACACACACACACACACACACACACACACACACACACACACACACACACACACACACACACACACACACACACACACACACACACACACACACACACACACACACACACACACACACACACACACACACACACACACACACACACACACACACACACACACACACACACACACACACACACACACACACACACACACACACACACACACACACACACACACACACACACACACACACACACACACACACACACACACACACACACACACACACACACACACACACACACACACACACACACACACACACACACACACACACACACACACACACACACACACACACACACACACACACACACACACACACACACACACACACACACACACACACACACACACACACACACACACACACACACACACACACACACACACACACACACACACACACACACACACACACACACACACACACACACACACACACACACACACACACACACACACACACACACACACACACACACACACACACACACACACACACACACACACACACACACACACACACACACACACACACACACACACACACACACACACACACACACACACACACACACACACACACACACACACACACACACACACACACACACACACACACACACACACACACACACACACACACACACACACACACACACACACACACACACACACACACACACACACACACACACACACACACACACACACACACACACACACACACACACACACACACACACACACACACACACACACACACACACACACACACACACACACACACACACACACACACACACACACACACACACACACACACACACACACACACACACACACACACACACACACACACACACACACACACACACACACACACACACACACACACACACACACACACACACACACACACACACACACACACACACACACACACACACACACACACACACACACACACACACACACACACACACACACACACACACACGCACGCACACACGCACACGCGCACACACACACACACACACACACGCACATGCACACACGCACACGCACGCACACACACACGCACGCACACTTGATTTCCAATAGAATACCAGTAATATAAGGTATTTCTGTGACCCACTCTGCCCGTTTCCTATCTCTTAATGTTGCTCTTACAATGTTTAGATCTGTAGCCCTCTGAGTTGTCCTCTACATAAGTAGAACCCTCTTGGTTAGCCTACACGTTTCAGCCCCGTACATGAGTAAAGGTAAGATGCAGCTATTATATACTTTCCCCTTGAGCGATACCGGTACGCTGCTAGTCATAATCTGTGAGTGCTTGCCAAATGCTCTCTATCAAAATGTTATTCTCCTTGTAATTTAATTTTCATGGTCCGGATCTGCGGTTACTACCTGTCCTAAGTAGACATATTCGCCTATACTACTTCCAGTGCTTCGCTACCTAACGTAAACTGCTGTTCCTTCCTAAGGCTGTACCTGAGTCTTCTGCATATTAATTTTCAAGTCTACCTTTTTACGTTTCCTGTCCAGGTCATCAATCATCTTTTTCAGTTCATCCCCTGAGTTACTTGGCAATTTAACGTCATAAAAAAATTGCAGATTACTGAGGTATTCTGCATCTACCCTTATCCCTGACTGCTCCCATTCAAAGTCCCTGAATATACTTCTAAGTAATCTGTGAATAGTAATGGGGAGATCATGTCTCCTTGCCTAACACCTTTCTTTATAAGAGTGTTGTAACTTTCTTTATGCAAAACTATTGTTGCTGCGCAGCCCTTATATATATCCTCCAGCAGTTTCACGTACGGCTCGTCTACCCCCTGATTTCGCAATGCCTGCATCACCACCGAGGTTTCAACTCAGTCAAATGCTTTTTTGTAATCAATGAATGCTATGTATAAGGGATGGTTATATTCCGAACATTTTCTATCACCTGGGTGATGGTATGAATATGATCGATAGTAGAGTACCCTTTCCAAAAACCTGCTTGATCTTTTGCTTGGTAGCAATTTATGGCTTTACTGATTCTATTAGCGATTACTTTGGGAAATAACTTTACGTAACATACTGGTAAGCTGATTTGCCTGTAATTTTTCAAGTCCTTAGCGTCTCTTTCTTATGAATTAAAATAAAGTTTGCGTTCTTCCCTGGTTAGGGTTCCGTCAATGACACCAGGCACTGTGCATACAGGGTGGCCAGTTTTTCTAGCACGATATCCCTCCCGTCCCTCAACAAATGAATATAACCTGATCCTCTCAAGATGCATTCCCCATTTTCATTGTTTCTAATGCTTTCTTAACTTCGTCCTTCGTCACTTGCGGAACGTCTGACTGCTTTTCCCTCCTGCCAATCTCATTATTGTCCTGACCTTTTTGGCTACTGTAGAGATCAGTATAGAACTCCTCGGCTACTTTGACTATCTTGTACACATTCGTGATGACATTGCACGCCTTACCCCTAAGTTTGCCTATGCCCAATTTCTTATTTATCGCTTTAAGGCTTGCCCTGTTTTTTACGGCATGCTCAATTTTCTTGATGTTATACTTCCTTATATCGGCCACTTTGCGCTTATTGATGAGCTTTATTATCTCTGCCAATTCTATTTGGTCTGTTGGATTGGAAGCTTTCATACTTTGGCGTATCTTATTCAAATCTTTTGGCTCCTTAGACGGCTTACCGCTATCCTCTCTAACTATCCTACCGCGTACGTCTACAGCGCAATCAGTAATGATATCTCTGAAATTATTGTTCATTGCTTCTAAGGTAATGTCGTCATCCTTGGTTAAAGGTGAATACTAATCTGCAGCGAGATCCTGAATTTTTCTGCCCTCCCCCTCACCGCTAATTCATTGATGGACTTCATTTTTTACTAACCTGTTTCGTTCTTACTTCAGATTTAGACTAATTCGAGAGCTTACTATCCCGTGGTCACTGCATCGCCCTTCCCAGATTACCTCTACATCTGCATAATGGCGGGGTTAGAACACACTATGAAGTCAATTTCATTTTTAGTCTCCCCGTTAGGACTTTTTCCTGTCCAGTTTCAGTTCTTCCGTTTGTTGAAGAAGGTCTTCATGATTGTCAAGTTATTGCGCTCTGCAAACTCAACTAGTAACTCCACCTGCTATGGCTAAAACAAATGCCATAGTCACCACTGCCTGTTCTCCTGCCTGATTTTCCCCTACCTTGGCATTGAATTAAGCCATTAGTGCAGTATACTGCGTCTTTCCTTTCCGCATTGCCAATTCTAAATTTTCGTAGAAGTTTTAAACTACCTGGTTATCATAAGTTCATGTACGTGCGTACGCCTGTACAACCTTCAGTTTGCACCGCTTATTAAGCTTAAATATGAGGCCTGCCACCCTCTCATTAAAGCTATAGAATTCATATATATTACCAGATATATACTTATTGACAAGAAAACCTACTTATTGTTCTCGATTCTCCGGTAAACCTCGATAGCACAGTACATGACCGTCCTTCAGGACAGGATATGCCTCATTCGGCCTCCTAACCTCACTAGGTCCTATGACATCCCATTTCATATCATATAGTTCCTCTAGCTTCTCTAGCTAAGGCTATAGCGTTAAACGTTGCCAGGGTCAGTTTCCAATGGCTGCTTGGCCAGCGGAGCCGTAGATTCTTAGCACCCCCCGCTGCGTCTTAGGTCTGACCGCCGCCATGGTCAGTTGCTCCGCTGCCGCTGGTGACTGAGGGCCGGGCTTTTATAGGGCTAATGATTAATCCCGTAACTTTTGTCGCTATCAAAGTTTACTCTCTACCTACTCTTTAGCATTCAGTGGTAAGATACCAAACTATGAAATACCATATATATAAAGGCCCACTTTACAAGGCTGTATGAGCGTGCCAGCGTGCCTTGTTTTGTCCCGTATGTGTCACGCGAAGAAGGATTCTGTCTTGAAAATAAAAATTGTGGTGTAAACCTGGTTAACCCTAGTTGAATTGCGATAGCGATGGCGGAAGCTTATTTTCCCTGCTACATTATTCCCCTTCATGCCTTGTCAGTGTAAGGTGCTATATTATTGGGGACACTTAAGCTCATCCTTTAAGATTATGACGCGAGAGAATTAGTTACCAGTGGTCTTCTTCTTCTGCTCCTCCTTCTCCTCGGCTGTTCAAGGTCAAACGTGGTCTCCGCCTAGACCACGTGACGGCTCGAAACCTGGCGCAGTATTGCTATCGCAATAAAATATAGCATGTCCGACTCAGACTTTAGGGGGTCATACAGTGCAGGGTTTTGCTCATCTCTCATCTGAATGAAGATCCTCGAGTTGGCATATCCGGCCAAATCAGCCATCTCACGTTGTCGCGTGAAGTGGAACAGCCCTGAGACCAGTCTGCGACCGGTCAAGCCAGTTGCCATCGAGCTAACACGTTTCAGAGTCACGTACGAACTTTTTTCGCTCACAACGCCGGCCCAGACACTGGAGTTTATGTATAACGAAGCCTTTAAAGTTATCACGGTAACTGCCAAGCTGCAGGCATCCCCCTCACCAGTATACACCCCCCAAAAACCTTCAACCACCTATAGATAACACTCGCTAATATCGAGAAAGCTGCCCAATCGTTTACCCAGACATCTCGAGATAACTCCCGACCCCACGTACGGACGGCGACAGCAAATTCAGAAGGTTAAATGCGTTGTCTGGCAGCTGAAGCTTTGTAGAACAGCGGCAAACTGCAGGCAGACTTCTAGAACGCTTGGGCTGGTTGATGAGGAAGGCGATCCGGTGATTGCAGGCCGCTATTGTTCATTTAGGGAAGCTCGGTAGCCGCGACTGGTCAGTCGGCGGAGCAGACCGATGACATTGTGCTGCCGTCTTGCCCGGTTGATGCGGTCATTCTCTGGTGCACAAGCTGTTGTCGTTGTTCTTTACCAAATAGCATATAGCCTGTACCTGCACGGGGGGATCGGTCAAAATTGGACAGCAGAGAAAGATTGAGAAGAGGATAGAACACAAGCGCTCGAGCTCGTGATACCTACTTCAGCATCTTCGTCATATTCGCTTCTGATCCTCATGCCTGCCCTCTCAAGAGTATAGTTTTCTAGTAAGCTTCTACACCTCTCGGAGATTGGGTGGGGCCTCAACGCCTTCAGGTTCATTAAACGCTTCCTCGAGGACAGTCCGGCCTTCATTAGGATCCAGAACGCAAAAAACGGTCCATTTCTATTATCTACGAGAGGGACGCCACAGGTAGCGGTGCTATCACCAGTGCTCTTCAACTTGGCAACGAAGAACCTGCCGGCACACCTGGAGAAAGCCCCGGATGTGCAGCACACACTTTACGCAGACGACATATTCATATCTGCCACGCAGAGATCTCTGGGATAAATGGAGGCCTGCCTGCAGAAGGCAGCCACCGCGGTGAACGAGTACGCGAGAAGATGCGGCCTTCATTGCGCACTAAAAAGAAAATTCGAATTCGTGCATAATCGCCCCTCCAAAAATGTACAAGGAAGATAGAATTGCGACTTGGATTGGAACCGACATCCGGGAGCCTGATGGGTTTTGTCCACCAGCGTAAGCTGGTTACGACCACGCTCGACATGCTAATAAAGTGGAATATCAGGTGTGCCGAATGGCCCTCAGAGTCTTGAAACAAGAAAAGGAGACGGCGAAGCAAAGGCGCTCTGTGGCATGGCCAATGCATTTGTAACAAAATTGGCGACGATTGCGTTACTTCCTAATGCGAAATTTGAGCGCAGCTCATCATCTGTTCCACCTTTTTGATAGAGTGAGGCAAATATTTCGAGCAAGACGGTTCAGTTCAGTTGTTCAGTCGTGTCCGACTCTTCGTGACCCTATGGACTATATCACGCCACGCATTCCAGTCTCTCACTATCTTCCTAACATCAAATAACTTCATCTGCAGCGCCTCGATGATGCCATCTAACCATCGCACTCGCTTCCTACCCCTTCTCCGGTGACCCTCAACCTTTCCCAACATAAAATCTTTCTCCAGCGACTCCTCTCTTCTCATCAGATGACCAAAGTAGCTGAGCTTTAACTTTAGAATTGACCCTCCAATGAGCAGTCAGGGTTTATGGTCGACAATATCGACTGATTTGATCTTCTGGCAGTCCAAGGAACTCTCAAGAGTCTCCGCCAGCACCACATTTCAATCGCGTCAATTCTTCGGCGGTCAGCCTTCTTCACAGTCCAACTCTCGCATCCATACATCACAACTGGAAAGACCATAGCACGAGTTATACGGATCTTGGTTCGCAGACTAATGTCTCTGCTCTTTACTAGGCGGTCAAGGCTAGCCATGGCTTTCTTTCTCAAACGCAGGCGTCTCCCAATTTCATGGCTGCAGTCTCCTTCCGGGGTAATCTTGGAGCCCAAGAAGAGAAAACATGTAACATCTTGTACATTTGCCTTGATGCTCCAGGTCTTGATAAGGCAAGACGCCATGATCTTTGTCTTTTTAATGTTTAGTTTAAGCCCAAACGTCTCACTCTTTTCTTGTATGCGCATCAGAAGTCTCTTGAGTTCCACTTCACTTTCTCCCATTAAAGTGGTGTCATCCACATTTCTAAGGTTGTTGATACGTTTTCCAGCAATCTTCACTCCAGCTGAAGACTCGTCCAGACCGGCCTTCCTCATGATGCACTCAGCATATAGGGTAAATAGGCAGGGCGACAGTATGCAGCCTTGTCTCCCTCCTTTCTTACTCGGGAACCAATAAGTAACACCATGCCCAGTTCTGACTGTGGCCTCTTGCTCTTCATACAGGCTCCTGAGGAGACAGATCAGGTGAATTGTAACTCCCATATCTTGGAGAGCTTGCCTCAATCTGCTGTGATCTACGCAGTCAAACGCTTTCGCATAATAAATAAAGCAGAAGTAGATGGGTTTCACGAACTCTCTTGCTTTTTCCATGATCCAGCGAAGGTTGGTAATTTGGTCTCTAGTTCCTCTGCCCTTGCGAAACCCAGCTTGCACGTCCAGAAGCTCCCGATCCACATATTGTTGCAGTCTATTTGGAGGATTGTAAACATCCCCTTGCTAGCATGCGAAATAAGCGTGATCGCGCGGTAGTTGGAACAATCTTTGGTACTGGCTTTCTTTGGAATGGGGATGTAAACTGACCTCCTCCAATTCTGCGGCCGCTGCAGGGTTGTCCAAATTTGCTGCCATAATGTATACAGAACGTTAACAGCGTCATGGTTGAGGTTTTGAAGCACCTCAGCTGGAATGCCAATTCCGCTAGCTTTGTTCTTAGCAAGGCTGGCTAAGGCCCCATTCAACTTCACTCTTGAGGATGCCCGGCTCGAGATCAGTAATCACAACCGTGTTATGTTGGGTTTGCACACCTGGATCCTTGTTGTGCAGTTTGTCTGTGTATTCCCGCCACCTCTTCTTTATCTCTGAGGCTTCAGTGAGGTCCCTGCCTCGTTTGTATTTTATCACGCCCAGCTTAGCACAGCAGCTTCCTTTGATATCTTTGATTGACTTATACACAGCTCTTGCATTCCTCAATTGGTTGTTGTCCTCAACTGCTTGGCACTTTATATTCAGGATTTCATTCTTATCTCTCCTTGCTATTTTCTGAAAATCCGCATTGAAAACCTTGTGAAAGAAAGAACAAATCGAGCAAGCCACGTATGTACAATTACAGACATCTTTTTTTTTATTTTTCAAACGTTTTCCTTCAAGAAACACTCCACTAACAGTTCTTGGCTGCCATGAAAGAAGCTTTGTGGTCGGAGAAATGAAGAGAGCAGTTAAGGTATGTGGAGGTTGCGAGAGGCAACGCGCGAGCCCATATTAACGTTGCGCTTCGAACAGATAGCAGCGACTGGCAAATGCCGCTGATGCCGCTAGCGAGTGAAGAGAACGTGACTCTTCGTTTCAGCTTGGGATGCACACACCCTGATCCGCTGATAGCGAGCCGGCGTTTCGGCAACCGGAGAGCACCCTCGCAGCCACGCTGGAAAAGGGGGAGGGGGTTTATAAGCAGCGGCGGAAGGGGTAGCGCACGTAGCAGTCAGATAACACGCGCGGTCGGCGCCACGCCGGAAGAGGGGGGCGTAGCTGGTTAAGAGGCCGATCCAACTGCGACGCCGACGTGAAACCCAGGAACGGGCGCCAAAGAGCTGCGCTGTAAAACAGAATGCTGTACTCGATCCCCTATCCCCGTCTCAAGAAACACGACCAGAACGCCGACTTCCAGAGAAGTGGCGTTACGCTCTGTACGTAGAACAACTCACAACTAAAATGTCCAGGGGCGATCCTGATGGTAGGCGCACGGCCAAGGCAGAAACCTTAGCTCACCACTACGAAGGGAAACCCGGGCTATACTACGTGGACGTGTCCGGCCGGCACCAAGGCGAGCAGTGCACGTGGTGATCCACGAGTCCAATGCGGTGAACGGGCTCAGCTTTAAAGTCCGATATGTTACATAAGCAGAGGAGGTCACCGTCGCGTTAGCGGCAACACTCTCCGTGCTGGTACGCAGCTGGTACGCAGCAAGCTTATCCCGCACCATAGTCTGGGTTCTGGCCCATTTGGGGCTGCGTAATTTCGTCTCCTCAACGGTAAGGTACCGCACCTTTTATCTCCTCACTAGTTGCCTGGGTTAAACGGCGATTTTTACCAAGGGGTGTCTGTGAACGCAACCTAAAGGTAACATAGACTCACTGAAGGCAGGATATGATTACGGCGAAGATAATTGAATAGTGTTACCGTTATAATGCCGTCACTTTGTGGTTCTGCTCCCTGGTGGTTTTGCGGCTGTTAAGAATTAAAAACATCACGTAATGCAACCTAAAGGGAAACAGCCCACCGGAATGATCTTGTTAGCTTATTTTAACGTTGCGTTTACAGGATTCGAACGGATGTTTTATTCGCTCAGTGCTGCAATAAAGAGTGTCAATCCATTGCGCCATTGAAGCAATGGGTGCGGAAGGCTTTATATGCGCTCTTATTTATTTTTACTATATTTTCCGCTATCTGTCGCCAGGTGATTCGTTTCAAAGGACCCTACCGTTGAGAGAACGGGATCTCACTTTGGGGCAAGGAGGAAACGAGGCAGCAGACGCATTCGTGCGCGCTCACTCACGGGAAACTTTGTCTCCCTTTTCCTCATACGAAGCGGCATCAGCCTACACTTTCAGGCAAATAGCTCACTATATCAAGACGGACACGACATTTACGACCACCCGTGCAAAGGATTAAGGAGAACGAACGAACGTCTGTTTCTCCGCCTCCTCACGAACAGAATTGTGTGCCTGGTGTCACTGAAACCTTTGACACTGCCGTTTCCGGGAAGTGCCCGCACTGTGGGGAAATGTCCTCGGACCTCTTTCACATGGTGTGGGCGTGGTCTTCTAACCCTGCTCCCCCCTAATTCAAACCCCATCCGTCAAGATCGGGACGCGACCCTACTCACCTGCACGGGCCTGAAACCTAAAATGTGGTTGTCAAACAATCACCTCCTAAGGATTATGCGCCCAATTTTGATCCCCTTTGGTGACATACATTTCTCCTTGCTTTGCCAGAAATCACGAGTGCAAAAATCATGCCCAAAATGATGTGCATAAGAAAAAAAGATGAAGCCCACGTCTGCCTTTGTAAAAATACCCTGCACAGTTAGCAGCGTCGTTAGAACGAGATGTCAGCAACTCTATCCATGCAGGGGAGCTTAGACGATTAGGAAAAGGGAAAAGAAGTAGAAACACACACAAACAAAAGAAATAGATGCTCCAATAAAATGCGCGGGGTTTTATCAACAATCGATGGAAAATAATTTCTGCCGCAGTTGTAAAGAGCGTTTCGCGTTTGTTGTAAGTATTTATGCGTTATTTTCTGTATATCCCGGTTCTAAATGTGTTTTTTTTTTCATTTTGTATTTTCTTCCATCTGAAACTAATCGCGTAAAAGCATGCGCCGGCATAAGTTTTAGAGCCATCGATCGCAGCGTCGTTCATATGCACAAAGTTCATGAGCGGCACCGCAATTCGTTTTAGCGTTCTGTCCCGAAGTACAAAAAGTAAGAGAGCCACACTGAAGTCCTTACGGAGAAAAACTGTTGCATTTTTTTTGAAGTTCAGACTTCATATATTGGTACTAAGTTTAGTCACTGAAAAGAAAGAATTGTGCAGCCCTGTCACTCTTTCCCCACAGAGTTAGGTTTTTGCGCATTAAAAATTAGGATGCACCGCGTTAGCTTAAACTGTATGCTGGATACTTCTCTCGTGCATATTTTGAGCGCAGATGGGGCGTGTATTGGTCCGGATGCACGTTCGGCCTCGCATTTCGACTGACACTTACCAAGTTTGGTGACTGAATTACTGAGAAGACATTTTATCTATTGGCCTTGCTTTATTTTTTTTTTCGCGAACGAAGAGCTCGCAGTGATTAGCGCGTCTGTTGCACCATTCTGGGCTTCGCTTCCACTATCGGAGACAGTACAAGCAGCAGCCAAATGGCGTCGGTATTTCTGATATTTAAGAATATAGACCCGTCTTTAGACTATGCGGGAACCGGCGCGGAGATGTCACGAAGCGCCACTTTAACTACGCATACAAGTACAAAATTAGTGACTAATTCTTGGAAATGGTGCAGCGCGTGCAATCGTATCCATTGGCAAAGCTGGAGCAGATGCTATTTGCAGCTGACGGGGCTTGTGAATAATTACAAATGTAAAGTAAGCGTCATATAGAGGTCGCGGTGACTTACAGCCTCGAATGGGACCATAATTGTTATTTAGTGATTTGAGTGGTCAAAGTTTTAATGCATGCAAAGTTTTAATGCATAGTCGCTCTTTTTGTTTCAATATTTATGCGCTGGGCCTTTTTCTACCTATATGCATAAAATACACTTATCGCACGGCATAATGCAGGGCGCTATCGATAAGGAAGTAATTATGTGACGTCAAATAGGAGGAAGCGTGCAACGAGTGGGAATTGACATTCTAGTTAAAATCAGGACAAAGAAATGCACATGGGCAGAACCTGTAATGTGAAGGCAGGATAATTGATGGCCTCTAAGCCTAACACACTGAATTCCAAGAAAAAGCAAGCGTAGCAGAGGGCGGTGGAATGTTTGTTGGGTGGAGAAGTCTGCGGGGATAAGATGGCCGCAGCTTATACCTGTCTAGTATTTATCAGGTAGATAGGAGAGAGTCGTTTCACCTGTACTGGGTGTAGTTAGGCTGATGATGACCAAAATCAATTTTGCCCTTGGTTAGTCGTAGCCTGAAGGAATAGTCCATAAAGAATTGTGGACCATGACTTGGCCCTTCATTTAAAGTTACACTCGGAAAAGCTTTCGTTTAGGTCGTCCGCTATCATCTTGTTTTGTTTTAATAAACAATGAAGCGGAATGGTTGATTGATATATTATAGCGAAACACTGGAAATTGTTGTGAGTCGCCGACACATTAGCAGCTGTGTCCCTCTACTATGTGTGCGCGTGTATGTGTGTTGTGTGTTGTGGAGTTTAACGTCCCAAACCGACTCAGGCTATGAGAGACGCCGTAGTGGAGGACTCCAAAAATTTCGACCACCTGGGGTTCTTTAACGTGCACTGACATCGCACAGCACACGAGCGCCTTGCTTTTCGCCTCCTTCGAAAAGCGGCCGCCGAGGCCGGGATTCGATACCGCGTCACATTGCAATTAAGGTAACGTCGACGCATTCCCCCAGTCAAGGGAACTCCCCTTCGTTTGCTTGCCTTCTGCCTAATGATCTGTCCTTGGAAGCTTTTCAGAGCTTCTGTGTCCGTAGCATCATTGTGGCGCTCGTTCCTAAGGATGGCGGCACCATTAAAATGAACAACCCAGGGGTTGTTCAAGCTGCCCTTCCGGAAGCCACTTCCTTCAACAAAAGGATAGCTGAGGTAGGCCAGTTTGGTCGCGGCTGGATTCTGTGCCGTTCATCAGACCTGTCACGTGTAAATGATCTTCTAAACTGTTCTACATTTGCATCTCATCAGATAAGCAGTTTTATTCCTTCGCATCTGGCCTGCACAAAAGGTCTAGTCCGAGGTGTGGATTCCTTCTTAATTCTAGAAGAAACGCTTGACTTTCTATCCGCGGCAGGCGTTGGTG
The DNA here is from genome assembly GCF_055883805.1 of Amblyomma maculatum. NCBI lineage: Eukaryota > Metazoa > Arthropoda > Arachnida > Ixodida > Ixodidae > Amblyomma > Amblyomma maculatum. The sequence continues at coordinate 141,977,909 of NC_139345.1, read as the reverse complement.
CTGTCTATCGCTGTAGCCGGGAGGTCACTATTGTCCGTGTGCCGACAGAGCCTGTAATTGCTACTCTTGCAGGTACAGTCTGTCCATCAGAGATTAAAGCATGGCCTTTAATATTCCGTGCAGAGTCCCAACGTCAAAGCCTCTGCTGTGTAACAACTGCTGGCATGATGGCCATACTGCTGGTGGTTGCAAGTCCACTTTGCGATGCTGCAAATTTAGCGATACCTATAATTCACATTTATGCTCAGATCAAACGTCAAATGCTATTTTTGCGGTGGAAGTCACTCAGGAAATGCTTTGCAATGTCTTTCTAGAGCTCATGAAATGCAAATTCTGGAGATAATGGACCGAAAACGTTGCTTGAGGCGTAAGACAATTCAAGAAATTAGAGAGCGCTCATGGGTATGCAGGTGTGTAAGCCCGTTCTGGAGCATCATTCGATTACTTGTTGTCTAAAGCCATAGTAACTGCTGTGGAAGCAACCATGGCCAAAATGGTTGATAGAATTGTGACAAGTGTCACAGAGTGCCTATCCAACGTTCTGACAGCTCAGATTACTCAGGCTGTGCAAACTGCTACAGCTTCTTCTTCGACGCCTGGGCTTTCAATAACAGCGAATCACTCCTTAGATACAATGCTTTGCTCGCAAGATCAATATCTTTCCACATCGCCCATGCAAAATTCTGACAAGTTAGACGAGGCTAATGATGCAGAGATGGTGGAGACAGATACGCGAATTCTAAAACGCAGTGGATCCCCGATGTCTAACAGGCCATCAACTCGTCCTCAGGAAAAATAAAACAATTAACAGCTTGGCTCTAAACCAAAGGATACCATTTTGGGGCAGGCTGTTGCTGCTGCCCGGATTGCATAATCATAGGAGCGCTAAAAGATCTTCAGTGCAACTGTAGATCTCTTCTTTTAGCTACTACAGATTCAGTTTATCTTTCGTTAAAATAGAATGTAGACATAATTGGTTTGCAAGAAACTTGGCTTACATCTGAAAAACATTTTCATTTGCAAAATTATCGATCATTCCGAGCAGTGACGAGGTGGTGAGTTACTAATTCTAGTGTCTTCAAAAATTTTTTCATAGGGCTAAGATTTCTTTTCATTATTCTACTTTACATTCTGAATTATTGGCTTTTAGTTCAGCTCAGTTCAGTCGTTCTGTCGTGTCCGACTCTTCGTGACCCTATGGACCATATCATGCTACGCTTTCCGGTCTCTCACTATCTTAGACTTTGAAATTACAGGTTTCAGTCCGTTCACATTAGCGAATATTTATTTCCCTCATGGTGTGCAGGACACCAGATCGATAGACTACTTACTAGTTAATTGTCAAAATTCGGTTATTTTGGCTGGAGACTATAATTCGCACCATGTTTTGTGGGGCTACAAGACGGTTCCCTGCGGCAAGCGCCTGTAGGATGGCTTTCAAATAATAACCTTTATGGCATGAATTCTCGTTTACCTACTTTCGTACGTGCTTACAGTCAATCTGTGATAAATTTACCTTTCTCCAGTACTAGTGTTCCTATACTAAAATGGTTGACATTGATGGTGGAACCTGTAGCGACCATATGCCTATTGTTTTTGGCGTTAACTGCCGCCAAACTCTGCCGACCTCTCAGTTGATGTCACATGTTAATTATAACCAATTTCAGTCACCTTTGAGTTCTTCTCTTCAGTCAGTGGTTAATGCTACAGCAGAGCTAAAATCGCAAAGATTATGCCAAGCTATTGCATCTTCTCCTAAGAAGTGTGAAGTGTTGTTGCGTGCATCAAAAGGTAATACATCTTCAAGATGGTGGAGTGCAGAGTGTTCGCATGATTATAGAAAAGGCTGCATGGAAGAGGCTCCTCACAACCAGTGCCCAGAGTATGAGCATGATCATAATTTTTTTGCAGCTACATTTAAACGTACAGTCACGCAAGCAAAATATAATTATGATACTGAGAATTTCAATTACCTTTCACAATATAATAACCGACGTACACTTTTCGGGTTTTTAAAATCACGAAAGACGATTCCTGCCTCAAAAAATTTACCTTCATGTGTTTCGACTCCTAAAAAAGCTCTCAAAACAGTAGAAATAATTGCTAAAGGTTTAAAAAAGCGTTTTTATTGTGAACACTTCCCATATCTCCTATGTTTCTAGGCTCAGTAGATACGGTTAATGATGTCCCTAAAATTTCATTTTTGAGCTTTATCCGATAGTAATGACGTCTTTGTTGGCTGCTACTCCTGGCCCTGATGGAGTAACGTCAAAAAATGTTAAAGATCATCTTTGAAATATCTCTGAATTCCTTGTTAGAGTTGGTAAACTACTCAAATAATCATTTTTGGATACCTGGTGATTGGATACTAGCTAAAGAGATTCCATTATTGAAACAGAATGGTGGTGGGTATACCTAGGACAATATCAGACCAATATCATAACCATCAAATTTGGTACAATTATTTCAAAAAGTCGTACTCCAACGGGTTACAGAGTTTGTGGAACAAGAACATATTCGAAGTCCCTGTCAAATTGGCTTTCGCGCAAAATGTTCAATATAAAATGCGTATATCGACCTTGAGAGTCAAATTCTCATTGCGCGGCGCCAAAACATGCATGCTGCATTGGTGACTCTCGATATAGAGAAGGCATATGATAGTGTAGAGCCCAGAATTTTATTGCAAAAATGACAAACTCTGTTGCTTCCACAATATTTAATTGCGTGGATATCAGCATTCCTACGAAATAGACAATTTTACTGTTCATTGAATGGTGTACATTCTGGCAGATATTAACAAACCAGAGGCGTTCCTCAAGGGGCAGTTCTCTCGCCCGTGCTCTAACATTTTAATGAGCTCTATCCCCACTCATCAAGAAGTTCACATGTATGTCTATGCAGATGACATCGCGTTCTTTACGGCTGCACCTGACATTTAAACTCTTAATGGGCGCCTGCAATCGTACCTAAGCTCCATTCAGAATTGGTTTTGCGACCAGCTTTACATTAAGCGTGAAAAAGTGTGCTTTCCTTATTTTCCAAATCGGGATCCGGTAAATGGTTCGCTGACATTTCAGCAGGAAATGATTACTCATGTTAAGTCTTTGAAGTCTCTAGGGGTGATTTACGATGATCATCTGACATGGAGGGATCCCATTGAATTTATTGCAGGGAAAGGGGCTCGTGCTGTGGGTATGTTGTGCAGGTTAAGCAATCCAAGGTCTGGAATGCGGCGAGATGCTCCTGTAATGATTTATGTTATGTATGTCCGCCCAATTACAGAATTTGGAGCTGTGTTGCTTTCTGGTTCACCGGCTAACAAAATTCGTCCGCTTGTTCTTTTAGAGCGAGAAGCGCTTAGATTATGCCTTGGGCTCCCAGAATTTGTGGCTAACGATGTACTATATCATGAAGCCAGAATACCACCGTTGTTAGCTAGATTGCAATTGTTTGCTGTCCAGACATATCTAAAAATATATGAATCTCAATTCCATCGCTCCCTGTCAATTTTTTGTGGCGAGCCAGCCTCCTTTATGGAGTCTACTTGCCTCGGTTTTATACCCCGCAGGTAATACCAGTGCAAAATCTGTTATAAAATTTGCACGTAGTCCCTTCTAACATCCTTCCAACAAAAGTACGTGGATCGGTTCAAATTGTCTATGTTTATATTTTCCCAAATAGCGCAACTTACTTATCGCCTCGAATTTTTAATGGAATATTAGATCATTTACAAAGTCTTCCCATTAGCACAATGATAGCAACTGATGCCTCTCAATTTCATGAAAAGGCCGGCGTTTGAATATGCTGTCCACTTCTTGACTTGGCTTTTTTAGTTCGTCTTCCGGGTTTTATCCCAATTTTTCAGGCAGAGTTGCTGGCGGTGGTGCTTTCTCTGCGCAATCTAGAGCCATCGTATTGAACAGTGGCTGTAATTACAGCCCCTTATTCCCTGTGCATGTCACTTTCTTTGCACATGGATTCGCCAATATTAAACACCTTTCTTTCATTGCTCCCCTCACATTTGAGCCTCATACATATAGTGTGGGTACCCGGACACACTAATGTGACAGTCAATGAGGTTGCTGGTAGACTAGATAAAGAATCTCTCAATGGCCCTGTGTTGCCCATCCTCTCGGCAACCGGGTACATAACAGCAGCACGATTTCGTAGGCGCTCCTTATTAGGCACGCAGTCTGGATCTGTTTTATCTTCGGAAGACTACCTGCATCCCAAGTATTCCTGGAAGAGGAAATCATGTCAATCAAGGCAGGCTGCGGTCTCTCTAACCAGGCTACGCAGTCGTATTCCGCCCCTAAAATTTATATGCACAGGTCTGGTTTGGCGCTTTCTCTCGTCTGCGCATTCTGCGGGGAACCGGAAACAATAGATCATTTCTTGCTATTTTGCCGCTGCTTTACTATGACGAGAAAACGGTATTTGGAGAAGCTGTTGCAACAGTTGGTTCTTAATTTGAGCAGCCAGATTTGATTATCGTTTGGTGCCATCATGCCTGGGTACATCCATAGGTGTGTTTTTTAAGATATTCAAAACTTTTTAATAGAATCAAAACGTCTGCCTTACTAATATGGTTTAAATTTTTGAATGTGTAAATAGAAATGTCAGTATTCTCCTACTGTGTGCGTTATTAATTACCCTTTTTATTTTGGTTATTCATATTTCACTTTCCTTCTTCATTCCCTATAAGTCATTTCTTCTTTTTTATTCATTCAATTATACATCTCAAAATCTAATATCTCTGCACCCCAATTCTTGGCCGATCCCCCTGTGTGGGTATGTGCCATCAAATTATAGGAGAACAACAACAACGACAACAGCGAGTTGCTAGGACAGAAGGTTTGTTCGAACATTGTGACGGCGCTGTGCCCCGGAGTTCCACGTAGAGACAATTTCATACGACTATGAGTCTTCAACATCCGAATGAGAATGTTCAACGACGAGAAGCAAGGGTTATTCATACGTGAAGTGATTCCCCTTTGACCTAAATAAAGCTGAAACCATAGAGTAATCTACTATGTGCAATAGCCATGCCTTTACTTTCAAGCCGAACCTAAGCGTAGTCATGCATATTTCTCTCGTGTAACTACAGGTTTAACCACAAGCCAAACTACAACAAATTTTTTTCCCATCCATCCGTGAAGTACATCGTTCAACATAGAAACGAGGGCTGCCGGGGCGTAACCACCATCACAAATCAGGTGAATGCGCACTGCACCGTGGGCGCGTTGAAGTTTGCGGTTGATTTAGAAGATGAACTGAATAATATAAAAAGGTGCCATGAATGTGAGCACCCCGGGAGAAATTCATAGGGTAGCCCTACGAAGGGTATGCGCCGTTGAAGTTCCGGTTAATTAAAGTGGGGGTACCTAATAGTTATTGCGGAGGAAACGAATCCAACCAAGGTTGGGAGATGCTGTTCCTGGACGACCATAAAGAGACACTATAATCAATCAGTGGTCTATGCGAAGATTTAACGAGAAGGCCGGCCACGTCTTGTCGAGTACTGCACCATCGTGAAAGATTTATCGATGTATTAGGACAGAATGATAAACATAAATTGCAGTTTACCTGTATGAAGGGAGGAAGCGATGCACCGGCGACTGGAATGAAAGGAAAATCGTACGCGCAGAAAGCCGAGAGACGTGGATGTGAATTGTGTTCTTGGAGACAGAAGGCCCAGGCCTTGAGTTTGCAGTCGCGAAGGCGGATTTTCCTCTCTTGTGCCTTATAAGCAAAACCTCGGCAGTTCTATTGCACCACCAGAGATGAGGCACTATCCGTGACGAGATCAAAGCGCTTCAACTATTAGGGTGCCCAGCTGCTTCATGAGCGCCAATATTTTGTCTACTGCAGAGTTTTCGCATTGATTGGGACGTTGGTGCCAAAATATTGCCCATTGTTTAGCCGAGATGCTTTGTTAGGTACCTGCGTCCTTAATATAATCCTTCGAGTTGGCTGTGAGCGGGGCTTAGTGAGTTCTAAATGGCGGCGAGCCTCTGCGATGGCATTATAAAGCGCGGTATTGTCATTTGTGTTGTCTGTGGCTTTAGGTGAAGGTGTGGCCTTTCTTGGTCGGAATTCAGCTGTTTGTGCGCAATAATGGTGCTGAGAAGGCACATTGTGTGTTGGGGAGTCAAAGGTAGGAAGCTCAGAGAATTCATTTTCGTCACATGCTAGAGCAGTGTAGCGATTGCTTATGGTTGCGTCCGTGTTCCCAGTCGCCTTGTTCAATTTCGTTGCCCTCTTTTTTGGACAAGCGCGAGAACGAATGTCATGATTTGGCAATTTTCAAAGGGCATAAAGGCGTGCTGACTTGTCTATATCGACCACTGCTGCAGGATTGGGCAGGATTGTTGCATATACCCTTCTTTATGGTAGTATTACAAAAAATAAGGCGTGGGCGAAAGGGCAGCGGCTTGAGGATCACACCATAATAGATAAGATAGTTTGGTAGATTTGGAGGGCCCTGAAAGGTGTGGTTTCTACGTGGTCATAGGCCACCAGCCACCGCGGGTTCGAGCGTTGCGCGAGCCGAAGCCCCGGTCAGCCGTCACCACGCACACACTGAAACACCGCGGCGCGCACTCAACCTCCACAGGGAGGAGAGCACTTCGCTGCAAGGACAAAAGTCTCCAACTTCACCAAGGAGACGTTTATTGAAACTCCATCCTCCAGCGTACCCACACACGCACACACATACACATAATACAAGAGCACATAGACACATATATACAAGAGCACATCACTCAGTCACCGTGTCCCGAGAGCGCGCGAGGAGCAAGCTCCCTTGCGCGCACGAAGTGACACGGAGTGCGCGCCGCAAGCACGCAAGGGCGTGCTGTGATCTCTCTCTCGCGATGACCAAAGGGTTCCTTTGAGAGAGAGTGGGCAACCACCGCAAGGTACGCCTGTCGCGAATCGTTGGATCACGATCGACAGGCTCGAGCTGCGCTCGCAGGTACGACCCGGAGCGGACGAACTCGAGTATTCACTGGTCTGCGCGGACAAAGGCTGGCAGACAAGAACAGTAGCATACGCACCTTGCGATGTCTCGGAGGGGTCTCTCCTGGGCGCCGCTCGGAGGGTCGCGCGAGCGCGGCCGTCGAAGTGGTGCCGTGTTCCCGCCAAAAGGCGCCAATGAGAACAGCCACTAGGACGCCAGGGCGGAGCTGTGGCTGAGCGACAGTGACAAGTCGTCCGGACATCTCTCCGCCGCCTCAGGCGGGAGAAAGCGAAGGAGGAGTACAACAGGGAAGCGGGCGGCGGTCGCGCAAAGGGCAGCCGCAGCAAGCCAGAATCCCACAAAGGTAAGGAGGTATGTGCCTCAGCGTCCCATAGGCCGGGCTTGGAGTACTATGCTGAGTAACTAATATTTGCTCTCATTTCATCAGGAGGATTAGTGCTGTTTACATGGTTTAAAACGTATCGCAGGGTGTCAGCTCCATACAATATATCTGTACAGGGACATGCTTGTGGGAGTCTAGGGGAATCTGCGTAACCGTGCATATGTTCTCAGCGGCCGCTAGGCATTTCGCCGTGATCGTGTTGGAATGGCGACAGATCTACAGTTATTCGAAGAGCCCAGAAAGCGATAAATTGTGACTTGAACATAACGGCGAGGAATGGCAGTTATGTCAAATCGCAATTTAGGCTTGATAGTGACGCGGAACTGCTTTGGGGTCGGTAGGAGCACGCTTGAAAGGGTACTCACGGGGTGCGTCTATTGAGGCCGTAGGGACGCATTTGGCAGAGGCGGCACTGGAAGGTGCGACACAACTGGTGCCACTTGCACAGTTCTTTGAGGAATTTGATTAGATGTCACGGGCTCAGTCAGCGCTGTTGATGCCGCAAGTGAAGACACAATTGGTGCCATCGGCTCCTTTCCTTTAGACACTGCAAAGGAAACGGAGACACTGGAGCAGTCTGTATCACAGGTTGTAGCGTCGGGAGATGCTACCGGAGGAGATTCCGTAGACGCCGAAGCTTGCATTAATATTGAGGGGGCAAGTGGCCATGTGGTTGCTACCAACGAAGCAGAATCCATGCCACAGAGACATAGCAGAGCCTCGCTAGGCAGCGCCGAGCTAAGCCTAACTTTCGCCTGTGGTTTTCGGCTGAGTTTCCTTATTTGAGGATTCGCCAACCTTTCTGGAAACCTCTCCGGAGTGGTGTCCTTCACTTGCGGTTGCACGGAAGGCAGTTCCTACCCTTCGCAAGGTAGCAGAGAACTGAAGACGCAGAGCTCAGGACAGACACATACCACCTTGGCTGGTGACACATCTTCTCGCAACACCTATAGAGTTACTCTATGAACACCTTGCGATGCAGGCTCCCCTTTGATGCTACCGTCAGCAGCAAAGTAGCCGATCCCGCAATAGACGTTTGTCAGTCATGATAAGCGTCAGCCTGAAAGCAAAGGAAAAAGAGTGCACGCCGGGCATTCCCGTCTGGAGCGTTCAACGCAAGATAGCAGCGCCGCGATACGGCCCCGCAGCTGTTCTTGCCACCGAAGCCGTGGTCTCTTCACTTTCGCGCACGATAGTGCATAAATGCAGAACAGAGGCCACAGGTTACTGCCCTGGTGCACGCCAGCCTGAACTTGCTTAAGCATGATATAATATGCAGTCAGGTACTACAGCAATCTGCTGCTGGCGGAGCTGAAAATGAATTAAATAACAAAAAGATTGGGCCCGCAGTAATTAAGTTTTTCTAGATGCGTGACGTGTTTGATGCGGTAGATGGCTTTTGAATAATTGATGAATAAGCTCAATGCACACATTTCGCGCTCAAAGAGTTCCGAAATGATTCCTTTTGTGTTAGAAAAGCCGTTTCTGCTGAACCGCCTTAGACGAAACCAAATTGTGCAAGCGTAGTCAGTATATTTTAAAACAAACGAGTACGTACGACTATGCTACCTTTTCCAAACCTTCAGAGAAAATCGGATTAATATAAATGGGCCTTTAGATTGAAAGGTCGTTTTTATATACACATATGTACAATACTGTTGCACTGGAAACTTGAAGACAAAGAAAAGTTCCACAGAAAAAAAAAATTGAATATATGTCTCAACACAAGTGCTATGAGATCAAGCACATGGTTAACTGCTCGAATGACTAGTCTATCTGTATCAGTACTATATTACTGTTTTTCAGAGAAAGAAACACACAGTTTCGAATTCTTGTTCACGGGATCATAAATGCAGTAAGGTTAAACCCGTTCATTTAAACAACACGAGAAGCTAGGAACAGGTGCTTCACTGGAAAGTGACAAAACAATTATTAAATAAATTTGCCATCTGTGAGCCTGATAGAACCAATAATTTTCGAGCGATCTCATAGAGTGCAATTGAATTACTGTTCTAACGATTTATGACTTGGTTGAGCCGCTTCCAGACTAAATTAGATCGCTGAACCAGATTTTTACTGAACGGATTATTCATATATCATTTTTCACAGCATAGCAGACTGCTGGCTTTATTTGGCTAGGCTTTAAACAATTTTAGCACTTCCTCGATCTTAGTTTCAATAACGTGCTTATACAAACTGTATTTTAAACATATTTCTTTCCAGCCCTTCTTTGCCTACCGTGACATCTTACCGTTGCACGTACATTTCAGGGTATTATATTAAAGCCAACTGCTATAAGCATAATAAAATAATTTGTGAAGCAATGGTTAAGCTGCTCCCGCATCTTTGATGCTGACGTCAAGCTAATCGAATATCGACCTGACTCGTCAAAATTTGTCGGCGCATTAAAGTTCTAGAAATGTTTTGCTCTGTTTCCTTTGTCTCAAAAAATTTATTAGCATAAAATATAGTATGATGATCACTAACAGGGGCGTTAACACATCTGAAAGAAGGTCGCACTCGTATACTTTAGTAACAAAGAAGTCAGAGTAGATACACCATTCTGAATACAGGTAGCGGCAGTAATCCCACTACAAAAATAATTTGAAGCGACGCATGTGCACAAAATAACGTTGTGATCTATACATGCCTCTGCAATATCAAAGTTGCATCGCCTCCTGAAATTACCCGATTGATATTTTATTTACCCAGCTTAAATATTTGTGCAAGAAGGTAATGAAGTTGGCCACACGTACACTACGCAGCCGCTACATAATACAAAAATTATTTCAGTGCTTGTAATGGTCAGTACTTAGTAACGTTCGGAAACCAGGGAGTGTGACCAAATAATGTGGCAGTTTAAGGTGTTTTTCGTCATTAACATGACACTGCCATCCCCAATTCTTCGAAATGGACAGTTTACAAAATACGTTGTGTAGCGCTCAGGCCTAAGAGCATGAATATCGCTTTTGTATCTTGTTTCACTGAACATGAAAATATCTTGATCAAGAAGAAGTTGGCAAAAAGAGCAGGTAGTTTGCCTTCATTTATCGCTGCCTGCGCTTATATGTACACAGGATGTGTTTTTGAGGTTGTGGCATGTATAGCGCCTGCTTCAGGCGAAGCGACATAATCATTATTATTTCTGAATGACCAATAAAAGTAGGGGGTGGAATGCATTGACAGGTAATTTTACCGCATTCAGGGGACGATGTAGTTGATTTGAAAAAGAAAAAAAAAGCAACGCGGTGATAACATCTGAAACCGTGAACAGAATTCCAGTTGTACAGCAGTAAAAGATAATAAGCGAAAGGTTAAAAACGTAAGCAGTGTCAACATGCAGTAAAAGATCGTGCTCTGAAGAATGAAACGAGCCTACAAACAGTCAAGAGGAAAATCAGCATATATGAAACTCAAATATAAGCGCTATGAGAGAATGGAAATTCTGTCATCTAACTATACATAATATAGTTAAAGTATTGGAGGATGTGTAAACAGATCTACGCAGTAGCCGAAATAATAGTGACGATACTGGGACAGCTAGGTGTTTTGGTGCATATAAGGTCCTGTTAGGATCAGAAGAGGAACGAATCCTCACGGGCAGTTCAATGGCGGAAAGCGGTTGGTGAGAGTTTTGGGAAGCACATATTTTAAAAGAAGATAATATAGTTTGGCTAGAAAAATAAACGACTCATATGATAGCAATATCATAGGTGTTCTCATTTATGAGAGAGGAAACTGAATCCCTTTGAAGAGGATTGAAAGTAAATTCATGACAACGCAGTGAATTAAGGAAAGGAAATGGTAAATATAATGTTAAGAGGCAGGAAACATGCAAAGTGAGTCAGGGGACCAACGCGCGAGCTATGACTATTGTTTTAGAACTCAAGTGGAAAAAATGAGAAGGCACAGAGCATGTAACGCTGACCGATGTTCGTTCAGTATTCCTGACTGGCGCGCAAGAGAACATAATCGCAGAGAGGGCGTGCAGAGCGTTAAGTAGGCGGATGAGGCTATGAGTTTTGTGGATATATGGTAGCCGCAGTTGATGCAGGAGAGTTAATTCGTGTGCTATGAGATAGGAATTCGCCTTCCAGTATAGATATGATTCCGTTCAATGCGCATGAAGATCTGTTTAACGTTTATGGCGCTACCGATCTATCTCTGTGTGTGAAATTATTCATACGCTATTGGTAATGGCGGCAGATGACTTCCTCGCGTGCCCGTGGTTCTCACTCCTCACACATTAATAAGGTGCACCGGTTCACAGCTGCTCTTGCTTCTCATACTGCGCGGCTCGCGGGACGACCTTACGGTTGACGGGTAACCAGCGCGGACTGCGGGAAGTACACGCACGTGGCGCGGAGTGCGGCGAAGCACGCGAGTCTTGCTCCGCGCCTGTCTAGAAGGGTGAGAGTGTCGTGACTATGGTTCAATAGGTTCTGACTGTATTGGAAACCATCAGTCGAGGACGAGGTGGCTCTACACGAAAATATAACGACGAGGTTAGTCGAGCCGGATTCAGGACTCGGTCGAAGAACGGCACGTTCCTCTCCTCGCAAGTGTCTTCGTGCGTTTCGAGGTTTCAAGTACACGCCAATTGTTTAGTAGCATTGCGCATGCATTGGACCGGGTTAGTTGGCTGTATATGACGAGGAGGGAAGAAATCGTATGAAGAAACAAATTAGTTACTGTTTGAGACTGAACGCTTAAGGCTCGCTGTGAGATGGGGGTGGGGGTGGGGGTGGGGGGGGGGGGGGGGGAGGTCCGCAGAAAGCTAGGAAGGTGTGTAGCACTCGTAGGTGCGTAGCAATCTCAAATGTTTCGAAGTCATACCGCTACACGTGGTGCCAGTCAACAGGGTCATGCACGCCTTTCTCCTTTCTACGCTCGGTAACAAGTGGACCGTGGTATGCGTAGTTGAGCATTAAGATATGCATTTAACGACTTTTACAGTGCAAGCTGTACTGCTCCCATGCGAAGCCTAAGGTCATCTGACTCCAATCATTTGACCTGGAAGTGAGACGTTTACAGCGCCTTCCCTTCACCAAAAACAATGTAAACATCGCACAGCAATGGTTGCCCCGCCACGGTGGTGCAAGGGTAAGATGCCCGCCTACTGTGCCGGTGTACCCGAGTTCGATCCCGACCGCATAAAACACGAGATCATACTCACTAACCTAAGCCAGACCGACTGTGGCCTAAACACATTCCAATACATAAAGCAATTTCTCACTCATCGTCAATCCTACATTCGCATTCAAGATAATGAGCATGGTCCTTATCTACTCGGCACACGGGGACCCCCCAAAGCGCGGTACTTTACCCGCTGCTCTTCAATTTGGCTATTATGCACCTGTCTGCCCAGCTCGATGGTGTCACTGGTGTGCAGCATGCCCTGTATGCCGATGACATCACCCTGTTGGCCACGTATGGCAGCATATGGAGCATTGAAACCAGCCTGCAAACAATGGCGACGATAGTAAACCGCTACGCCCGCCGCTGCGGTCTTCAATGTTCCCCATAAAAATTGGAATTTGTGCACCTCCGCCACTCGCCAAAGTGCACCAACTCATACCAATCTTTCTTTAGACAGTGGTCCTATCACAAAGCTGATGAGATACGAGAACTTGGACTCAACATCCACAAACAAGGACGATCAGACACTACATTGGTCAAACTCCGTAAGGTGGGGAACCAGGCGGGCCGCATGGTCCGCCGAGTTTCAAACAAACGCGTGGGGTTACGAAGTAAGGATGCCTTGCGGCTGTCAAACGCCTTCGTGACCAGTCGGATTCTGTATTCAACACCTTATCTCCACCTACGGAAACAAAAGGAGGATGCCCTTAAGGTCATCCTTCGCAAAATTATTAAGCGTGCCCAGGATCTACCCATCACTACTTCAAACCGCCGTCTTATGACCCTTGGGGTGGCGAATACTTTCTGGGAGCTCCGGGAGGAGCACCTTATAATCCAGTAGACGCGTTAATCACAAACGGAGTCGGGTCGCCGCCTTTTGCTCGACTCCGTATCGAACGCACCACTCTCATGGAAGACAGGTTTCGCATCCCAGAACTGTGGAGACGCGTGTGCGACCTCTTCCAGCCAATATGTCATACGAAGATCATAATGGTCGACGCCTGGAACGAGTGGAAGCCCTAGCCCGACATTATGGCAACAAAACAGGTTTACCCTACGTGGACGCCTACGGCCCTCACCACGGGAAATGGTACACGGCCGCTGTAGTTCACAACTGCAAAACGGTTAACGGCCTCACTTTCAGAGCTCACAGTACAACACACGCAGAAGAGGTGGCGAGTGTTCTCGCAGCCTCACACTCAGATTCAAAATACATAATTACCGACTCGAGAGAAGCCTGTCGGAACGTTAGACAAGGCTGGGCTCTCTTCCTAGCCTATCAATAAATCTACTCAAATTGCATACGGGATACGGACCCCGCACTCCGTTAACTTATATGGGCCCCTGCTCATCAGGGTTTGGTAGGAAACGAGGCAGCAGACTCTCCTCCCCACCCAATCAGGAACTCGATTTTAATACTATCTACACCTTCAAACATATCACGATGTTCTATCAAAATTGTCATCACCTTTACCCCAGCCCTTGTAAAGACCTCAAAAAGGCAGATGAGCGGCTCCTTCTCCGCCTTTTAACCAATACAGTGCTGTGCCCGTCAGCCCTAAAATATTTTGAGCCCTTCTTTAGTGGCAGCAGCCCACACTGTCGAACAGTGTCTTCTGACATCTATCCCATAGTGTGGGCCTGCCCCTCCAACCCGGCTATTCCCCCATCCCTAACCCAACCCGGGAGGACGGGGAGGCGATTGGGATCGGCAGCCACGTCTTACAGGCCCAAGAAGCCTTAGTCGGGCGCGCCCAGGCGGCGGCAACCGCTACTGGGGTCCCAAAATAGGGACCTGCACCTAGTGCTTGTGAGGACCGGTTCCTTATGGGCTGATCCAAACATACCTCCTGGCCCTTGTATAGCTAATAAATATGCTTACCACCACCACCCCCAGCGGTTGCGTTTCGATGGAGGCGAAACGAAGTGGCGTCGGTGTGCTGTGCGATGTCAGTGCACGTCATTGTTGCGACTGAAGGAAGAAGGAAAAGAAAATGCACGGGCGTGCTACTGGCTTTGTAGCTGAGCCACATCCGTCTCCTCAATGGTAGGCTTCCGCAACGTTTTTCTCGTCACTGGTTGCCTCTGAGCGGGTTAAACGGGGATTGTTACCGAGAGGTGTCTCTGAAAGCAACCTAAATATAACATACACTCATTGAAGACTGGAAATGGTTACGGTGAAGCTAATTGAATAGTGATACCGTTGTCGTGCCGTCACCTCTTGGCTATGTTTCCGGCTGGTTTTGCAGCTATTAAGAATTAAATAACATCACATAATGCAACCCTACCCCGGAAAGATCTTGCTAGCTTATTGGAACGTTGCGTAAAAAAAAATCGAAAAAAGTTACGCTTTCAGGATTCAAACAAATGTTTTAATCGCTCAGTGCTCCGGTAAGCAGTGTCAATCCATTGCGCCAGGTTTTAAATGCGCTGTTATTTATTCGTACAATATTTCCGCTATCTGTCGCCAGGTGGCTCTGCGAAGAGGAGGAGGAGGGGGAAGATGAGGAGGAAAGGCAGGGAGATTGCAGAGGACCTTACAATTGAGAGAATGGAATCTCGCTCCGCTGCTCGTGCAGACAGGACAGAAAATAAAGAAGAAAGAAAAAGAAGAGAGAGAGAGAGAGAGAGAAAGACGCGCGTCACAACAGCCGTCGTCCACCACCGAAATGGTAGCGGGTGCAATGACGGCCTACAACAGATAAAAATGCGATGGCAGGCTAGCCCCCGTCGCAAGCGGCAGTGACCTACCTAATAACACAAAAACCTCTCAACACTGCAACGTAACTTGTCTCATCCACAGCCCAAAGATAGATGATGACATTTTAATACAAACCCTAAAAGCCAACTACCTATTCCATGAAGTATCCTCCGTTCATACACGGGCAAGCCCAACCCCGATCTCGATGCAGACATAGCGACAGGGGAGGTTCGAGCAGGGATACATCACTCCGGACTATGTCCGCCCCGGGAGTAGATGGGATACCAAACAATGCTCTGCGCAACCTCGATGACAACTCTGTCCAAGCCGTGACAGACTTGTTCAACAAGCACTGGAAGGCAGGTACTCTCCCCCCCGGACTCCGAACAGAGGGACAGATGGATCCAGCACGCCCAGCTAGCAGCGAAGCTCAGCGGAGCCCTGGAATAGGGGCACCGACCATGTGAGAAAGCCTCAACGCTACAGACCGAAAAGGCTCAACGCTACAGAAAGTGGAATACTCCATTGACGTCCACTAATCCAGCTGAATCCGCTGATAACAGATTTTCATCCGTAAGTCCAGATTTCATCATTTTCTGGCCGATCGCAGATCCGAAGCGGAGGACGCCGCGCTAAGCCCAAGGGGCATCGGGCCGTCGGCCCGATGAAACGCTGCTCAATCGATTGCTTCTTCCAGAAGGGCGATGCTCAAGCTCACGCGGAAGCCATCAACGATGGCTGCAGACAGCACGGCGGCGTCGACCGGAGCCGCGACACCGACTCAAGAGAATATAACACGCGAAGAGACGCTACCAACCACTCACAAGATGGTTCATTACAAAATAGCACAACTCGAGGCTCAGTGCCATTCCGGAGACCGGGACCGAAGCGGCGGACAAGATACCACCGAGCCAGCCCAAACAAAAGGAGAATCGTATTCGCAGAGACAAGCTACCTGCATGCCGAAAACTGATTTTAAAGTCATTATTAGACCGAAGAATGGACTCAACATCAGCCAGCTGAGCATAACCAAAGCATGTGGAGGATCGTCATAATCAACACGCCAAGTAAGGAAACTGCCAGTGTTGTACTGAACATTTCGAGTCTACGCTTCGGTGCAAAAAACTAAGCTGTGACGGCTTACGTTGCCGCGCCGGACAATTCATGCATAGTAGTGATCCACGGACTAGCCGTCGGGACAACACCTACCGAATTGCTACCTCATCTTAGGGTACGTACCCAAGGAGTGAAAATCCTTTATGCTTGGAAAATCTCAAAGCGCCGTCATAACATGGGAAGGCGAGATCGTCCCCCGCTACGTTTATTACTAGGGCGGCGAGACGCGTTGCTACCTCTACCGATCATAGCGGCAAGTTTGCTATACATGCTTCAAGCCTGGGCATAGGGCGGACGTATGCCCGACATCTGACGCCATTGTCTGCTCGAACTGCGGTGAGCCAGTCATCGAGGACGGCCATTCGTCTGAGCCGAGGTGTGCGCTGTCCAAGGAAGCGCATTCACCGGGGCAAAGGAGTGCAAGCAACGCGTAAGAAAACCGTGCAGTCCACGGACCAAAAAGAAAGAGGAGGTCGACGCAGAGCAAAGGGCGATGGCGGCCCAGGCGGACACAATCGGGCTCGGGAGCGCTGGTTCAGCTCAGATTCTACTTCACCATCCGGGTACAGATCGGCGTCGCACTCGAGATAAAGGACCAGGGAGTCCGCAGAAACAAAAAAGAAGCAGCAGCAGAAGAATACAAAAAAGGAGGAACAGAGTAAGTTGAGCTGGGCAGCGCAGCTTTTCTGTACTTCTCCTACTGCTCCAAAGAACACAAACGCGCAGACGCAATTGAGTAAAAACGCTAGTGGGCAACCTAACGAAGTGCAAGAACTAAAAAAGAACATTCAAACACTCAGGACGGAAAATGCTGAACTTAGAAACTGAACGACCTTATAAAAGAGCTCAAGGCCCAGAGAACAGGGCATACCAACACAGATGAAACCCAGCCAGCTACCATAGGGCGGCAAGAAATCGCAACTGCCATAGCAGCCATCAACAACTCACTAGCGAATCTGCCAATGATCGCACGAATCTCCAACAGAAGACGAGGAATGTCTGAGGAGGGCACATGTAGGCTGGTACAGGCCCTCGTTGCGTCGCATTGAATATGGCGTCCCCTACCAAATTGCGCTCGAACAGGAAAAGGAACAACTGGAGACAATCCTGAGGAAAGCCTACAAATGCGCTCTTGGACTACCGGTCAACAACTCGACGGAAAAAGTCTCTAAACTGGGCATAAACAACACAGTGCAAGAGCACATCGAGGCCCACCTTCCCACGCAGAAAATAAGACTCATGCAGACGCAAACAGGAAGGAACACACCACTGAATATACTAGGCATGATAGATGTTTGCACAGAAATAAATAGCGCGGGGAGCATTCCGAAGGAGATAATAGAGATCATTAAGCTCAACTTGGTTCAGAAAAATATGGATTCGAAGATACACAAGGCCAGAAGAGAGGCAAGATCGGAGGCACACCAAAGAAACTTCTCAGGAGAAAAAAAAAAACATATTGTACGTCGACACGGCGACATACAAAGAACAATACGGAGCGGTAGCCAGCGTGGTTGATCACCAGCTTTGAGAAATCAACTGCGCCTCGATCAAGAGCAACAGCATTCTAGAGGCTGAGGAAGCGGCAATCGCTCTCGCTATCACCCACCAGGGTGCGAAGGCTACTACACAAATAATTACGGACTCGCAAGAAGCATGCCGAAGGTATAGCAGCGGATGCATATCCACTGTGGCTATCCACATACTCAAGGCAAAAAAATCGCCTTTTCGAGATGCTTCATAACATGGACACCTGGCCATGAGACTGTCAACAGTAACCAACGTGCCGACGCCAGGCCCTGGTATCCAGTCCCTGGAACGGGTCTGCTTGCGACGTTCGATCAGGTGGAAGGAGCCCGGTTAGTACATTCACCACACTTTTCACCAACTGACGGCCGCGCCCAATCCGGTACTTCTCTCGAAACTGCACGAGTGTGTCCTTGGCGCCTGCGTGGAGCAGCTGTCGATGGTCTAGGTGCACCAACAGAGATGAGTATCGATGTTGCCTGGGAAGCACAATCGGGTGTCGCTTATTGAGCGTTGTGTTCGCTGAGCAGATCCGCCTTTGAACTCTCAGTAGGCTGTTTTGATCTATCCAGAGCGTGAATCAATCTTTCAAGGGTCAGTCAGTCGGAAGGCGGTTGCCTTTCTTTGCGCGCTCGAGTTCCTCAGAGAATTTAGGCTTCTGAGTGCTTTTCAGCCTAAATGTTTTTGCACGTTCAATTTTTTCCGCGGTTAAAGAAGTTGATGTTTTGTCAGCAGTCCGCACATTTCACTAGAGTTGAAAGCAAAGGACATACAAGTCACGCATTCTGATCTGAAGAGAAGTACACAGCGTAGTCATGCTTAAGGGACGACGACCCAGTCCCAGCTAGCTAGAAAGCGTCGGACGCCCTTTGCTCCTTGACGATCGGCTAAGTATTGGGTTGCTAGTCCCGGTTTTGTCTTTTTCCTGTGCTTCTTTTGTTCTCTGTTGACTAACGCACGCGGTGACATTGTCAATTTAAGGTAATGTCGACGCAGTCCCCCGGCCAAGGGCGCTCCCCTTGGTCGGCTTCCCTCCTGACCGATGATCTGCCCTTGGAAGCTTTTCAGAGCTCCGGTGTCCGTAACATCCCTGTGGCACTCGTACCTAAGGATGGGGGCACCATTAAAATGAACAACCCAGGAGCTGTTCGAGCTGCCCTTCAGGAAATCACTTCCTTCTACGAAGGAATAGCCGAGGTGCGCCAATTTGGTCGCGGCGGGATTCTTTGCCGTTCGCAAGAACTATCATGCATAAAGGACCTGCTAAAATGCTCCTCTTTCGCCTCTCATCAGGTAAGCAGTTTTATCCCTTCACACCTGGCTTGCACAAGAGGTTTAGTCCGAGGTGTAGATTCCTCATTAAGTCCACAAGAAACCCTTGACCTTCTTTCTGCGGCAGGCGTTGTTGCGGTCTATCGCTGTAGCCGGGAGCTAAATAATGTTCGTGTGCCGACAGAATCGGTTATTGCTACATTTGCAGGCACAGTCTGTCCATCGGAGATTAAAGCGTGGCCTTTAATATTCAGAGTTGATCACCTACCATCAAAGCCTCTGCAGTGCAACAACTGTTGGCGTTATGGCCATACTGCAGGCGGTTGCAAATCCACTTTGCGGTGTTGCAAATGCGGTGAAGCACATAAAACACACTTATGCTCTGATCAAATTCTCAAATGTTGTCTTTGCGGCGAACTTCACTCAGCAAATTCTTTGGAATGTCCCTCTAGAGCGCATGAAATGAAAATTCTGGAGATTATTGACCGTAAACGTTGCTCGAGGCGTGAGGCAATTCAAGAAATTAAAGACAGAGCTCATGGGTATGCAGGTGTGTCGGCCCGTTCAGGAGCTCCATTAGATTCCACGATGTCTAAAACCATAATAACTGCTATGGAAGCAACCATGACCAAAATGGTGGATAGGATTGTGACAAAAGTCACAGAATGCATATCCAATGTTCTAGCAGCTAATAATACTCAGACTGTGCAACCTGCTATGGTTTTTTCTACGGCACCTGGACATTCACTATCAGTGCAGCACTCATTAGCTGCAATGTCTTGTTCGCAAAATGAGTCTCTTTCCGCATTACCTATGCTTAATTCCAACAAGTCGGACGAGGCTCACGATGCAGATATGGATGAGACAGATACGCGAATTCTAAAACGCAGTGGATCACCGTTGTCAAACCCGTCATCACCTCGCCCACAAGCAAAATCAAAAAAGCAACAGCTAGGATCTAAACCAAAGGAAAACGTTTTGGGGCAGGCTGTTGCTGCTGCCCGGATTACATAAACATAGGAAAGTTAAAAGTTCTTCAGTGGAATTGTAGATCTCTTCTTTCAGCTACTACAGATTTAGTTTATCTTTCTTTAAAACATAATCCAGAAATAATTGTTTTACAAGAAACTTGGCTTACAACTGAAAAACATTTTCACTTACAAAATTATCTATCATTTCGACAAGATCGCCAGTCAAGAGGTGGTGGGTTACTAATTCTAGTTTCTTCAAAATTTTGTCATAGGGCTAAGATTTCCTTTCAATATTCTAGTTTAGATTCAGAATTATTGGCTCTAGATTTTGAAATTCCAGGGTTCAGTCCGTTTACATTAGCGAATATTTATTTCCCTCATGGTGTTCACGACACCAGATCTCTAGACCACCTACTAGTTAATTGTCAAAATTCGGTTATTTTGGCTGGAGATTTTAATTCGCACCATGTATCGTGGGGTTACAAGACGGATCCCTGCGGCAAGCGTCTGTGGGATTGGCTTTCAGACAATAACCTTCACTGCATGAATTCTGGCTTACCAACTTTTGTACGTGCTCACAGTCAATCTGTGATAGATTTAACTTTTTCAAACACTACTGTTTCTATACTAAATTGGTCGACAATTGATGGTGGCACCTCTAGCGACCATATACCTATTATTTTTGAGGTTAACTGCCGCTTAACTCTGCCGACATCTCAGTTGAGATCATACGTAAATTATAACCAGTTTCACTCATTTTTGATTTCGTCTCTTGAGTCTGTGGTTGAGTCTACGGAAGAGTTAAAATCGCAAACATTATGCCAGGCTATTGCATCCTGTCGTAAGAAGTGTGAATTTTTAGTACGTACATCTAAAGGCAATGCATCACCAAAATGGTGGAATGCAGATTGTTCGCGCGATTATAGAAGAAGAAAGGCTGCATGGAAGAAGCTCCTTCACAACCAGTGCCCCAAAAATTGGCATGATTATAAATTTTTTGCAGCTGCATTTAAACGCACAGTCGCACAAGCGAAAGATAATTATGATAATGAGTATTTCAATTACCTTTCACAATCTAATAACAGACGTGCACTTTTCAGGTTTTTAAAATCGCGGAAAAAGATTCCTGTCTCAGAAAATTTACCCTCATGTGTTTCGACTCCTCAAGAAGCTCTTAGAACAGTAGAAAACATCGCTAAAGGTTTAGAAAAGCGTTTTTTGTCAACACTTCCCAAATACCCTACGTTAGTAGGCCCAGTATATACGGTTAAGGATGTTCCTAAAATTACTTTTTCTCAGCTTTCTTCGATTATAATGACGTTGCCAACTGCTGCGCCTGGCCCTGACGGAGTAACGTCAAAAATGTTAAAAATCCTCTTTGAAGTGTCTCCAAATTCCTTGTTAGAATTGGTAAATTATTCAATTATTCATTCTTGGATACCTGGTGACTGGAAACTAGCCAAAGTGATTCCTTTACGGAAACACAATGGCGGTGGCTATACTTTGGAAAATATCAGACCAATATCTTTAACATCAAACTTGGTAAAATTAATTGAAAGGGTCGTACTCAAACGTGTTACCGAGTTTGTCGAACAAAAACATATTCTTAGTCCCTGTCAAATCGGATTTCGAGCAAAATTTTCAATATGGAATGCACATACCGACCTTGAGAGTCGAATTCTTCTTGCGCGGCGCAAAAAAATGCATGCTGCATTGGTGACTCTAGATATAGAGAAGGCTTATGATAGTGTAGAGCCCCGAATTTTATTGCACAGATTAGAATCGCTATGCTTTCCACAATACTTAATTGATTGGATATCTACATTCCTACAAAACAGACAATTTTACTGTTCATTGAATGGAGTACATTCTAGCAAATATCAACAAACCAGAGGTGTCCCTCAAGGGGCAGTTCTCTCGCCCGTGCTCTTTAACATTTTAATGAGTTCAATTCCCACTCATCAGGAGATCCGCACGTATGTCTATGCGGATGACATCGCATTCTTTACGGCTGCACCTGACATTCAATCCCTCAACAGGCGCCTGCAATCGTACCTAAGCTTCCTTCAAAATTGGTTAGATGACTTAAAATTTAAATTAAATGTTAAAAAGTGCGCGTTCCTTGTTTTCCAAATTCAGGATCCGGTAACTCTTGCTCTAACATTTAAGCAGGAAATGATTCCTCAAGTTAAGTCTTTGAAATATCTAGGGGTGATTTACGATGACCATCTGGCATGGAGGGATCACATTGAACATGTTGCAGCGAAGGGGGCACGTGCTGTGGGTATGTTGCGCAGGTTAAGCAGTCCAAGGTCTGGGATGCGGCGAGACGCACTATTAATGATTTATGTTATGTATGTCCGCCCAATTATAGAATTTGGATCTGTGTTATTTTCTGGTTCACCTGCTTACAAAATTCGTCCGCTTGTTCTTTTAGAGCGGGAAGCGCTTAGATTATGCCTTGGGCTCCCCAAATTCGTGGCTAATAATGTATTATACCTTGAAGCCCGAATACCACCGTTAATAACTAGATTACAATTCTTGACTGTCCAGACGTATCTGAAAATATATGAATCACAATTCCACCGCTCCATATCAATTTTTTGTTGCGAGCCAGACTCCTTTTTTGGAGTCGTATGGCCTCGGTTTCATACCCCGCAGGTAATTCTAGTGCAAAATCTGTTACAACCTTTGCACGTAGTCCTTTCTAACATCTTTCCAACAAAAGTAAGTGCATCGTCGGTTCAAATTATCTTTGATGACATTTTCCCAAATAATGCGAAACACTCAGCACCTCACATTTTAAATGGATTATTAGAAGATCATTTACAAAGTCTTCCCGTTAGCATAATAATAGCAACGGATGCTTCTCAATTTAATGAAAAAGCCGGCGTTGGAATATACTGTCAGCTTTTAGACTGGGCTTTTTCAGTCCGTCTTCCGAATTTTACTCCAATTTTCCAGGCGGAGTTGCTGGCGGTGGTGCTTGCTCTGCGCAAACTAGACACAACATACTCAACAGTGGCTGTAATTACAGACTCTTATTATTTGTGCTTGTCGCTTTCTTCGAATATGGATTCGCAAATTTTAAACACCTTTCTTTCATTGCTCCCCTCACATTTGAGGCTCATACATATAGTGTGGGTACCAGGACACAGCAATGTGACAGCCAATGAGATTGCAGACAGACTAGCCAAAGATTCTCTGAACGGCCCTGTATTGCCCATCCTCCCGGCAACAGCGTACATAACAGCAGCAAGATTTCGGCGGCGTGCCTTATTAAGCACGCAGTCTGGATCTATTTTATCCTCGGATGACTACCTGCACCTCAAGTATTCGTGGAATAGGAAATCATGTCAATCAAGGCAGACTGAGGTCTCTCTAACAAGGCTACGCTGTCGTATTCCGCCCCTAAATTTCTATATGCACAGGTCTGGTTTGGCGCTTTCTCCTGTCTGCGCATTCTGCGGGGAACCGGAAACAATAGACCATTTCTTGATATTTTGCCGCCGTTTTACCATGATGAGAAAACGGTACTTAGAGAAGCCGTTACAACAGCTGGGTCTTAATTTGAGCAGCCAAATTTTATTATCGTTCGGTGCCACCATGCTTGGGTACAGCCACAGGTATGTTTTCAACGCCATTCAAAACTTCTTAATAGAAACAAAACGTCTACCTGACTAATATGCTTTGAAGTTTTATTCTGTACATATAAATCTTACTATTCTCTTACTGCGTGCGTTAGTATTTACTATTATATATTTTGGTTTATCATATCTACATTTCCTTTTCTATTCCCTAGCATTTATTATTATTATTTTTTTTCCGATGTAGTTATACATCTCAAAATCTAATATCTCTGCACCCCAATTCTTGGCCGATCCCCCTGTGTGGGTATGTGCCATCACATTAGAGGAGAACAACAACAAAACCGGAAAATCCCACCTGTCACTTTGTTTACTCTAGACGCTGAGCTGAATTTCTTCAGATCCATCAAGTCGTCTTCTTGATCGCAGATGGAGTTTAAGACACCTACCTCCCTTTTCTGCTCAAGCTCTTCAGCCGTGAAGTAGGCAGGTTTTGGTTCGACTGGCTATTTCTCAGCTGCGCTTGCAATCCACGGTGGCCCTCTCCACCAGAGCTTGCTGGAATTCAGTTGCGCGCTTGTCAGTCCCCTGGTCATGAGGTCAGCAGGGTTATTTTCCCTGGGCAGTGCTTCTATGTCATGCCTTCCGTGTTCTGCTTAATCTCATGCGACGCGGTTTCTGATAAATTCCTTCCACCTTGCCGTATCTCCACGGATCCAGCTCAGAGTGATCACGGAGTCCGTCCACAGATACACGTTGTCGATTTCGATTTTGAGATTGCCTTTTCAAAAATGGGCCAAGTCGTGACGCCATTAATGGAGCCATCCGCTCCAGCCTTGCGAGTGCAACAGGTTTTACTGGAGCCATACGACATTTCGACATTACCATGGTGGATGGGTATTGCCCAGTGCTGCTTTTGGTGCAAAGGTAAGCTACGGCGCCGTAAACCTTCGTGCTTGCGTCTGCAAATATATGCAGACGCACTGGGCTTCCTGCATTGTTTGCATCGTAGGTGCGGGGAATCTTGAAATCGTAAAGTAACGAAATGTCCTTACACCAC
The DNA here is from genome assembly GCF_055883805.1 of Amblyomma maculatum. Taxonomy (NCBI): domain Eukaryota; kingdom Metazoa; phylum Arthropoda; class Arachnida; order Ixodida; family Ixodidae; genus Amblyomma; species Amblyomma maculatum. The sequence goes on along the minus strand of NC_139345.1, from coordinate 141,953,172 downwards.
TTTATCCGCTCCTCCAATATGTGACCTGGCAGCGGTTGGTCCCACTAAAGGTTCTGCTTCCAAATCTCTTGAATTAGCGCATTCGCCTTTATCGTGTATGGGGATAAAAATCCAAGAAAGTCATACAGTCGTGCTGTTTGCAGTACGAAGCGCTTGGTGTTTATCCTTTCCTTGGAGAATTCAATGATCGAGTACAGGGAAAAAGTGAGAACGTCTTCGTTTGCCTGCCAGGCGAGACCAAGCACTTTTAACAAGCCCACTGGCTGACCTAACGACCTTTCGTTCGGGCAACTTTCCTTGAAAATCGTGTTCATCTTCTCGCTGTTCGATCCCCTTTTATGCAAGCACATTGAGGCTGCTTCAAAAATGCCGCTTTCTGCTCGTAGACTTCTGCGGCTTCTTCATCGTTGGCAGCGCCACACAGAAAGTCGTCGACGCAAATGCTTCCCTTGAGAAGCTCCGCAGTATTGGGGTATTGGTCTTTGACCCCGTCAAAGTGATGTCGCAGCGTCACCGCGAACAGGAAGGAACTAGACGTAACTTCAAATGGCACGCGTACCATTCTTAACACTGTGGCGTTGGAGAGTGGTTTATTCATCTTCGGGCTGCTTTCATACCAAAAATCCTCAATGAATCCCTGTCTTCCGGAGCCACCCTAACTTGTTGAAATTCCTTCTCCACATCGGCCACCAGCGCGATTCGATGGCGTCGGAAATTCAGCAGCAGCCGAAGACGTTCTGGATTTAAATTTGGTCAGCATTCTAAATTCTCATTAAGAGATTTTGCTCCCAAACCGTGAGCCGACGCATCGAAGACAATTCTCAACTACATCGTGCGGCTGCTCTCACGAAGTGGAGGCTGGAGGGGAATATAGTAAATATGTTGACCGTCGTTACAAGTGCCTTATCGGAAACGATCTCCGCTATGCCTTCGGTCACCAAGCGTCGCACTTTGGCATCGTACAGACTCATTATAGCAGGCGTTCTGCTCAGTCTTTTCCCTATGAGGCGAAATCCTCTTTCTGCTACTGCTCAATTATCTTGAACATCGATTTGCTCCTTCCAAGGAAGCTTCACCTCGCACCGCTGATCAACAACTTTTACGGTCTTGGTTAAGCCTTCCCACAGATACTTGTCGGAGGTATCTTCCTGTGTGTCGGAGGCTCCAATGCTTTCCGACTCCCAGAAACGCCTCAAAACAGGCTCAACTTGTTCGTCTGCAACCGTAGTTATTAGCACAACTGCATGGGCGCAAGTAACATATTTGCAGGAGAATGAAGTTATGACCTGCACTTCCCAGCCAAACATTGTTTAAAGTGCTGTTAGCCTGTAGCCAAGTTTCGTAATCTTGTCAGTTAAAAACTCCCAAAAGTGATCTGAGCCCATCGGTACGTCGATCCCTGCTGTAATGGGATAACGGCACTCGTCACCCGGTGGCAAAGAAAACTCGTCACGAGCCTCCATAACTTGTTCATCTGGACAAGGAATGGCCTGGTAGCATATAGTAGGCGTTTCCAAGGCTTCAAATTTGAATTACGTTTTGGGATCGTCCTTTGCCAATAGAAACTCCTCAACCCGCCGGAATGTGCGCAGCTTTAGCTCTCCTCCGAAAACATCAATCGACAATATCTCTGTTCCGAGCAATTTGCAACGAAGTTTTTTAGAGCAGTCTTCTGTTATGAATGTTATCTGGCCGCCACTGTCAAAGTGAACTCTGGAAATTTTTCGTGCTTTACTTCCCTTGCTCAAGGCTGTCACGGTAGGCATTAAGACGGTGCGGTGAGTGGGGTCTTCTGATCCTGAAGCATGTAGGTTTACTGGGTGCACCCGTTCTTTGGCCGACCGTGCGTTCACGGCTTCGTTGATTGCAGGGTCGCATAACGCAGTTGCATGTCTTCGCTTGCACTTTTGGCCGCTGATACGGACTCTGTATTTCCTCGAACGGTGTCCATGCTTCGTGTACCGACAGCATCCGCTTTTCGCTGTTAATAACGCTTTTCTTTTTTTTTGACTGGCATCGTCGATTGGCATTCTTGCCTGCCATGACCTTTCGATTCGCAGAATACGCATTCCATGTAGGATGCTGCACCATGCAGGGCTGAGGCGGAAGAAGGGTGAAACTTCCCTCATTGATTCCGTTCCTTGTGCCCATAAAAATGAGAAGTAGGCTTACCATGCGTGTCGTCGGGCCTATCCTCCATCGTCCTCTCGTGGCTCTGCAGCTCGAAGCTGAAGATCCTCAGCAGAGATTGCAGAGGCGTCACCTGTGCGGTGTCTGATGGCGAGCTCGTTGACCCAGAATCATAGCCCATCGTGGACGCAGTTGCCTTGTGGGCTTCAGCATATGTGCGATGAAAGTCCAGGATCAACTCCTTCGGCAGAGCACGGAGAAGGACGAGATACAGCATCGCCTGGTAGCCGGCTTCCTCGATGCTTAGCGCCTTGAGGCCCGCATGTGAACTTGTACTTCATCATATAGCCGCCACAAGGTTGCCACGTTATTCGCAGAGAACACAGGTTTCACATTAATCAGGCCCTGCATGTGATTCTGAAACAATGCTTCCTGATCCCCAAAGCTTTGCTGCAATATGTAGATCGCGTCGCTATAGCAGTCACCTGGCGCTTGCAGTCCGGCGATAGCTGTCAGCAGTGTCTTAAGGTAATTAAGGCGATCAATGTTGGAAAGCTCCATGTGTTTGTAGACTGCCACCTTTAACTGTTCCCAGAATGGCTAACAGTTTGTTCGCTTGTCGTATTTTGCCAGTTCCAGCTTCGAAACTTTAATTTTCTTATCCGCGTGATTGGTACAAACTGAAGCTTTATTCCGGATATCCTGATTCCTGTTTGAGTGTTCAGCTTCACCTTTTCTCAGTTTTAGACGGCACATGGAGGTAGTCACCCTGTCGTTGTATTCTTCTTCCTCTTCTTCTGCCTTGATATATGGCCCCACGAAGGGGGATTGGCCAGGGTTCAGTGTGGACTGCCAAATGTCCTACACAGACTGATTTAGTGCATTAAAGAAATTGACAACTAAACAAAAACATAAGATTTAAGATCACAAATTGATTGAAAGAAAAAATACGAAGCAAATATGTGGAATTTTGTAAATTTGGAATACAATTAGCAAGGGAATCTGTCCGTAGCTGTGATGTAGTTATGTAAGTACTGACAAATTTGAGGCAACTCAAATCCTTTCGCACTCGCACCGAAGGAGAGTAGAAGCGGGACCGACAACGTAAATCCCAAGCGTACAATTGGAGTTTCTAAATGCACCTTCCTCTGATGTGAAAACCTTCGGCAAGCGAGAAGGAAGTGATCAATATTTTCAATCTCACCGCAAGCCTCACAAAGGTTTGTGGGGCTTATCCCGCATCTACATAAATAAAGATTTAGGCGAGGAATCCTGCATTTCACGAGAGTCATCGTTACCTCGCACTGCCTCTGCTTTATCTTCTTTAACGTTGAACTCAATTGCCGCATCCACATCATTAAGCTGTTGCTTCACCAATTGCAAACGTTCGATGAGAACGCCCACCTTTTCGAGGGTGGGTGGTGGTCCGGCGCCCAAGATGTCGTCAGTTTCTTTCGTCAGCCGCATCACTCTTTCTCAGCCGCGTCTTTCTCTTTTTCCTCAGAACATCCACATCGTTGCTGTCGTTGGTCGTTTTAGTCGCTGGGTCCAGTCAATAGTCCTGAATTCCGTTCCCGGGTTTCGGCACAAAAATTATTGTTTAACTGATTCACTTCGCTTAGGCTGTTGTCGTTTTAAGTAACTTCGTTTATTTACAAAAAAACAACATATAATGACCCAATACAACTTCTTTAAGAAGAGCAAGAGCTCTTAAAGAGGCATGCTCATTAATGGGGTTCCCCGTTCGTTCTGCCCGCATTCCTTTTCCATCCGGTCTTAAGGGGTCCGCTGTCTGCTCTTCCCGGCGTTGGCTCCTCTCCTACGACATGCCGCAGAGGGTGGCCCGGGGAGGAGCTGTCGCCAGCCATAAATATCTGAAAGGCGCCTATTTAGTGTCAGGCAGAAACTTTTACGCAAAGGGAGAGTCCACATATAGAGGGTGCAAACAAAAGGAGAAAAACGCAAGTCTCAACAAAGTGATCGAAGTTTGTAAGCCGCGCAGCCTGTAAACAGGACGCAGCCGAATTCCATAATAGGGCGCACATAATTTATAGATCATAACAAGGGCAGATCTTCTCATTCCATATCTCAGCTGGCTGATGCGACGCAATAGACCCAAGGCATGGCCCCCTTTATGCTTAATATTGTTACGATACGGCAAGCCGATGAAAACAGGAGAACAGAGGAAAGAGAGATGGTCGATGACAGTGAGATGACGTTTATTGAATATGTTGCCGGGCCTAGCGCGAGCGCTCCTGTCCGCGCCACTGCCCGCTTCTTCTTCCTTGATGTCGTCCGTAACATGACCCGGGGCCACCGAGCGATCGGCCCGATCGTGGACGAGGAAATGCACGATGTTGATGATTCCATGGCATGACGATGGGCGTGTCTAGATCCTTGAAAAAGAAGAGGAAGAAGGAAGAATAGAATGGCTTGCCGGCACGATGATTCGCGACACGTTGCCACGGCTCGATGGCGGAAGCCAAGGCACGCACCACATGGCATAGGCAGGGGAGAATGTCTCGAAGTGTAGCGGTGTCTTGGGTCGTAGGGTCCTTGGTCGGCACATCAGGTCAGTGGGGTCACATTAGGTCATTTGGGTCTCTCCTTGTGTCTTGTGGTCATGTGTGGCGTCTCGGGTCAGTCTCTCCTTCGTCGTGTCTTGTGGTCGGGGCGGGGGGGGGGGGACGGGGCGGAGGAACGGCAAGGTCTTGCTGGGTCCGGCAGGCTGGGGAATAGCCATGCAGTACCTCCTAACCTTTCCCCGACGGCGCAAGAAGTCGCAGGGCGCTGATGCTCCGGACCAGGATGGGGGGGTGATGATGAAGTACCAGCACCTCCAACCAAATGTTACGATACGGCAAGCCGATGAAAACAGAACAGAGGAAAGAGAGATGGTCGATGACAGTGAGATGACGTTTAATGACTATGTTGCCGGGCCTAGCGCGAGCGCTCCTGTCCGCGCCACTGCCCGCTTCTTCTTCCTTGATGTCGTCCGTAACAATATGTTCAATATGAGGTCTCCAGCGCACTGACGAATCATAGAAAACGCCCAAATACTTAAGAGTTGTAACCTGAACTTAAGACTCTTGTTGGCATACAAGAGAAATAGAAACAGGTTGACTGATCGGAAATACTAGAATTAAGCATTTATTGACATTTAAAGTCAAGGAAAGATTATCTAGCCAGAATTAAGCGCATTTAGGTAGTTCTATAAGGTATAAGGTATATATGTATATATCTGTGGATGAAGAAAAGAAGGCAATATCGTCTGCGTAGACGTGCAGTTGAACATCGTCTCGCAAAGGTATTGAAGAAAGGAAAATATTGAATATGAAGAGGGTACAGTACCGAACCTTGAGGACAGCCTTTTGATTGAGAAAATGTGCGAGATTAAAAACCACCCCAATACCAGTAAAAAATCTTCCTGATAAATGTTCTTGAATCCAGGCGACTATGTATTTCGGAACTTGACAATTTATCAAATGAGAAATTAGTCTGTGCTCAACACTGTGGTAAGCTTTTAAAATATCCAAAGTTACAAGAGAATATATTTTACGCGACCGACTAGCCAAACAATTTCTGCTCTCCAGGTTAATGTGAGCCGACCATACTGAGCATTCTGGACGGAAGCCAATCTTTTTGGGAGATAGAATACTGTCTTGAAATGAACTGAGACAAACGCTCTATTATTTTCACCAGAATAGGAGTTAAGAAATCGGTCTGATATTTTCAAGGACTATTGTTGATGTTGTTGTTGACCGCTGCATATCTGATACTGCAAAGTCCACCTTTATATATAGTGCTATATGACACCGTTTTTTTTTTCTTTTTCGCCGTTTTTCCTCTACCTGGTCACTGTTAGAGAAGGATATCCGGCTTTGATGATCTGTTTCAAAATCCAAACAGTTTAAAAATATGGTCTATCGTCTTTCATGTAATTTTGGAGTCTGATTCCTAATGCCATGAACTATTCTAATCTTCATTTGTTCTTTTTTGACAGCTGCTGGCATGCGACCTTATCACTATTTCTAGCGCGCGGATCGGTTCTTGTATTCTTTGTTTCTTCGTGCTCACCGTCGCGAGCCGCGGCTTTGCCACTTCCTTTCTCGCAGAAGCTGTTTTGAGATGTATCTCGAAAGGTAACAGCCACGCGCGTGTATTTCTACAATATCCCAGGGTATGCTAGTAACCGTTTGCTGTTTTATCTCGATCTTCCTACGCCGCCTTTAAATCTACCTCTTTCGCGCGAAACGCACATTTATAGCTTGATGACCGAAAAACGCGTTTGCTGTTATCGTCGCCGCCGATCCGCTTAGTTCTGCGGGCGCAAGTGTGATCAATAAAGAATTTCAGCCAAGTGCAACGCGAGTGTATTGATTTGTGGCTACCGGGCTAGTCACGTGACATCTGGTGGAGGTGCTGGATCTCGATCCCAGTACCTCCACCCGGTATGGCTTTGCTCGCTGAGAGCTAGATGATCTTGGCGACTTTACTAGTAAAGGTTTTTCACTTCTTTTCGATTGGCACTGGGCGCAAAAGCTGACGAGGAGGAGGCAGACATTGACAAATGAAAAAGCTTTATAGATCAGAATAGTGTGGTTACAGTGAAGACGGACAAAACATTAGAGTACGAATTGCATGGAGCCCCACGCCAGCTTTCAATCTTTGTCAGAAGCTCAGGATGAGAACCTTCATATTCTCGACAACATCTCTTTTTAATCCCTCTGCTTGTCGCTGATTCGGCAGACCTCTCACGGGCAGGCAGATAGACGGGCCACCGCTCTTCAAGGGGATCCCATGCGACCCGGAAATGCACAAACTAAGAAAACCACTAAACGGCATGCAACGCTGGTATCACGTCATCAGACAAAATGCAAGAAAGAAAGAGAAGTCACGTATGCGTACAGATATTATGCGTTGTAACAGACACCACTAATGTAAAACAAAATTGAAGAAACGAACCCGATGGCGATAGCGTTTACCCTCTGCGCCTCATCGCGGCGCGGGCCAACCGAGGACGAAGTATGCACGAGAAAAACAGAACGGACCTCCGCCCTCCGTCTCCCATGAGCGGCGCTGCCCGGCCGAAGCCGAAATACCTTAAAGAGAGCGAAACCACCTCCGCGTCACCACTCAAACTGTCAGCTGAGACCAATAACGGACGAAGGTTTATATTTTCTCTGCTCAGCGCATTACTACTGGGACGGCACCGATGCAACCGTAAGCTGGCAAAACACTGCACGAGGAAGGACGGCCGCTATGTAAGCACGATGTTTACACACTGGCAGTTCCGTACGTATTTCTGACCTCGCTAGCGCGAGACAAGGGTGTCGGCCGCTTCTAATGTCATCGTGGGATTCGTACCTTCGACTGGCCGGTAATGTACGTTTTTGGTGAACGAGGGAGAGCAGGGATGGCACAGGCGCGAGAACATTCCCGCGAAGTCTCTGTTTAAAGTAAGAGCACGCACTCTGACAGGACCGAGTTCACACTTCCGTTGCGATATATTTCTCTTGAGGTAAATATACCCGGACCCTCGGCGCAAGCCCCGAACGACGCGACCGCGACGACACATGGTTTGCAGGCCGATGGGAGCACGTATTTTGCCCGATACGTGACGATCCCGAGCTCTGTGACTCCACAGGCCTGTTGCGAATTCGACGCAACACGTTGCCAATGTCTTCGCCCTGCCCGACCAGCCCGCTGACGATGCACCCTCACCCGAGGAAATCTGCTGACGTTCGACGTCAACCCAGCATTACCCCAGTGCAGGCAAGACCAGTCTCGCAGTTTTCCTAAAAGCTACAGAGAGGGCTTTTCGTCAGCCCGGAAGATGCGACAAACTCCGTTGGCAAAGCATCGCATTATTACTGCCGAACGCGCCCGGCTTCTTCGTCTAAGAACCTATCGTGTATCGCTGCGAGAAGTCCGCCAAGCCACCCGGGAGAAAATCGATAAAATGCTTCGTGGCGGCGTCATTCAGCCATCGAACAGCCCATCGTTGGCTCCCGTAGTTGTCGCGAAGAAGAAAGACGGAACGCTTCGTTTCTGCGTTGATTACGCCGTTTGAACAGCATAACAAAGTAGGATATCTACACGCTCCCACTCATCGACACACACTGGATCGGCCTTTCACCGCTAAGTACTTTTCGTCAATTGACATAAAGAGCGGGTACTAGCAAATCGAGGTCGACGAAAGAGACCGCGAGAAAACCGCGTTCATCACACTAGACAGCCTCTTCGAGTTCAAGGTAATGCTATTCGGCCTCTGATTTGCACCAGCGACATTCCAGCGAGTAATGAACACCATGTTGGATGGCTCGAAGTGGCCGATTTGTCTGGTGTACTTTTGTCTTCTCTTCAAGCTTTGAGGAACGTCTGAAAAGGCTGCGGTCGGTGCTGGAAGCAATCACATCACATGGCTAACACTGAAGCCGGAGAAATGCCACGTTGCCTACGAGGAGCTGCTGTTCTTGGGCCATATTGGGAGCAAGGAAGGAGCTCGCCCAGAGCCGCAGAAAATAACTGCGATCGCACAGTTCCCACAGCCTGCGGACAAAAAGGCTGCGCATAGGTTCTTTGGGCTATACGCTTGCTACCGGCGATTCGGCAGGAACTTTTCGCGCGTCGCCGAGCCATTGACTCAGCTTACAAAAGCTGACGTCCCTTTTAAATGGGAAGCGCCGCAAGCACAAGCCGTCAACAAATTTAAGCGTCACCTGCAGTCCCCTCCTGTCCTAGGCCACTTTGATGAAACCTCTGAGATTGAAATTCACACTGACGCAAGCAGTGTCGGTCTAGATGCCGTTCTCGTCCAGAAGAGTGGCGGACAGGAGAAAGTGATCGCGTACGCCAGCAGGTCGCTCTCAAAAGCCGAAGCCAATTATTCGACGAACGAGAAGGCATGCCTTGCTATCATCTGGCCCATTTCGAAGTTCCGCCCTAACCCATACGGCAGACCATTTAAGGTGGTAAGCGATCATCACGCGCAGTGATGGCTCGCTAATTTAAAAGACCCATCTGGCCGCTTTTGCACGGTGGAGCCTACGTCTGCAGGAATTTGACATTTCTGTAGCTTACAAGTCTTGCCGGAACATTCTGACGCAGACTGCTATTATCGTTGACATTGGCCCGAAAGAAGACGACGATACCTTTTTGGGGCCGGTAAGCGCCAGCAGTTTAGCACCATACCAGAGATCAGACCGTGATCTGAAAGATCTAGCCGATTACATGGAAGGCAAAAATCACTTACCCTCCTGCTGCGTTGAGGTGTCATTTGTCGTCGTTCGCGTAACGCAATGAAGTACTCATGAAGTTCGCACCCAACAGGGCCACGCAGGTACTTGTGCCTAAAACCTTCGGCACGAAATTCTGCAGGCTTCGCACGTGCGACGACAGCTGGGCATCATCTTGAGTTCGCGCTCACATTGCAGCGAATCCAGGAGAAGTACTACTGGCCATGGTTGCCTACTGATGTTGCGAATTATGTGAAACATTCCGTGAGAATCAGCGACGCAAGACACCCTCGATCAGACCTACTGGGCTACTCAACGCTATACCACCCTCGAGTAGACCATTTCAGCAAATTAGGATCGATCTGCTCGGCCCCTTTTCAACTTCTTCTGCGGATAACAATTGGATCATCGTGGCCACTGGATACCTTATCCGCTACGCCGAAGCGAAAATCCTGCCTCATGGCACCGCAGCAGAATTCGCCAAGTTCATCGTCGAACGCATACTCCTGCAAAACGGCGCCTCCGAAGTGCTCATCACGGACAAGGGAACAGCATTTATGGCGGAGCTCACTCAATCCATCTCGAAGTACAGCAAAACAAGCCACCGGTGGACCATCGCCTACCACCCGCAGAAAAAGGGACTTGCAGAGCGCCTGAATAAAACTATCGCGGACATGCTCTCTATGTATGTCGATCTCTAACGCAGGACATGAGATTCCATCCTGTGTCATGTGGTGTTTGCGTATAATACGGTCATCCAGGAGACAACCAGAGCTACCCTGTTCAGACTTGGGTATGAAAGGGAGTCTGCGACAACACTGCAGTGTGCAAGACCTGCAGCGTGCAGAAGAAGCTCGACGACTCACACGCCTGAGCATCAAAGAACAGCAACGCACTGACGTCCGACGATACAACTTGCGACGCTGTGGAATAATTTACAAACTCTTGCGGTGGTACTTCGGACCTCACAGAGTCTTTCGACGCCTCGGACAGATTGTCTACAATGTCATACAGGACGGAACGACTATGTCCCAGCGGCGCCGAGCTGGGTCAGAAATTTCGCATATTGTGCGCCTGAAACCTTATTACGCACGCTATAGGCCCTAGGTATTTTAATTTACCGTATTTTGTTTACGTTCCTGTGTTTATTTTGTGAGTATCGAGGCAATGCATTTTTAAGTGGCAGTAATGCCACGAATTAGTCTAATCTTTATTTCTTCTTTTTCGACAGACGCCGGAATGCGGCCTTATCACTGTGATTCTAGCGCGCTGATCAATTCTTGTATTCTTTATTGATGCTTATTGTCGCGAGCCGTGGCTTTATCATTTCCTTTCTCGCAGAAGATGCTTCGAGATGTATCGCGAAAGATTACAGCCACATGCATGCGGTTCTACAATGTTTCAGAGTATGCTAGTCATCTTTTTGTTTTTATTATGCAAACTTGTCTAAAGGCATATTATAAAAACCCATGCAAATTATTTTCTGTAAGGGAACGGAGAAGGCTCCTGCTCTTATCCTTGTCGGTGAGCCATTTGGAGAAGTCCTCTTCCTTGGTAGCAGTTAGTCCCATTTCCTGCAGAATCTGTGTCCTTGATGCCCTTGTCCCTGCACAAGTCCACAGCAGGTGGCGAACATCCACTCCTGCAGCTGATGTGGAACGCTTCGGGCATGTGGTGGGTCCGATGTCTTCTTGAGATTCCAATCGGCATGTTACGACGGGGTAAGGGCCGCCCCAGCTCGTATCCTTCTAAGGGAAACCTCCTAAAATCTCGTTAAGTTATGATGGAGCGGGAAGTTACACGGGGGAATGAGGGCACGTGTACGTTTCCTTAAATAGGATGCTAAGATGGGAACAGAGGAGCGGGCATCAAAATGGAGCCTGGTGGGGGTGCATAAGTGTTTGGAACTTCGTGTGTGAGGTGGTAAACTTTTTTCTGCTCAGAGTTCTCAGCATCATCTTGTGTCCAATGTATCTGGATGCGTATCTTTGTTTTTTTTATTGACTGCGTTGGTTTCCTGGGTTACATATAGTGTCTTTGTAACTTTCTTCAGTTGTTTTATGGCGGATAGGGAGTCTTCCTGGAATCTATTTTATTTAGTGCCTCCATGGCATCGCGGATTCTATACAGTTCCATCACAAGAGGGTCAGGGTAGTCTGATACGTATTCATTATGTGCACATTCATTACATATTGATTATTAGCCATCGTTAGCTAGCCTTATCTCGATATTTTTACGCCACCTTTAAACCTAGCGTTGCGCGCGAAACGGCATTAGTTCTACGAAAGATGAACCCGTTTGCTTTTATCACCGTTGCCGATTGGCTTAGTGTTTTTGCGTACATGAGTCAGCCCAATAACGGCTTTCAGCTAAGTGTAACGGCAGTGTCTTCATTTGTGGCTACCGAGCTGTCACCACTACGTGACACTATGTCTCCCTTATAAATTGATTCAGACACGAGGTAAGCGGAATTGCTGTTCAATCTATTCTGTAAATGTTTCCATTGCTTGATTATCGTGATTATCTTCGAATGTTTTCACCCGTCCTATTTCATTCTTTTTCACTCTTGTATAAATACTGAATATCACTAATGCCTCGTGTGTCATGTTCCTTAAGGTGGCGTTGCATATTTTGCCCTTCCCAGGGGCCGTGCATCTCTTAAGTTTTATATAATATATTTGTCTATCTGCGGGTTATCCTTTCTCGTGTACGCTTGGTGACATCTGTTGGTTAAGCGTTCCCGAAGCATTTGCCCTCCTGCACTTTGATCAGCTGAACCTCTGTTCCTTGGAAAGTACACACTAATGTTTCTATGATATTGCTACTGTCTAGTTTAGGCCTGGTTAGGTCTACCGTGGCTGTCAGCAACGTTCCTCTGAGGGACTCAACGAATTGCTCCCAGTTTTGTGTCGCTATGTAACCCGCACATTTCGTCGCTTTTTAGGTAATTTCTGCTATTAGTATTGTAGATGTTTCCTGTATTCTTGTTTTTACGCATATGTTCGACTAGAGCACATCAGCTGGTTATACGTTCCTGTCTTGAAAACGCGCGTGCCGTTAATGCCATCTTAGCTGCATATCGCATCTGTATGCTTAATCTTGGTCGTGCAGCACGGGATCTCTGTTATAAGCGTAATCTACCAAACATTCTGTGCTGTGGCCACCGCATTCATTACTAGCATCCCTTCCATGAAAGCAGAAGCAGCAGAGTACCATCTATTGTCGCGAGAACTGGCGCTAACAACGCTATAAGCGGTATTCACTCAAGGGAGCTTTTCGCGGAGAGCGTGCAGGGGCACCGTCGGTCGGCGGAGTCTCCTTCATTGCTCCACCACTCACACGGGCGGTGGAGTACGAGATGGGTGTCACCGTAGCCAGATGACAGAGGCTCGGCGCGCGCCGAGAAGAGCGCTCTGAGCTGCCTGCCTCGCCTCTTTGCCGCAGCCAGGTTCAATCAGACGGCCTAGCAGGTAGCGCAGTCGCGCCGGATAATGAATGAGGAAGGCGGAGATGGGTTACAATGAAGTTGCCTGGAAACTTTTAACTCAAATTTGCATGGTGGCAACCTGATTACTCCATCGGGACGATGCATGCACTGCAAGAATAACCGTAAATGGGCGTACTTACCCCACCAGCTTCGCGGTCTTGCAGCAGTGCTCCCGAGACGTGATTTTAGGCACGGACTTCCTAAATGAAGATAGGGTTATCATCGACCTCCGATCCAAGCTCAACAAGCTCTCTGCAGACAAAGCCATACCTGCTACGACGACTTCGACGCAACACGTCGCTTTAAACGTCCTTGACGGAGAATTGACCGTGCCGCTCCGATCAAGCATCGCAGTCAGCATAGGTAGCGCAGACATCGAAACCGCCGAAGGCATCGTAGAAGGAAATATCCAATTGCTCTTGGAACGAGGTGTCGGCATCGCAAGAGATATCGCAAAGTTTCGGAGAGGACAAGCTCAGGTGCTGGTAACAAACTTCACCGAAGAATACCGGCATCTCAACAAGGGCACGGCGACCGTTTTTCTCGACGAATTAACGGCCTCAAAGACGTATTCGCCCTCCACTACCAGCCACTGGAAGACGCACCGGACCGATTCCGTCAGCCCACATTTGACATCAACCCGGCATTGACTCACAGCAGGAAAGACCAAGATTCGCAGTCTTCTTCGAAGCTACAAGGAGTGCTTCTCGTCATCATCGAAGGTACGACAAACACCACTGGCTAAGCACCGAATTATAACGGACGAACACGCCAGACCTCTGCGCCAAAAGCCCCTATCTTGTATCGCCGCGAGAACGCCAGGCCATACGCGATCAAGTTGAGGAAATGCGGCTTGATGACATAATCAAGCCCTCGAACAGCCCCTGGGTGGCTCATGTCGTTTTGGTGAAGAAGAAAGAAGGCACACTTCGCTTCTGCGTTGATTACCGCTAATTGAACAGTATAACTAAGAAAGATGTCTACCCGCTTCCCCAAATCGAAAACTCTCGACTGGCTCTGCAATGCAAGGTTCTTCTCATCGATGGACCTGTAGAGCGGATATTGGCAAATTGAGGTCGACGAAAGAGATCGCAAAAAGACCGCATTCATCACAAAGGACGGCCTTTTTGCGTTCAAGGTGATGCCATTTGGCCTCTGCTCCGCCCCTGCCACGTTTCAACGAGTAATGGACACAGTCCTGGCAGGCTTTAAGTGGCAAATTTGTTTGGTATATTTGGACGACGTTGTTGTCTTCTCGTCAAACTCTGAAGACTACCTGAAACGACTGCAGAGAGGGCTGGAAGCCATCAAGTCATCGGGACTGACGCTAAAAGCAGAGAAGTGCCACTTCGCCTCCGATGAACTGCGGTTCCTAGGTCACATTGTTAGTAAGGATGGTGTTCGCCCAGACCCGGAGAAAATAGGAGCATTCACACACTTCCCCCCGCCTGTCGACAAGAGAGCTGTGCGGCGATTCCTTGGGTTGTGCGCTTATTATCGACGATTTGTCAGAAACCTTTCGCGTATCGCCGAACCATTGACGCAGCTTACAAAGGCTGACGTACCTTTTAAATAGGAAGCGCCGCAAGGAGAAGCCTTTGACGAACTCGAGCGCCGCCTGCAGTGCCCTTCTGTACTTGGCCACTTTGATGAAAACGCCGTGACCGAAATTCACACCGACGCGAGCAGTGTGGGCCTAGGAGCCGTTCTCGTCCAGAAGAGTGCCGGGCAGGAGAAAGTAATCGCCTACGCTAGCAGGTCCCTCACAAAATCAGAAGTCAGTTACTCGAAAACCGAGAAGTGCCTCGCGATGATCTGGACCACTTCTAAGTTTTGTCCATACCTATACGGCCGACCATTCAAGGTGGTAAGCGACCATCACGCGCTCTTCTGGCTAGCTAATTTGAAAGATCCCTCCGGCCATCTTGCCAGATGGAGCCTACGACTTCAAGAATTTGACTTTACTGTAGTCTAAGTCGGATCAGAAGCATTCCGACGCAGACTGCATATCACGCGCTCCCATAGACGCTCCCCCGAAGGACGATGACGACGACGCCTTTTTGGGACCGGTAAGTGCCAGCAGTTTCGCAGAACAACAGCGATCAGACTCTGAGCTGAAGCGCTAGCCGATTACTTAGAAGGAAAGACCACTTCGCCTCCTGGTGTGTTCAGGCGACACTTATCATCGTTCGCGTTAAGCAATGGCCTCCTCGTGAAGAAGAACCTCGCACTCAACAGGACCGCGCAACTTCTTGTAGTACCTAAAAACCTCCGGCAGGAAATTCTGCACGCGTTGCATGATGAGCCCACAGCAGGCCATCTCGGATTTGCAAGCACGTTGCGTCGAATCCAGGAGAAGTGCTACTGGCCGCGACTGCCTGCCGAAGTTGCCCACTACGTAAAGACATGTCGTGAGTGCCAACGACGCAAGACGCCGCCTATAAGACCAGCAGGACTACTGCACCGGATTTCGCCCCCAGACCTGTATTTCAACAAATCGGAATGGATCTCCTTGGCCCCTTTCCAGCTTCGTCTAGGGTAACAAGTGGATCATCGTGGCCACTGACTACCTTACCTTACCTTACCGTTACGCCGAAGCAAAGGTACTGCCCAATGGTACCGCGGCAGAGGTTGCCAAATTTTTTGTCAAACAAATTCTCTTGCGACACGGCGCTCCAAAAGTGCTCATTACGGACAAGGGAACGGCATTTACGGTAGAGTTGACGCAAGGCATCTCGGAATACAGTCATAAAAGCCATCGACGAACAGCTGCGTACCATCCCCAGATCCATGGCCTTACGGAGCGCCTGAACAAAACGATCGCGGACATGATCGCCATGTAGTACGTTGACACTGAACACAAGACCTGGGATGCCATCTTGCCGTAAGTGATCTTCACGTATAACACGGAAGTCCAGGACGTGACCAGAGCGACCCCGTTCAAGCTTGTGTACGGCACGAAGACCCCGACGACGCTCGACGCAATGCTGTCGCACGTAACCAGTGAGGACAACCTTGACGTCACCGCCTACCAGCCGCATGCAGAGGAAGCCCGACGACTCGCACGGCTGCGTATTAAAGACCAACAGCGCACCGACACCGGACGATACAAGTTACGACGACGCCACGCAGAGTACAACCGAGGAGACGAAGTGTGGGGTTCGACTCCAATTCGCCGCCGTGGGCTAAGTGAAAAGCTGCTGCGTTGATACTTTGGGCCATACAAAACTATTCGCCGCGTCGGACAACTGGACTAGGAAGTCACTCCCGACGGTACGACAGCATCACAACGGCGACGCGCGCGCCCAGAAATCGTACAATGTTGTTCGTCTGAAGCCTTATTACGCCCGTTAAAGAATCCGTTGGGTTTAAACTTTGTAGGGTTTCTATTTAAGTTACTTTGTTTATTTTAGAACATCGGGGCGATGTTTTCTAAGGGAGGAGTAATGCCACGAAACCTTCAAAACTATATTTGTTGTTTTTTAACAGCAGCCGGCATGCGTGCTTATCTCTGTGATCCTGGCACACGTATCAATTTTGTATCCCGTGTTTGTTCATGCTCGTTGTCGCGATACGACGCGTTATCATTTTCTTTGTCTCAAAGATTTTGATCACTTGTGTATGTTCCTACAATTTTCCAGGTTGTGCTAGTAGCAGTTTGCGACGTTATCTATATTGCTCTGAGCAGCCTTTAAATTCAGCGTTCACGAGTGTGACGAGCTTTCTTTGTTCGACGACCGACGAGCAAGTTTGTTGCTATCGCCGCCGCCGAGTTTCTTACTTCTTTTGCGGGCGCATGTCAGCCCACTAACGAGTTTCTTCAGTGCAATCACTGACTCTTCATTTGTGTCATTGACACTGGTCACCACCACCACGTGACAATACTATAAATAATCAATATATAAAAGAAACAGAAGAGTGAATAAAATGCATGCATACGGCATGTCAGACATATAAGTGTTTGTTCACGGGACAGGCTGCAGTCCTGGCTCGCACTTCGATGTTTTAGCGATTCATCAAGTACGAGCGTAATGATAGTCTATCTCTTCTGAGGCCAAAGCAGCAAAGTTTCTGCATTAAAAATGCAATGATTGAACAACTGAGACGGCTTCGAAAAACCTGTAAATTACAAGGGACATTTGTTTGTCAGAGAATGCGTATTTTAATTCATGTGATCTTTTTGTCTCAAGCTAAAATGGCATTCGAAGGGGACCGAATGCTTTGACAATAGGCGCTTAATTCCTAGGTAGAAAACTCTTTCTGTGTCTTCTCGGCGTCTACAAGTTCCTCTCGTTCATTTGCCACACCGTCGGGTTTCCTTGTCATTGTGGTCATCTCGGGCCCTTTCTGTCCGCCTGTGCAGCCGTCGTCATAATGTCGTCCCCACATTCCAGCGTGTCGTTCGCTTACCCTTCTTCCGCAGGTTTTCGGACAAAAAGAATTAATTTGCAACATTGCTTAGAAGTCGCCGACTTGTCGCGAAACTAAGACCGGTACAGGCAGCTAGCTGTTACAGTGTCGCCTGTAGCATTCCCTATCTGGCTGTTTTTCTTGTATAATTCTCTGCGAGCGAAATAAAAGTTAGTAGTAACAGTTGAACCTGTGCTGGTCGCGCCTTGGGCCGGTCATGAAAACTTTTCTACCACCAGCAACCACCCAATACCAACTACAATCACGCGCTTCCCTCAGTTGCCAGCCGAGAGAAAAAAAGGCCGCGGACACCCCTCCTCGCGGGGGAGCTTTTGTGGCAGCGGAAAAAAAGCCCCCAACCACCGAGAGGCCCTCGGGAAACCTGTTCCGGTGGTCGAAAGCGGCTCGTTTTCACAACATCCCGGTGGGGAGGGGTGGGGTTCTCCCTCGTGTGAATACCAGGATAGCGTCACAAAGCCACATGCAGCATGTCGAAATTACCGCCACGCTACCATCCCATCAAATGTCTTACTGGTATAGACTCCGGGTTATGTGTCCCAGTTTTTGGTACACGCTGCCGCCTGCTCAAACGCCACTCGTGAAAACGGCGCTCAGCCGTTAACGCTATATCGCTATCTATGGTATAAACGATGCAAGCATGTCCGAGTTCGCCTTTGGCACAGAGCTGTACTAGTTGACTGGGATCACATAAATATTAATATAGGCCTAGTAATAATGCGGTCGCATTATTTGGGAATTTTATAAATTTTCAACTCTGTGTGGAAAAAAAATCTGAGGAGCATTACTTTGCGACACCGCCCGTATTGGACGTACCGATTTGAGCTTCCCCATTTAACCGCAATCCGCACGTTACACTAACTTACACCTGCATTGCGATGAGTAACCCTCCTTAAACCCCACCCATGTCCACTAAACTGAGTCGCTATGAGACGTTAAATTTCATAAACCTAATCAGAATTTTTCCTTCCGGTAAATAGAACAGGTGTTCTCCCAACTAAGGGTTACGCACTAGTCGGGTCTGAATTAGCATTCGTCTTTGGGTCTCTTAAGAGCGAGGCAAATTTATGTCTGAAGCAATTTGTCAATAACAATGTGTCACATACCAATAAATTGTAAGGTATTTCGTGTACACATCGATGACCGAAGAGAAAATGAGACCGTAAGAAAGATATAAAGAACGTAATCTCAGCTCTTGTGGACAACGCTAAGCCTTCGCATTAAGGGAATAGTTTCGTGTGGGTGTCTTTTTTGAAAATAGAAAAAAAATGGTT
Source organism: Amblyomma maculatum (assembly GCF_055883805.1). Lineage (NCBI taxonomy): Eukaryota > Metazoa > Arthropoda > Arachnida > Ixodida > Ixodidae > Amblyomma > Amblyomma maculatum. The sequence goes on along the minus strand of NC_139345.1, from coordinate 141,934,615 downwards.
TCCCTTCTAGCAATGTAGCTTACAGAAGACAATGACAGAAGGATATAAGGGGAAAGTTGAAGGGATGATTGCAGTGTCTTCCCTGAATTTTTCCCAAACATTATCATCAAGGTTCCACAAATGCGTGCGGAGCTCGCAGGATCCTGGATACGCTGTATACCTTGTAGCCACAAACTACCGTTCCCTTTTCCTTTCGACCCCCGTGGACACACGCACGCATGCACGCATACGTCGATGCGCCCGCGTTGCGCATAGGTCGACACGCGCTGAAAGCCCGCTTTCGTTGCCCCGCCTCAAATTACACGTCTCGGAACACTGACCCATTGATTACGAGTTCGGTGAACCGCCGCAGATAGAGGTGCCTCACACGTAGGGAGGGAAAGAAAGGGGATTGTTTCGGCCATCACGAGTTCCATTTTCCAGCTTCGCTTGTGGCGGCGAGGGAGACGACCGCGCTCGTTCTAGCCGTTACGGCGCTGTGCGTACACATATAGGCCGCGCAGCGAGAACACCGGATCGTTTTCCTCCATACTGTACATACCTCGCGTCCCGGAACGCCTCGGCACGGGAGTCAGGGGAAAGGAGGGACCTATTGGCTACCAGTGGGGGATGCAGTTCTGAACGCCTCTCACGTACACCTGTGTATGCTTCGCGGTAGACGGCACACGGCTGCTATGTGCCGAACCGCTCGCAGGGATTCAATTGCCCGCCGGTGCGTTACGGGGCGCTGCGGACAACAGATGCGGCAAATGTACACGTGGGTGACGGGCTGTATGGGATTTAATGTTGTACTCCTACAAGCACTGATCTCGCCAGAAATGTGCTTTTGGGGAGAGTAGTGAGGAGGGTGCTATCACCCCTGGCAGCGGCATCGCCACCGCGGTCTTTTACGATTCCGGGTCAGTATTTATAGCCAGATTTAGTGGAAAATAGGGGAAACTGGGGCGTTACGGGAGCGAGGTTTGCCTGAACGAACTGCCTGAACAACATCGCTAACTTAATGTGCAAAAAAAAAAAAGCGTATACACAGACAGAGAGGAGGGATGAAATGGCTGTGAAAGAACGACAGGTACAAAGGAAGGAAAGTTCGCGAGGAAGCGCGCCCGCTGATCCCCCCATAGTCTGTTCATTTCGCGTAGAGAGCTATGTTAATAGCTTAGTAATGGTTGAATTGGGATATAGCTCGGCCATTGCTCTGCAGCTGTAGTTCGTGGTTGTTAGCGTGAGGTGGTATGCGATAAATAATGCACGGCCACCGGGCTAACTGTGAGCGCCATTCCTGTTCGTCAGCCCAATTCCTCACTGCACGCGATGGCCCGTCGAGTAAGCCCCCCTTCCCTCGTTTCCGTGAAAGAGGCCCACGCCTCGACGTGACAGTTTTATACCAGGGGTACACGGATACGCTATCTGCCTCCCGCAGATCGCTGCGCCAATACCCACTCGTGTTGCGCAATAGTTAATGCGCTCGTGGATGCCATTAGCGTGGCCACGCTATTGTGGTTAGGTTTGTACCCGAGGCGCTGCCCACAGAGACGTAGAGATCGGCACACAGGCAGGCAGGCCGGGACTGTTGCAGGCATCGAACGGCCGCCGAAGAAGCTACGAACTGCCTCGCAGACTTCAGGCCTGTAAAAGAAACAGGAGACGAAAGAGCTTTTGAAAATGACGGCATAACGACAGGAAGCGCAGTTTTTAGCCCCGAAGGCTTCCGCAGCTCTTTCTCCTTTTTTTTTTTCCTTACCCATCCTAACACCACTTTCTTGCCTCCTCTTTTTGGCGCCAGCTTATTTATAAGTGAGCGCGAGCTTGCTCCGTTTCATTTGGAGCTGCCGCTCGTTTGGGATAATGACTGCGGCGTTTTCTTTGAGGAGGCGGCCGCGTTCATAAAGCCATTCGGGCGTACCGCAGCGCGCTTGCTCGTTATTTCGGTATCAAAAGTGGAGGGAAGAATGAATTTGCCGGATATATATCGGCGGCCGTCGTTAACGGAAATAAGGTTCCTCTCGTGAATGGTATCTTTTATCCCCTCCAGGGCCTCTCTCGTTGGCGCGCAGAGTTTTTTTGTGGTTTTGCCTGAAACTGCTTTGAGGAACATTATGATTGCATATGTGGTCTCAGCAACCGGCGTAAATCATGTGGACACGTTTTAGCAAAGTCGGGTGCGTAAATAGTGGCCGCGACAACGTTCTACAAGAAAGAAGAAAACGAGTAATAGTAAACATTTCGGTTGGGCGTGGGTTGCTTTCTCAATAAAAACAAATCGTACCATAGCGAAGATTTTATGAACTCTGCGCCTTAAAAGCTAAGAAAAGAAGAAAATGCCTCCTCCTGTGCTGCTGAGAGGTCGCGGGAGAGGCAACAAATTTTCTTTTAGTTCTGATTATTACGCAACCAAAGATGTGGCACTTCATGTGAAAATTCAAAAGAAACTTTATTCTGTTTTTAGGTGTTAAGGAAAACTCTATATAACCTTGATATGAGCCCCGCACGATTTTTTTAGGTGTAAATAAAAAGCATTGTATTCTAACAATAATTAAATAAAAAATGGAAATAAGTGGCTTCGTTATGATGCACAGAAAATAGGAGCCAGAAGCCACTCACACAAAGCAAAGTATAGGGAATCTTTTTTTTTAATGTGAACTATTAGTTAGGCGTAGAGATAACTGACTAGAAATTGGAAGAAATACAACCATATGCCGCCGAGGAGATCTGAAACCTTAACCTTAAAATTTCGCGTCCTGTAGCACTGAGCAACGGACGGGGTATGACTGTTTAATATTCCATCCCCCTCCTCCCCCCCCCCCCCCCACACACACACGCACACAGCGGCGCACGTGTAACGCCTTGTGCTAGCGCGACGTGTCACGTGGAACGGGATTTAGCGGGAAGGGTGGAAGCTGCGTGATAACCCACTAATGCTACCAATGACGTCAAGGCGGTCAGATGCGAAAGCCTTGTTAAGCTAATCAGAAAGAAAATGTCGGGAATATGAGGGAAAATGAAATTAACACTTCACAGTAATTAAAAAAAAAAGAAAACTGCCTACACCTTCCGTTGTGTTTCAGTAGCTTTTGGGTCTCTTATTTAAGAAATAAGAGGAAATGTTACCTTGAGAGTATATTCTTGGAGTAGCGCGAAAAATTACTCAAGAGGAAAGCTTTAACAAGATTACGGGATTTAAAGTGAAATCGACATTTTAGCGTGGCAGTGAGTTTCTTTATTATCGTCGTTTCATAACTTTAAAAGCCACCGCTGTCTGAAAACTGGAATAATTTGTATAGCACGAAAAGGATATTAGGAAAATTTAATAAATGAACTAAAAAGGTTGCGAATGTTAAGAACTAAACAAAAGAAAAGCACTAAGGTAGCGCAAACACGTGGCAGCATTCAGCGCGTTTTTGCATGCGTTAATCAAGAGTCTTACTTTTATCTGCACATGCGCGAGCTTAGTTCCTGTCGTCATGGTTACGCTCATTCAGATCTGCGCAGTATCATGCATTGACTTCCAGGAATAGATTGCTATGCACGTAGGCCTGCTTTCATGTGAAACGGGAATCTACTGAAAGTTTACTTGTTTTTGCGACACCTATGAGCTACACGATATTTATACATAAAGGTGAATGGCGCAAGGTTACCGCGTACCGGAGGTTACGCTGTGTCAGATTTTAAATGTACCGTACCACCAGGTGAACTGTACCGCAATTCAATTAATGTTCTTTTTGTTATGGGGTTGACTCGATGACGTTATTGTATGAAAACATTGAATTTTTTTGAAATTTTGTAAAACGTATGTTAAACGGTAAGTTTGAAATGCAACGCCTTCAATTTGTGATGAATTCCGTTGCGTACATGCAGCGAACAGAAACACGCCTTTAGGCTGGTGTTTGTTATATCATCCAAAAAACAAGGCGCTTGTTCCTGTGGTTTCTTCCTTTCGTCCCCGTTTGTTGGCGCTGTTTTTTGGATGATGTATCACCAACTAGCCTGCTCAACTATCCTGTTTGTTATATCGTTGCCAAACTTATATTGGCGAAATACGTTCCATGAATCATGCGTTGGATGTTTAAGGTCTTATAAAATGCGTTTAGGCGCGAAAGGTTGAAATGTTAGGTTAGGGAACCGGACAGGTAAAAGCACGCATATTTTCCAGAAAATGTTACTGGCTACAGGTGAACCCATGAGAATTATATCTCTATATAAAGACAAAACTAAAGACGCCCTTGCGAAAAAAAGAAGGAAAAGCAACATTCATTTTCGAGTATGTCCATCACAATATTTCGGCCACCTGACTTTGTGCACAAAAGGCGATAGCATATTGGCTCCGTTTAATCAGTTCCACGTATTTTATAGGAAAAAGAGTATCTGAAGTTTTAAATATCAACTGGAGGCATTGATAATACGGTTGGAACGGGTTTACAAATAAGCTTTCTATTTAGACCTTCGCATTATATGAAGACAAGCGTAGGAGGGTGCGGCGCAACGTTGGGTCTCCAGAGGATATTAAGCACTTAGCAGAAATGCAGTGACCACAGGATGGTGAAGTCTCGAATTAGCCTAAATCTGAAGAAGGAACGCAACAGATTAGTAAGAAAGAAACTCATCAACGAATTAGCGGCGAGGGGGAGGGCAGAAGAGTTCAGGATCTCGCTACAGAATAGATATTCAGCTCTAACCGAGGATGGCGACATTACCCTAGAAGCAATGAACAATAATTTCAGAGATATCATTACTGAGTGCGCGGTAGAAGTAGGCGGTAGGATAGTTAGAGAGGATACCGGTAAGCTGTCTGAGAAGACGAAATATTTGATTAAGAAACGCCAGGATATGAAAGCTTCGAATCCAACAGACCAGATCGAAATGGCCGAGGTATCAAAGCTAATCAATAAGCGCAAGGTGGCCGATATAAGGAAGTATAACATGGAGAAAATTGAGCCTGCTGTAAAGAACGGGGGAAGCCTTAAAGCGGTAAAGAAGAAATTGGGCATAGGTAAAAACGAGATGTATGCGCTAAGGGACAAGGCGGGCAACGTCATCACTAATATGGTCACGATAGTCAAAGTAGCCGAGGAGTTCTATACAGATCTCTACAGTAGCCAAAGTAGTCAGGACCGTAATGGGATTGGCGGTAGGGAAAAACAGCCAGACGTTCCACCAGTGACGAAGGACGAGGTCAAGAAAGCACTAGAAACTATGAAAAGGGGTAAATCAGCTGGAGAGGATCAGATAACTACAAATTTGCTGAAGGACGGGGGGGATATCGTGCTAGAAAAACTGGCCACCCTGTATACGCAGTGCCTGGTGTCATCGGCGGTACCGGAACCATGGAAGAATGCAAACATTATCCTCATTCACAAGAAAGGGATAGACGAGCCGTACGTGAAAGTGCTGGAAGATATATATACATATAGAGGGTGGACAGCAACCATAGTTCTGCATAAAGAAAGTAACTAAATTCCCATAAAGAAAGGTGTTAGGCAAGGAGACACAATCTCCCCAGTACTATTCACAGCTTGTTTAGAGGAAGTATTCAGAGACTTGGAATGGGAGCAGTTAGGACCTTAAAAATTACAGACCAATCAGCTTACTGTCTGTTACGTATAAGGTGTTTACTAAGGTAATCGCTAATAGAATCAGGACAACCTTAGACTGCAATCAAGCAAAGGATCAAGCAGGGTTTCGGAAATGGTACTCTACTATCGATCATATCCATACCATCAATCAGGTGATAGAAAAATGCTCGGAATATAACCAGCCCTTATACATAGCATTCATTGATTACGAAAAAGCATTTGACTTAGTTGAAAGCTCGGCGGTGATGCAGGCATTGCGAAATCAGGGGGTAGACGAGCTGTACGTAAAAGTGCTGGAAGATATATATAGAGGGTGGACAGCAACCATTGTTCTGCATAAAGAAAGTAACTCAATTCCCATAAAGAAAGGTGTTAGGCAAGGAGACACAATCTCCCCAGTACTATTCACAGCTTGTTTAGAGGAAGTATTCAGAGATTTGGAATGGGAGCAGTTAGGGATAAGGGTAGACGGAGAATACCTCAGTAATCTGCGATTTGCTGATGACATTGCCTTGCTAAGCAACTCGGGGGATGAACTGCAAATAAAGATTGATGACCTAGACAGGAAAAGTAGAAAGGTAGGCTTGAAAATCAATATGCAGAAGATTTAGGTAATGTTTAACAGCCTCGGGAAGGAACAGCAGTTTATATTAGGTAGCGAAATACTAGAAGTAGTAGGAAGTAAGTATGTCTACTTAGGACAGGTAGTAACCGCAGATACGGACCATGAAAAGGAAACAACAAGAAGAATAAGATTGGGATGGAGCGCATTTGGCAAGCACTCGCAGATTATGACTAGCAGCTTAGCGGTATCGCTCAAGAGGAAAGTATGCAACTGTTGCATCTTGCCTGTACTCACCTATGGGGCTGAAACGTGGAGGCTAACCAAGAGAGTTCTACTTAAGTTGAGGACAACCCAGAGGGCTATGGAACGAAAAATGGTAGGGGTAACATTAAGAGATAGAAAGCGTGCAGAGTGGGTCAGAGAAATAACTCAAGTTACCGACATTCTAGTGGAAATTAAGAAGAAGAAATGGACATGGGCAGGACATGTAGTGCGAAGAGAGGATAACTGATGGTCGCTGAGGGTAACAAACTGGATTCCAAGGGAAGGAAAGCGTAGCAGGAGGAGGCAGAAAGTTAGGCGGGCGGATGAGATTAAGAAGTTCGCAGGGGTCAAGTGGTTGGAGCTAGCACAGAACCGGGTTAAGTGGAGAAATATGGGAGAGGCCTTCGCCCTGCAGTGGGTATAATCAGGCTGCTGCTGATGGTGATGATGGGAAATCGGAAGGCTGCAGCTGGTACAGAAGCAGATTACCTGCAGGAATATGGGAGAGGCATTTGCTGAGCAGTGCATGTAATAATTTTGAGTATTATTATTTTTGTTATTAGTAATATTATTATTATTATTATTATTATTATTATTATTATTATTATTATTATTATTATTATTATTATTATTATTATTATTATTATTATTATTATTATTATTATTATTATTATTATTATTATTATTATGGAGATTCAGGTCGGCTTTGATATTTCAAACTCGCGCACCACTCTTTAATCTGCAGTCAGAATAGGCTACTTTGCACAGATGAATATTTTGCAGTGCAACTGCCAGTGGCATGCTTGTCGGTGGTGAGCCTATATTAGTGGTGGTGTTAATATCCTGTCATCTGACTCGGCCGCGTGATTCTCCCTCTCCCGTGGTCGCTTCGTTTTTGTCACTGAGACCGGAGGCTGCGGTGGCCATTTGTAAAGCTGTTCAGTTAAAAACTTACGTCCTTGTCTTAAATGTGACATGGCTGATAACTACACTACGAGACACATGAAATGTCCAGATTATGATAGAAAAGGCGAGCTAAAATGAATCCTACTGGAATTGGAGAGTTGGGTTGAAGCACCCAAACGTTAACTTTCGTAGGCGTTAATGTCGCGCTCCACAAGACCTGTCTTCGCCACTATCATAAAACTACCTTAATAAACAGAATATATTACGAAATATCAAAATGGTCTTGTATAAATGGAATAAAATGGCTTCTGTACTTTACTAAGCAAAAGTAACACGACGGTTTTAATTCACGAAGAAAAAAATCGTCTTGAAGAGATACGTTGTAGTAACGCATTACCGATCGACCATTATAATTGTCCGGCGAGGGTTTTTTTCTGTGCTAAAGCGGCATACGGTTCTGTAAAAATCGGCAGACAGCTCATGAGGTCTGTATTGAAATACTAATTTTTGACGTTTGGAGCCCTCTAATTTCCCCAGTGGTTGCAAACTGCAATGTTAAAGCTCGCCCCGAAGATACCACACATTTTGGAAGAGGCTTGGTGGCTTTTGTGACCCAACAACAATAGTTACTTCAGGGCTGTCTGTGGTCTGGACGTGACACCTAATTCAGGAACAAATGTTTTGGGCTGAATCGAGACGACGGAGTGCTGCCTGTTTGAACGGCCTTTTTTTTACGGCAGGGTAGATACGAGTGAAAGAAGATGGCTATCTCAGTACGAAAGAGCGTTGAGGGGTGGAGAAGGTGTCTCAGTGCGCAAGCCAAGCCAACGTTTCGACAAGGGTGCTTGTTTTCGTCAGGGAAACGGGATCATCACAGGCGAGGGTCTAAAAGCGCCTTTGCTTCCGAAAAAGAAAAGCCAGTGAGGGGAGAGGGAGGAGGGCGGGGAAGAAAGAGAGTAGGCAAGGAGTGAAAGAATGTTTCTTTGATATGAATTTCTGAGCCTGTAAATTGTTATCTCGTGGATTGAAAAAGAAAATAAAATGTGACAGCAGCAGGAAAACCTGCAATGCGGGGTGGATTAATCAGCACCTTAAGCAGGTCCGATGCTGACATACTTTTCTTGAAAGCGGACAGTGATACGCGCACAAGGAAGTATGTCTTGATGTCATACTTTGACGTCATTGATTTGTGTTAGGACCATTCGACCGATATACTGAAATGCGATTCATGAAGTTTCGTGCTTCAAAGTCAAGGAAGCGGTCTTAGGGGACTGTCCTGACATAACTTCAATTGCATAGGGATTTTCAACGTCTCCTGAAATCAACGAGCTAACTAATGTTTTTGCATTTCTTCTGTACTGAACTGTGCGACAGGGGCCAGATTCGACCCCTCGACCCAGCTTTCAGTAGGTACAGAGCTAGCCCCAGCGGTAACATAAAACACACATACCGCCATCTATGTGCAAAATGACTTTCGGCGTGTCTGAAGGCCTATTGCCTCAAAACGAAAAAGTAATTTCCCAATAAACGTAATGTGCAATATCGATCCCAAATGTGGTTTAATTGCAGTTCTGTTTTACGGCCATTACGATTGTTTCATTCTGACAACCTACAGCAAGTAAATCAACGTTGTGATCTAGTCAATTAATTATGTGTGAACGCGTCTCTCAAAGTCTGAGCCGCTTTGGGATGTTAACACTCCCCCCCCCCCCCTCACCCCCCAAGCCAAACCTAATGATCGGTGAACAAATCCCAAGCGTCTTTCGAGGACTAGCAGAATTCAAGGTACGCACGTGAAGGTTAAGGACAAACCGGCAAGAGTTTGAAAAGTCAAAATGACTCTAATTTCAAGAGTTCCAACAAACCGTACTCTGTCGGTTTTTGTGAGTCAGCACGATGTAGCTTTTTCATCATAACAGCTGGCGCTCCTTCAAAAGCTCTGTGCTCGATCAACTTCAGCTCCGAATATACGATTTGTCCTCTCATAGACCAATCAGTTACAGCCGCTTCCAATTAGAAAACAAAACTTCAGAGTGGGCTAAGAGGGGCATATTGACAGGCAATTGAAATTAATTGCCACATGTATGCATTGTGCGCCTTATTTCTGCCATCGCAGCAACTCGCTTGCGTGCTCCTATCTAAACGCTTTTGTTCCAGCTCTGCCAGTTCAGTCGATAGTTGTTTATGGTTTGGGTTGGTTTGCGGGGTTTAACATCCAAAACCTGCTCAGTCTATGAGAGACACCGTGGTGGGGTGCTCCGGAAATTTCGACCACCTAGAGTTCTTTAACGTGAACTGACATCGTACAGCGTACACGCGCCTTACTTTTCCTCTGCATCAAAAAAGCAGGTGCTGTGGATGGGATTCAATTACGTATCCTTGGGAAACACTGTACCTTGGGTACTGCGGTCGGGCGCCCTGACCACTGCGTCGCGGTGACGCAATTCGTTTTATAGAATTAGGCGGGACACTATGCGTCTACTCCTGCCAGGCGATGCCTGTAACTAATATCATTTTCCCATTTATATGTATATTTTTAATGTTCCACTTCCACTTCGCTCTCTAGCGCATGAAGTTGTTACTTAAGAACGACTTGTGTGTTGAGAATGAAAATATACGTCATCTATATAAAACCGGCAAACAAGATTGTATCGTTAACGCCCATGAAAAACTTCGAAACATCGCTACTACGTTTATATTTCCGTAATTCAAATGTAATGTGACTGTACATTCGTAAAATGAGCTACTGGCTACAGAAACCTTGACTTCGACATTGCATGGCCAACTTGTTTCTATAAATAGTTTTAAAGTGGAGGACTAAAAGGTCCCGATCTTCACAAAAGCCGGCGTCGGTATTAGAAACTTAAGCGAAAAATTACGGCCATGTCTCAGTCATATGGCATTTGCGAGGTGAAGTGGCCGTGTGCTGACTGGTCATTGGGTGACATGACGTCACGCGACTACGTGACATGGCCGAATCGGCAGGTGCTGCCAGCTCGAGATTCGTCTTTTAAATCAGAAGGTGACATCGGATCCGGCCTCACATGACCCGCTGGATCCCTAGTTAGACGTGCTGCCCCCTAGGCCATACAGACAAGCTCCCCCTTCCCCCAGTGCAGTGTAGCAAACCGGTCTCTTTCGGTCAACCTCCCTGGCTTTCCCCTTCTCCTGCTCGTAAGGCTTGGTTAAAGCATGGATTTACATCTACGCCGAGTGGTCTAGCAAATAAGGCACGCTAATCTGTATATATGAGATAATAGAGGCACCAGTGAAATACTACTAATTAAGCTATTTGCAAAGTGAATGGATGAATGAACGCCAGGGAGGAACCACTAGGGGAAGGCGGGGAGGCGGCAAGGCGGAACAATAACGGTATTCCGTCATGCCCTTAAAGGTGGAGCCTATGCGTTCCCCTAATTAGTTATTATCCTTTGTACAGGTAAATCCTTTTGGACACCATAGATTGTACACATCACCGTACTTATCAGCTTAAAATATGCCACTCAAGAACTCATATTCTCTTCTGCAAATTTATTCCTTACTCGAAGTGACACCGACTCAATTGACCACCTCGAGAGTAACATGAAATAATTCACAAAGCACGTTTCGGGCTAGGAACCAAAAAGGTTTCGTAACAGATTTGAACATGGATAGGAACTTTCTCATTTTAAAATAGAAACCATTCTTCATACAATGCTTTTACAAGTGACTGCAGAATAGCATGTGGTAAGACAGAGGCTGCGTTAGCAAACTGCATTCTCTGGGCTCATACTCTGTTAAGGTTGCTCTCCCGGCTGGCGCGTGCGGTCATACGAACTTATAATGTGTAGTGGTACCTCGCTCTATCACCTCGCACCGTTAGCGCTTTCGGGCGTGACATTTCGTTGGAGGGTTTATTACATCTCCAAGCGCCTTAGACTAGTCTGCAGATGCAGCTATGTACCTGACGAATGCTGAAAAACGTCGCAATGGTGGCTGTTGTTCGCACCATTACGTCTTGTGCCTTTCCGAAGTACAGTGCACGCATTCTATTTCGTTCATGACATGCGCAGCAGTGATCGTTCTCACTATCATCTTTTAACTTCATAAGTGTGTATTGTGACAGCCATCGATTTACCATTCAGCTGGCATGGTTTCACTACTTGCAGAGTGAAAATTACAACGACCGAATAACACTTTTTTAGAACTGCGACGTGCTCAGGTACGCATTGCAATATTCAACCACTCTCTGTACCAGAGTAATATAAATTATTCTCTCCAACTGATGGCAGAAGTCAACAAAACAGTGAACTTCTAAAAGGAACCTTTTATGGGGCTGACTTCACCCACAAAGAATGAGGACTCGGAGAGGGCGATAGCAACGAAGTGCTTGGCGATCGTCAAAAGACACATTGTCTGCCTCTCTCGACAGCGCTCGATTTAAGATTGCAAGGCGCTTTCGAGCCAAGAGGACAAAAACAACTACTACAATGTGAAACAATGTGGCAGCCGTGAGGCGTGGCTCCGATCGTTCATGATAACTTGATAGCATCAAGTTTCAAACGAATTGATGAAACCGCCTTCCAAAAGATCTTGAGATTGAAGAAACAATGCAAAGATTGGCGGTAAAATACTAAAAAAAAAAAACACAAAGGCAAATCACAACATATAAACTTTCGAATGTTTTTGCCTCCGCTGGTGGGACATTTGTTGGAAGGACAGTCGCTGTCAAGGTCTTGGTTCTTTTCACGAGCGAAAACATCCAGGCGTCATTTCAGAAAAATGAAGCATGGCTTCGCTTTGTCGATGGCTCATGCAGCGGTTTGTTTTTTGCTAAATACCGTGGAAGCCCTTCGAATGTTTTTGGAACTGCTCCAGGCTTCTTTGTGGGCAGCTTTTCAAAGACACAATTTTCTCACTCATTGTGAAGTCATCGTGCCGAAATGTCCACGACGTACTAATATTTCTAGAAACCACGCACGTTCGGCGAATAAAATGAGAGGCCAACGACTTCATTTCCGGGGATGGTGCGTTTCCAATTTTATCCCAGTTCGATGTCTGACGGCAAAAGAAAAAACGTCACTGCTCTTGTATCTATAGCGGAAACCCTTTCCACAAGAAGATCACTGAATATTTCACAGAACACAATGGTATTATGAAAAGACAGGCGTTTGCATACCTGGACACTAAGCCAGGTAAACGCTGCCCCCCCCCCCCCCCAAAAAAAAAAAAAAGGCCAATTGCATCCGCAAATCATCGCTATGCATGCCCCTAATGGACGCCAGCGACATCGTGTAGCCGGTCTGACCAGCGCACCAAGCTCTCCCATCGATTGACGGAGAAATTTAGCAACCAAAAAGATGATATCGAATCTGGTAGGAATCTGGAAGGAATCTGGAAGACATCTGATAGAACCTAGTATTTGCACAGAAATCCATTACAGTCATGACGACAGACTGAAGATGTTCGTCGCTAAGAGGGCCAGGAATTTCTCTCTTCCCATTAGTCCTTCCCTTTGGGCCAAATGGCAAAGTACAGTTTTTTGTCTCTGCCTTTTTGCTTGGAAAGAAAGGTGACTAGTTATTGCCAGGTTTAAGCTTTATTATATGCAGTCCGCCAATGGTAGAAAACGTGGACTCACATGGGCATATTTTGTTTCATGATGTTAGGTAAAATCCAGCACGTAACACGGAGCACCGTGAAGGAAAGGACGACGGATGACACTTGGCTAGTAACTGATTTTATTGAAGAATGTAAGAATACACACAAAGTAAAAGCAACTTGTGAACACTGTGGAACGCGATGAGAACCTGGCAAACTGTCGCACTCAGTATGTCGGTAATTCAGGCCCCTGTATTGATGAGCTCTTGAGAATGTGCACTTTTCGTTTAGGCCGTACCCAGCCGTTACTTTCAGCTATGCACTATGAGAAACGTGATGATTGGTACCGCGGCCTGATTCCAGCGCTTCGTTCATTAGCACTTGGTATTACGAACTAGAAAGCAAATTAAAAACAATGTTGTCAGTGTTCTGCTTGTTTATTATGGCGACAAGCTATGTTGTTGAATATATTCAGTGGATTGGGCTCTCCGCCTATCGCTACAGGCTGAACAGCGAGGATCTGAGGTTGTGCATTTTTTTAACTTTTTAAGGTTGTGACGCACATTGTGCGCTTTTGAGAGGTCTCATTTACTTCTCTTTTTCTTGTTCCTGTACTCCATTCTTCTCGCTGCTTTTTTTAAACCACCACATCAGTCGTGGCGCACTTTTTGTTGACAGCTATATAATGTTGTCAGAACGGATTTCATAGACGCCAGTAAGCTAGAATACCTGATAGCGCGAGTGTGGCTAGGCTGAACTCAGTCCAGCGCTGAACATCACTAATCATAACTGATTGGAATAGATGCTTATCAGATTATATCACGGAACTTTCTGTTTAAACCTAGCACTTATGCGAAGAGGCCATCTCATCTGCTGAGGTTCTCATTGCAGTACCCCCTAACCCTTTCTCATTATGGAACCACTTATGGAGACGCAGTGAGCAGTTATGCTACCCGGAGACATTGGCACTATAAGCAGGATGGCGATGACATGAGATATATCCTGGGGCGTTTAGTTAAAAGTTTCGCAACTCCGTGCGAGTGCTAAGTTAGGCAGTTGCATCATTTCTACACGAAAAATGTCTATAGAAAAAGTGTGTTGCAAACTTAGGCGCTCCCTCTGTAAGCATAATTCAGAGCAGAGGAGTGCTTACCTCAGGCAATGTTCAGAGCAGAGAAAGGCTAACCTGATAACGATGTGCCGCGTCGATGCAGATGTTAATTGCAAAATGCAAGGCTAGTCGGGACCAGCTGCTGGTGAAAAACCCTCCACATGTTAGCCATGCACCCATGCGAAAAATTCGCAGAAAGACACGAGGATGTGGCTTTATTTGGAATCTATTTGAAATGTTTATAAACTAAAGCGCGCTTGAAATAAAAGCTTTCGAATTATACACAAGGGATTGCCGGCGTTGATAATTCTGTTAGTAGATCGTTGTCAAACGCGGGAGTGGGCGCATTTATTATCTGAATTTTATTTCTCAAGTTCTTGCAACATTATTCAGGTCCTCAAATAACATGGAGAAAAAACAAAAGTTTTTCCTAATGGTAAAAAAGAGCTTCGTTTACCTTTTCCAGCGTGGTGTTTCGAGGGAAAGAAACGCATGAATCAGAAACGCAAGAAACACATGATTACTTTCTTTACCTCTCCTTTCGATAAGGTCATTTTGGTAACTAAATGACCCTAGCGCATACTCAACGCCTTCGCCCATTATCCAAGAGAGGGAGAGGTGAAATATGCCGTCAGCACTCTTCGTTCATCGAACGACGTTCAATATGGCTCTAGACTGCGCCTCGTGCATGTGCTTACTTTGTATTACTCCTGCGTCGTAAAATATGTTCGCCTTCCTGAAGCCCTGAACAAATAGGCAGATCCGCTTGGCCTTGGCGAATGAGGCATCTAAAATAATCAAGTTCAATATATCACCAATGGGTGCTCTGAAGTTAACTCGAATTTCATTTACCGCATGTGTTGGCGAGAAATGCTGATGCGTTGGGAGTGATTGGTGCCTATTACTATCGCCGTCACCGGGGAAGTCCAGTAACTGCATTTTAATGCAGGTGCTTTAGAAGCTTCACTGAAGAAAAATCCGTCGTTTACCATAATACTGCATGCTTTAGGCAAGTGACGTCACTGGAATTGACAAGTATAATTTTCTATGTATCACCATTGCGTGCGTGGCGCAACCTCTAGAATGTTTCGCACTGACATATAGAGGACCCCAAATACAAACTTGAAAGAATGACATAAAACTCGAGGCCAAATTATAAACATATTTAAAAGGTATCGCATGCCAACTCAAAATTTCATTAGGTGTCCCAGTGATTTTTGCTAAGCGAGTTAGTTATAATAGTAATAGGGGATATTAAACTTAGGGTTCGGAACTGGTGTCTCTGAGAATTGGGATGCGAAATGAAAATTTACTCAGCCCTGTAACTGCTTCCATTTCAGAGGTCACCGTGTTGGGCGTTGTAGGCGGCATTGGTTAAATGATACAGCAGTGATAGCGGGTCAGGAGAGGAGAAAGGGCAGCGTATTGTTGTACCACTGAGCGGCCGTGGTTGTACCACGGCCGCTCAATGGAGGCGCACTTGGTGCGGCCCGTCGCGTCGCGCCGCAATGGCTGGGGAAGCGCGTATTGGGAGAAGTTACAGTTTCCGCCGTCATTCTCCGCGGGGGCGCCACCACTCCGGGACGAGGCGCCGCCGGCACGGACGGCCAGACGACGCGGAAAGGACTTCGCTCGCTGTTTTGGCGCGTGTTTTAGTTGTTGCTGCTCAGCATGCCTGCGTGGTTCTGCTAGTTCTGCGTGCATGTCATCGGTGCCTGTGTCAACAGCGTCCTAAACGCATGCGTCACTATGCCACGCAACTGCTGTGTGCCGCTATGCACCACGAACTCAAGGAAAGATCCGAAGATCGGTTACCACGAGTTCCCGTGCGATTTACAACGTCGAGCAGCATGGCTGAAAAACATATCTCGGGAGGGCTCGGCCGGAAAAGGAAGCCAGTGGGAGCCGAATGACAGGTCACTGGTATGCTCACTGCACTTCACAGACGACGACTACAGGAAGAACACAAAACTGAAGATCCTTCTTCCATCAGCCGTCCCCTCCGTATTCGCGAACTACCCACATTACATGCAACCAACAAGTTTGCAAAGAACAAAGAGACCTCGAGTTGACCGGTCTGCTGATGGCACAGTTCGGAGAACTCCAGCTGAGCGTGATGGTTCCAGAGAGGATCCAAATGTGAGTGGGTCTCGTCTTTCTGATTGCTACCACGATGTTGCTCCTGAAGTAAGCACGCAAGTGAACATCAAAAGTAATGTGTTGGTGGAGGATGCATGCCAGTCTGAGTTGGAAATCTGTAGCAAAAATGCTCTGCTGGTTGATGAGGCTTGTCAGACTGCATTCGATCTCGCGAGCGTGTTGGACGATGCAAAGAAGGCCGAGAACAGGCTGAAATCAAAAATCGCTCGCCAAGCAAAAGCGCTGCAAAAACTGCAAGCCGAGCACGACAAATTGAAAGAGCACTTGCAAGGTTATGAAGAAAACAAGGCGGTTCAGGACTTCATGAAGTTACTAAAATCAGCCGAAGCAGGTGAAAAAAACAGCTCTCTTCATCAGAAATCAAGTGACCAACTGTTGCATGAAAAAAACTGTGTACAGTGAGCATGTTCTGAGAGAGTGCATACTTTGGAAAGCATGCTCAAGCAAAGGCTACGAGCACGACCGATCAAGAGGTCTTTTTAAGCTGCCGTGCCGTACCACTCTGCAGAAATATGTTGGTCAGTCAACAGGAGAAGTTGGTGTGACATCTCTCATCAAAGAACGCCTTCGTGTGGAATACGAAAACTTGAGTGTGCCGCAAGAGGCCTACTGTTCATTAATTGTTGATGAGATCTCTATAGCTCAAAAGGTCATATATGACCGGCAAGTCGACAAAGTGTTCGGCCTCGTAGACATCGGCTCTGCAGAGCTCTCAACAACAATCCCTCAGGTGGCAAACCGTCTGTTGTGTTTTGTTTTGAGAGGCTTATCAACATCTTACATCATACCAGTGGGTTATTTTGTCACCCGCTGCTTTAAGAATGATAAGCTTCATTCAATGGCCATGGAAGTCATGCAGTCAGTCGAAGAGGTTGGCTTTCGCATCGCAAGAATTGTTGCGGACAACCATCAAACTAACGTTGCCTTTTTCAAGAGCCTTTCAGAGGAAGGTGCACTTGTACATGCGGTGCCTCACCCTTTCAGAAGTGACCCCCTTTTTTGGCGTTTGACCCAAACCACTTGATAAAAAATCTCCGCACGAACTTTCTGGAAAGAGAAATGATGGATGAGGGGCAGGCCATTCGGGGTGGATATTACTTGAAGAAGATTTTTGACATACAATCCCAACTTCTAGTTAAACCTGTAAAGTTCCTCACGCGGGCTCATGTTGAGCCAAGCAACCTTGAAAAAATGAAGGTGCGCAGGGCAGTAGATATATTTTCCCCACCTGTGATAGCCACACTTCAGTTCCTCCAGAGCAACCCTCAGTGCGACCCTGAAGCGTGTGAGTTTCAAGATAGTTCCGCCACAATCACGTTTATGCAAATGATATCGAAATGGTATGCCTTGCACAACATTGCATCAGTGAAGGCATGGAAGCACCAAGAGGAGCCATTCTACCTGTCAGATGACGAGCGGCTCTCTTGGTTAGAGTTGGACTTTGTTTGCTATATCGAAGACATTCAGGTCCAAGGAGGCACGTCGAAGCAAAGACTAACCAAGGAAACGTACGAAGCAACAATCATGACAACTAGATCAACAGTGGCGCTAATTGAGTACCTGCTTGATCACGTCAAGTAAGTATCTTTACAATAATGTCTTCTGTGCGCCTTACTAGTGCATTGCATCTGACCGAATCTCCTATTTTCAGCTTCCGATACGTCCTAACGCAGGCCCTGAACAGCGATCCTGTAGAATCGCTTTTTAGCAGCCTAAGGCAATTCAATGGTGGGAACGACAGAGTTGACGCAAGGGCTGCAGTTTTCACTTCAGAGAAAATACTGGAGGTACCATTAGCGACAAACGAAAATCAGCGGAGATAATACAAATTTTGCCATGCTTTGTGCAGGTTGGCATCTTGCAAGCATCAAAGTCCGCAAATGCACCTATTAACTCTGAGGCGAAGGCAGCTATAAAATTTGGCATTAAAGATTACGAAAGTCGTACCTTGCCCGCTGCCATCACCTCTGCTGCGAAAGAGTTTTCGAGAGAGCTTGGATACATTTATGTGTGGTGTGAACCAGCAGCAGACATAGAGTCGGCACCGATCGCATACTTGGCTGGTTACCTTGCACGTGCATGTGAAGAGAAGGTATGAACATTTTTACAAAATTGCATGAAACATTCTTTTTTTTTAATTTGGTTGTTGTTTTCAGTGCTTGCCCTGGGGGGAGGGGGGTCTTTATTATTTATATTTAACAAAAGTTTAAAAGTATTCGAGTGCTTACTTTAGAGTGACATTATTTTTTTATTTGTCCCAATCCTTTGATAAAGGTTTGTGCTCGTTTTCAGGTGCCTTGTGATTCCTGCAAAACCCTGCTGCAGGTAGCAAAGCCAACTGAAGCAATTTATGGAATTATCAAGAATCTTGACAATGGACACCTAAGGTATCCAAAAATGGAGGCCTTGTGCAAGCTTACATGCACCTTTGTTAGCAAAGTGATGAAGTGCCCAGAGGTGAGAAGAAGCAGCAAGTTATGCAACATGTTGGTTTTATCCCTTCTCCCCTATTTTGTGCAATGTCCGGAGTTGATTTGCGAGAGAGGAGACCGCAGTCACACCAAGGACCTCTGCAAAACGTTTTTAACGAAACTAATGCGACCCCTGCTGACCAACTGGGCAGGAAATATAAACCTGACAGTGGAAAAAATAATACTTGCACATAAACCTCTTTCTAGGAAAGTTCTTCGTTTATAATAGGCTTGGGTGTCCTCTGTGCGTCATGTGGCTTCAAAATAAAAAGAAAAAATTGCCTAACCTTCGGGCGTCTGGTTGAACTGGTTGTCTCGTGTTGTTTCTTTTGTAAGTTTGTGTTAGCTAGTATATTCAGGTGGTGCTTCTCACTTCAATATTATTTCCAGCGAAAATGGAGGAACACGCTGAACAATAATGCTGAACGCTACGTCCTGAATTGTGAGTTTCCACAAAGTGCACGCTGAATAAATGGCCCCAAACTTTGTCATGAGTTCAAGATTGTAATATGTTATATTTTATTACAGCGGTTTAAACGCCCGTAACTAAATGGGTGCCCACTCGGCGAGGCGCACTGCTTCTTCGATTCTCGTTGTAAATGGGTCCATGTCTAACTTGGAAAAGCGCTTTCATGGTGACATGCCGCTATCACCTTATCAATAACAAATTTGCACGTGGCATCACCATAATGTGTGAAACGCAGCTCATAAATCCTAAAATGATCCAGCGAAGCTCGCGCGGACGCCTAAACGAAAGCACAGGCACGGCCGCTGCGCGCAGCTCTCCGCCTGGACTTGTCCCGGAGCGGTGGCGCCGCGGCGGTGGCGATGAGAACTAGGCGCAATACGGCTCTTTCGGGAGACGCGACGGGCCGCACCCAAGTGCGCCTCCCCATTGAGCGGCCGTGGTTGTACGATGTATGTACGTAGCAAACAGTCATACAAGTGAAAGGCTGGCTTTTATTGGTCGAAAGGCTAGATCTTAAACACGCAGGACGCAGTCAAGCGAGGTGCATTGTGACATTCGTTCTTTTGTGTTTCGCTCGCGGCGCCGATATCACATCGACAGCAACACCATGATTTTGCCGAACGTGCCATATGTAGCTATCCATGTAGAACAAACAAGGCAAAACAAACAAACGAAGCAAACAAGCGACTGTATAAAAAAACAAGCAAACAAGCGAGAAAGCAAGCAAGCAAAGAAACAAACAAAAAAATGACTTTCTTGCAGCAGCATCCAGCTCTAAATACGACTATTCCTACGGCGGAAAAGTCTACCTCAGCCCCCTCTAATTACACGGCCATGTCAGGAAGCTCTCGTTAAGCAAATCAGATCTGTTCAGCGTTTATAAAGCCAGAGTCAACGCACAACCTCTTACTTTTTATTGAGTCCAGAGAAAATCTGCGACAAAAACGTGAAACTGTACCTGGTAGGTTCGACAAAACAGCGTTGCTAATCTCGACATTGAATACCAAGGGAAGAAAATCATAGCAGGGGGTGACAGAAAGTTATGGGGGCTGATTAGGTTGAGAAGGTAGCAAGGGTCAAGTAGATGCGGCTAGAACAGGATCGGATCAGTTAGGGGAACATGTGAAAGGTCTTTGCCCTGCAGTGGATATATGCTCCGGCTGATGATGAGCTTCGAAAACAATTCTTGGCGCTGAGTTGCAGAACGTTCCTACAGGTGTTCATCTCCCATCACCACTAACAAATCCGCGTGCGCAGAAGGAGTATGAGAGGAGGAAGGGCAAGAGGAGGCTCTCGTTCATGGAACGCGTCCTCGTATCTCCACGTCCTATGCAAACAAGTTTGGGCGAAATCCAAAGTGTCACAGGTTACACAGGTTTTTCAACGTGTATACGCCAACCAGTGGCGCGGACGTGATTCCTTGGATTAAATTTACTGTAAGAATGACGAGGCTTTCACAGCAGCTTCTCCCGTAAAAAAATACCTTAGGAACAAGATTATTCGGCGTGACAACACGCCCCGTTCGCAAGGGTTGGAAAACATGCACTCATTATTGATGTGAGAGCGAGCTGCAAACGAAAAAATATTAGGACTATGGCATTTCTCCTAAAAAATTAAATGTGGCTTAGCTCTGCTATGCATGGATATACGTAGCGAAACGCAGTGACTACCTCGGGATCAGAAGGAGTTAATTTATCGATTCTGCGCCGTTCGTCAGCAGCTAAACTCTACTTGGCTTCCATGTCGAGCACGGCTAAGTTCACCGGCGTTCTATAAATCGTTTACAGGAAAGCGAAGGCGCAGCATCTGTCACTAGGCAATAAGCGCCGCCTGGCAACGTTGAAGCGCACTCGTTCCTGTTTGGTCCTCATAGTTGACGGCAGATGGGCGACGTACCATCCTTGATGTCACCCTAAAGGAGTGACCTATGAGTGAGTGAGAAGACTTTATTCACACCGACATGGACCTCAGGGCAGGGGCTCAGGCAAGGTACAGTGAACTAGAATATTGGGTAGTGTGCTCACAGGCGCCGCTCGAGGTGTCCCCGCCGGTGTCGACAAGGAGCGGCGGCGCGCGGTGGCGCTGCGCGTGTCTCCAAGTAGGTTCCTCGAAGCGCGCGCTCCACGGGTAAAAGCCAGTGCCGCGCTCGGCCGGCGTCGCAGTAGCCGCGCCGAGAAATTGAAATATTACCGCGAAATTTGCCTGGGTTTTGCTGAAATGGCTAAGCGGACCTTGAATTCAACTTTACCTCTGCGCTGTGCACATGTTCAAACAACGTTAATTAATGCACTTGGCTCGTTGGGACCTTCACGTAGTGCATGCCACTCGTGCCATGCATTGTTTTTCTGGAAAGAAATTATAATGCGCTGCATATGCGGCGGTTATACAGCTCTTTCCATTAATGCTTAACGTCAATAGTAATAGCATGGGATTTATGTCAGGGGCAAACGAGGAATGAAGGAGTGTCGACCGCAACAACTGTTTATTCACAAGCACCCAAGCTGCAGCACACAAAAACAAGAGGAGCATGGAGATGACAGGTAGAATGAATGCATGTAATTCTGACAAAGTAAAACGGAAGATGTATTATTTACAATTCGCGTTTTTCGCAGAACAGGAGGCGCACCAGAAGGTTTTCAAACAGCATTAACAGCTACTGCATACTCATTTGGAGAGACATAAAGTCACTGCTTTATGAAACATATGAACAGATTTGTCACCGCTGCATATATTTATGTTCAAGCATTTTGCCGTTTATTTCCTTCACTTGCTCCAGCACTTCACAGCAGCGTTAGCAATGGCTTAGTTTGAGGTGTTTCGCTCGTTCTCGTTTTTTTTTTTTTTTTTGCCGTTTTTGAATTAACCCCTCTCACATAGAAGTGCCGTCTGGTGACTAAATAAAACCTTATTACTTCAATTCAGATCGGCCTTCTGCGGGACCGGGGCAACCAACTTCTTTATGCAATCTATTTCTAACCACTTCCAAAATATCAAGAACACTTTCAGAATCTGTTCGTCTGGGGCCGATTCCTACTCTCCTGTTGTTACAGGTATTCGGGCAGACTTGAAAATTTTGTTTTCGAGGGCCCATGAGTTTCCAACACCAGTGGGTTTGCTCTTTCTTTGTTGTCTTTCTTTGAGTATCTTTTTTCAAAGATAGGCCGGCAGATATTCGGCTATAGCGTCGGTAGGGCATCGGGGGATAATGCCGGTTTCCCACAAGGGATGCGGGCTTCTTCACCGTTCACAATGTGAACATAGTCCCAAAACGAAACGAGCTTCGAAATGAAACTCACAAGCAGCACAGCTCTCATCCAGCCGAATTGTCCGAGTGACGGAGGCTAATCTCTCACTGCTTCCTTAGAGCGTCATCTTTGGGAACGCCGAACAGGGCTATTTTGGGCCACCTTTAGTATGCACATAGCCAGTCTTGCATCGGCGCGTAGCAATGGTTTTGACGACGGGCCAGCATATTTTGGTTTGAGCCTATCTTCAGTGACGCGACAAGTCTGTTATGCGATGTCCCGCAAGGGTCTCTTTTATCTCCTTTGTTGTTCAATTTAGATGTGAATGATATATGTGACCACTTGAAAGCATCCACCATATTCGTTTACGCCGATAACACTTTACTAGTATCAAGCAATCCTGAGTTTTTATGTGCCCATGGCTAACCTTCAGGAGGACGCTATTAAAGTTAGGGATTGGTATGTCTCAAACTTAACACAAATAAATAGCACCAAATACCGACTTGTATGTTTTCGTAACCCGCACAAAGATGTACCAAGTGTAGGTTCCATATATTTAGACCCCTCATATTGCTCTTTGTGTTCTTGTCAACCTGTAGCTAGCGGCCCGTCGGTTAAGTATCTTGGTGTGCACATAGACAGTCATCTGACATGGAATACTCAGTTCACCCACATTTGTAAGAAACGTAGAAGTGTTGCATGTTTGTTCTTTAATTTGAGAACCATGATGCCTCTTTCTCTCAGAACACTATCGCCCATGCTCTGGGGTATAGTGTTTTAAGATACGGTATGTGTTGTTTTTTTAACTGCTCTTTCACATGAAAATGTCGAGTTAATAAGATTTTGAAAAACATCGCTACAAGCGTCCTCTACATGCCACAGGAGAATTTTCCCAGCAGTGTCTTTAGAACAGCCGTTTCGTCACTTCTCTGCTTTTAAGCCACCAATCTTCCAGTCTTTTTTTGCTAATTTCCACCACCGGATTATTCACCAGGCCCCTTGTATCTCTAAACCCCAGAGGTTCAGGAACAGTGATTGCGCCTGCATCAACTTCCGGATGGATACCATTACATTCGAGTATAATATGGTCAATAGTTTGACTGGAGTTACCACATACAGCACATGCGTCATCTGCATTGTTAAATTTCTTTTTGTAGCTGCGTGTTCTAAGGCACCCTGATCTAGCTTCAGAAAGTAGGGCACTGGCTCTTGAGTTATCGAAGAAATCTTCCTTCCTGATCTGCATTTTCCACTTTCGGTATAATTCCACACTTTGTTTCTTTTCCATCGAATTTATCCAATTTTTACCTTCTGTGTTTTTCACCTGTTGCTTAATGCTCTTTATTTCTCCGTCCTTGTGAGTAGCATACTTACTAGTTAGCTTCCTAGTTCTTTTCCTCCATTGTGAGTCAACGCTTTTTAAGTACAGGTATTTAAATACTTTAGCTGCCCATCTGTTACTATCCAATTTCCTCAGGCGTTCCTCATATAATATTTTACTCTGAGCTTCCCGTACTTCGTAAGATGTCCAGCCCATATCTCCCTGTACCGCTTCATTTGTAGTTCAGCCGTGGGCACCTAGTGCTAATCGTCCAACGGATCTCTGTTTTATTTCTAATGTCGACTGTACCTCTGATTTTAGGCACAAAACCGCATTTCCGAAAGTAAGTCCGGACACCATAATTCTTTTCCAAATACCCCTCAAAACTTCATACCTATTGTATCCCCACAATGCCTTATGCTTCATTATCCCGGCATTCCTTCGCCCTTTGGCCTTAAGTGATTGCTCATGCTTTCCAATGTATGCCAATCCTTCGCTTACCCATACCCGCATATATTTATATTCTGCTACTCTAGGTATTTCATGGCCTTGTATTTTAAGACCCTGATCAGTTGAGCCGTTGAAAATTATCAGACCCGACTTAACTGCGCTAAAACTGAAGCCTAGAGCGTCCCCTTCGTCTCCGCAATACTTAAATAGAGTTTGCAATTCTTCCAGACTCCCAGCTAGCAGCACAATATCGTCTGCATATATCAAACCGGAGAGGCGCTGCTCTACCGCCTTTCCACCTAATCTATATGACAGGTTAAAACCTAGATTACTGTCTTGTATCCTCCGTTCCAGGTTGATCATATAAAGCATGAACAGCAGTGGTGATAGAGAACAGCCTTGTCTTATTCCTTTGCACACTTTGACATCTTCCGTACTTCTTATCCCTTCCCACGTAATTTCTACTTTGCTATCCCGGTATATTTCCCGTAGGACCTCTATTATCTCATAACCGATACCTTCTTTTAATATGTTCCACAGGAGTTCCCTGCTTACGTTGGCGTACGCCCCGTTTATGTCCAAGAAGGCCAAATAAAAAGGTCTATTTTCTACTCTAGATATTTCGATGCACTGGGTAAGCACGAACAGGCTATCATCTAAGCGCCTACCATTTCTGAAGCCGTTTTGAAGTTCTCCGAGTACCTTGTTACTTTCTACCCATGCTTGCACCTTTAATTCCACCGCCGGTATGGCCAACCTGTACATAACAGATGTTATGGTAATCGGCCTGTAGGATTTTATGTGCATCCTTTCTCCTTTCCCTTTACCGTGAAGTCTACCGTGGCGCCACCTGGTGCCGGCGCCGCGAAGCAGACGCCTGTCGACGTACGCGGGGCCTCCGCTCCCCGCCGAGCCGCCGCGGAGTGAGCACACTACTCCATATTCTAGTTCACTGTAGCCAGGGGGAGGGCCTCCTTGCCGGCTTTCCTGCGCCGTCGTCGCAGAGAAGGTCTTGGAGTAAGCTTCCTCTGCCAGGCGTAGGACGATCTTTTGTTCATCCACATTTGGGCTGCCGATGTAGGACTCCCATGTAATTCGATCAAGGGGATTAGTTTCTTTAGCTCCCGGAGAATCGGGGCATTGCCAGATTAGGTGATTTTGACTCAGAGGTATGTCGCAGAGATTGCAAGCCTCTGGGTCCCCTATCAACGCATTATGCAGAGTAATATGAGGAAGGAAACGATTGGTCTGAATTTGTCGCCAAGCCCTGCATTCTAAGCGTATTAGGGACCTATATGGTGGTGGATAGACTATTCTGTTTAGTCTCGGAGTCTCAGAGAGCTCCTTGTAGGTGATGAGGGGGTCTTTGTCTCCGGGTAGCGGGGTCTCTATGGTCGCTCGGGTATATACATCTCGAGCGAGGCGATGGGCAGCCTCATTGCCTGGTAGACTCTCGTGAGCTGGAACCCAGATGACTGTTTAGCGAGTGCTTTTTCAGTAGACTGGCCGCCTGCTTGGAAATTAGGCCTTTGCCAAAGTTCCTAACAGCCGCCTTATTATCTGAAAGGATAGCTCTGCTTTAGTGCCTGTACATGCTAGCGCTATCGATGCGAACACATAGAGAATAATATGAGAATGCCTAAGACCTGGGGATGTCTTCGTCACCTTCTGGACCCTGAGAGCTCGAAAGCTCAAGTAGGCACTAACCTCATGAAGATTAGACACTCCTTTCCAGGAGATGACGAGAAGTTCTTTCGACAGTTGCAAGACTTTTATGTTGGCGATACAAGCAGGATGCCCCTTCCAGATTACTTAGGGGACGCCAATGATGAGCTTGATGCCCCTATTAGCACGGCAGAAATAAGAGCAGATTCTTCGGCTTAGAACCAACACGGCGCCGGGCCCAGATGGTATCACTAATAAAATACTGCGAAACCTAGATGACCAATCAGTAGCCGCACTAACTCAGCTTATGCAGGAGTGCTGGGAGAAAGGGGAAATACCTCAGCAGTGAAGAACGGCTGACATTATTCTCATACTCAAGCCTGGTAAGCCACTTCGGATAGACAATTTACGGCCAATATCCCTAACATCATGCTTGGGAAAGCTACTTGAGCATGTTATCCTAACGAGGCTCACCAAATATATTGATAGACACGACCTTTTCCCATGGGAAATGATAGGCTTCCGCTCTCATCTCTCGACTCAGGACCTCATGGTCCAGTTGGAACATGACATTATCCGGTCCAAGAGTAAAGATGCTAAGGCCATCCTTGGCCTCGATCTAAAGAAGGCATTTGATAATATCTCGCACCAGGGAGTCATGGACGGCCTATCAGCATTGAATTTAGGGACAAAAACGCATAACTATATCATAAATATTTTGAGTGGGCGTAGTGCCCGCTTTAAACTCCGCGATAGCACATCATCACTTTTCCCTCTGGGCAGTAGGGGCACTCCTCAGGGCTCGGCACTCTCGCCTCTTCCCCTCAACGTAGCAATGGCAAAATTACCAGAACAACTACGACGTTACCCTAATTTAAATTTTAGTATTTATGCTGACGACATTACACTATGGATCAGCCGGGGTAGCGATCCCGTAATTGAACACACGCTACAAGAGGCGGTGGACACGATCGTGCGGTTTGTAGCAGAACGTGGACTTACATGCTCGCCGGAAAAATCAGAACTCTTCATTTACAATCCACGGTGCCTGCGGAACGAGCGTAAAGTGGATATACAGATTTCGGTACCAGGACATCAAGTTCCCCAGGTATCGCAGATCCGTATATTAGGTCTCCTTCTTCAAGATAATGGCTATAACGGAGAAACTATTAAGAGGACTGAGCGGCATGTATCTCAAACAGTTAGCCTCATCCGCCGAGTTTCGAGTAAAGGCAGAGGACTAAAGGAAAAGAATCTTCTGCGTGTAATCCAGGCATTTATCATTAGTCGAATCAGCAATTCTACGCCATACTTACCCCTTAAGGCAGCAGAACGACAGAAATTAGAGAGCCTAATCCGCACAAGTATTAAAAGAGCCCTTGGACTCCCGCGCTGTACTTCCACCGCTAGCCTCTTGCAACTGGGCATCCATAACACATGGGATGAGATCGCGGAAGCGATGCGCACTTCACAGGCAGAACGGCTCCGCCTAACCGCCGCAGGCAGATCCATTTTAGAAAAACTGGGCATCGACACTTAGGAAGGCGCTCAGAAAAAATCTGAAATAGACATGGCTGTACGGGACAGCCTATGGATACCTCCGCTGCCAAAAAACATGCATCCCAAACACCATACGGAGCGTCGGAAAAAAAGAGCTCTAATGCTCAGTAAGAAATTTAGCCGCTTGCCGCCGGAGGGAGTAGCCTTTGTAGATGCTGCCGGAGGGGCAAGTCCCTTTATGGTTGTGGCGGTAACGAATGGGTCGGGTAGACCGATCACCGCGGTCACCCTGAAAACTAGATCTCCTGAAGCAGCTGAGGAAGTGGCTGTAGCTCTAGCCTGCGCCCAGACAAAGGCGCGTTTCGTGGTCTGCGACAGTAAAACTGCCATACGAAACTACAGTCGTGGATTGATTGCTCCCCAGGCAATTCGAATATTACAGCAATCACCAATCTCGCGAACTATACAGCTGATTTGGACTCCAGCGCACACTGGCGTTCCCTGCAAAGAATCCGCCCATGCCATGGCTCGAGGGCTCTACCACCGAGCCGGCGGCAGAGAGGGGGGGCTTGGAGCGGGGAGCATATAGTGTGCCAAATCTTACACAGAAATTCTGCAGCATTATAGACTCAGTAGACGGGTGGCTGCTGCGCCAGCCCCTACCCTAAATTGCAGGCAGGCCGTCGCCTGGCGTCGCCTTCAGACTGGGACATTCCCACACCCGCTCCTGGTGAGCCATATTCTCCCAGGAGAAAGATCTGAATTCTGTGCAAACTGTGACTCGAGAGGGACCCTCGAACACATCCTGTGGGACTGCCCCTTTTCTCCCGGGAGGAGTCTAAATCTGACGCCGCAACTCTGGGAGACCATGCTGCGCTGCTCGGACCCTGGGCTCCAACTAGCCGCCATCCAGCTGGCCTGGGACGCCGCCGGCCAACAACGTCTGCCGGCCTGCGTCTGAGGCGGGGCACCCGCCATCCATCCCAAGCGACGGAGGGCCGGAGACTCTTTATCCGCTGGAATAAATAAAAAGTTCTGCTCTCTCTCTCTTCAACTCTTAAAACGTTACGCGTATTAATAGATCCAATTACTTTCTAGGAGCGGTTTTCATCTACCACTGCTATGACCGCGGCCCCTTCTAGCCCGCAGGCAGCATCTCAATAGGCCGATTCCTCAGGAGGGTCGTTTATTAGATTGCTTTAAATAAATTTTGCTCTATGCTGTATTCGTTCTTTGTCATGAATCGGGTGCATATTTTTAGGGATCGGTGCAATTTTGAATAGTTTCCGCGTCTCAAGCTCCAGGAGTTCAACGACATAGGGTGGCTCACCTGACTGAAGCTGTAGTTCTTGAAGTATTTTTCGGCCCATTACAGTGGAGTTGGGCAGCCAAATCTGGGCCTCCCTCGCCGCTTTAGCAATCTCTTCCCAGGTATTATGCATTCCCATGGCTAGAAGCTTCTCTGTCGACGAGTTGGGGGGGGGGGGGTGCCTAAAGCCCTCTTGAATGACGTTCTAATCATTTTCTCTAACTTCTCTAGTTAACCAGGAGTGAGATTGAGAAAGGGGGTGGCATAAGCTATTGTGCTGATTACAAAGGCACGAAGCAGGTTTATTAGGCAGTGCTCTCTGAGGCCTTTGTTGCTGAGCGAAATTCCTCTGAATACCTCCGTTACCTGGTCGACATAAGTCTGAAGTATTTTCAGGATGGTGGTGTTTTCCCTATTCTGCTGTAGGAAATACCCCAGGATCCTAATGGTGCTGACTCTCGGTACCTTGCTCCCTCCCACGTATATCTCCACTGGTTTGTGTAGGTGCGGTAGGTGGGATTCTCTGGCTAGTTGTGATTTGCTGCACATTCAGAAAAGTTCAGATTTGTGAGGCGAGCAAGATAGTCCTCTATCTAGGGCGTAGTTTTCAACTATATATGCCGAGTGACCTAACTATTTTAGTCTTTGGTACTTTCAAATTGCGCGCTAATAAGGGTATCTGTCACGCGCGGAATCCCGCTATCATACTCACGGTACACAAGCGGAATTATGAGCAGCGCTTCACGACCCGCGGCGTGGCGCAGAGGTAGAGCGCTCGGCTGCGGATAGATTCCCGGATGAGTACTAATTTTTTTTTAATGAGGAGTCGCACACCTCTTGAGCGTTTCTAAGCAACGCCGGCAGAGCTTGGTGAAGGGTCTGGGCGTTTTATACCCGTGCCACACGGCAAATTTAATGTCATTTCCATCGAATGACATTCGTTCAAAATGACATTTGTTTGCTGCCACACGGGAAAATGTAATGACATTCGATGAAAACGACATTAGGCACCGAATGAGTTTGGGGAACGCATTCGCTCGCGATCGTCCGAGGGAATGTGTTATCTCGAAACCAGAGACTCAGTAAAATTAATCCCCAAAATAAAATAAGTAACCAGATAATGACATTTTTCATATGCAATTTTATAAGCATCTATTTATTTATATAAAACATAGCAAACAGCGCAGTAAAAAAAAAAAATACCACTCTCGCTATCAGCAGATGAGATGACGGGCGGCCATGTTTGTTTATATGCTGGATGCTAGCACACGTGCACGAGTGGTTAGGGCGTTACGGTTACGGCAGTGTGCCAGTGCCATTTCTTGTATTGAAAGCAGCAGGATTTTCTCAGTTCTACAAGCAATGGCTGAGGAAGTAGCCAGATATCGAGCGCAGTGGACAGAGGCAGAAACTTTTGTCCTGATCAGAGTGTGGCAAGACCACCTGTGCGACCTGCGCCGTACAAAGCGAAACGCTAAAGTTTACTCGGCAATTGAAGAAGCCCTTCGGGCGGAAGGCATTGAGAAGGGGATAAAGGCTATAAAAAGCAAAATAGAGAATCTCGGGAACAAGTACAGGTAAGATTTTTTTTTTCTCCAACCAGCTATCCTAATCCGCTTTACAGGAATAGCCGTGCATAGGCCTCGAGCTTTCTTTCGCAGGCAGCTAGTCAGTGTGCATGTGTGATGAACCAGCTGCATATTTGTCGCAGTCTTTTTTTTTTTTTCTTGCCATAACCAATAACATCTGCGTTGCACCAATTAGTTTCTCAGTTTGCAGCAACCGAGTAGGAATGCAATGTGTTAAGCTTCCGCGCTTTCGTACTGTGCATTTAAATTGCTTGTTACGGCTGCGTGTGCTATAATCGTGTGGGTTCTGTTCTGAGGATGCGCACCTTATTCCGATTCAAGATTATATTCTTTAGCGCAGTCGTGACATTGCTATTATTGCCGACACGCGAAGCATAGTGCGTCGGCAGTGCAGAAAATATTTTACTACGCGACCGAGCAGTACCGTGCATGCCCGCATTAGTATAAAACACCACAATGTTATTTCTTGCAGAGAGCTCAGCAAGAAAAACACAGGGCAAGGTGCCATTGTGTGGAAATTTTATTGGGATCTGCACAAGTTCTTGGGCACATTGCCAGCCAATGACTCAAGCCTGGCTCAAGAGAAAGGCTGTCACCTGGAGTCCACAGCGGAAGAAGTAAGAAAAATTATACTGCATTTGCAAAGGCTCTGAAATGTGTTTATGAATGCATGCTGTTGAAATGGTACTGCAGTGGCATGTCAGTATTTGTGTTGTCCGCAAAGAAAGCCAGTGGTTACATTTTTCCCTGCTAACCTTCACTTGGAAATTGCTGTATAGGTAATTTGATAGTGACCATGATGTATCATAATGCAGTTATGTATAATGTTTCACACAATAAGTTATGCGGTTTACTACATATGCTGTCTAGTCGACGTGGTATTTCCTGTATTGTTGCACATGCATGGTATCGTTTCCAACATATATTATTCTTCCAGCTGTTCCGCAACATGGTTGATGGAGAGGACACTGACCAGTACAACTTGGAGTCCAGCCAGTCGCCAGCAGCGTGCAGGGAATCTGCACATTTAGATCAATGTGCTGGAAATTCTTCGGAGCCTCTTGCCGAAAGCACTTCACAGAGGCAGTCGCCATGTGGCAGTCTGCAGCCTCCTACCACTAGGCGTGGAAGGCAGCAGAAGGAAAACTTCTTCAGTCAGCTGATTGAAGAGCAACGCAGGCTGCGTATATCGTTCGAAAATTCTAAAGATGAAGAGTTTTCGTTCAGAGAACGTGAACTAAAGTTGCAGGAGGCAGCTGCTGAGAGAGAGATCAAAGCTGTTGAGAGGGAAGACAGGCTAATTGATGTGCTCTCTGAGCTGTGCAAAAAATAAACTGGTGCAGTATCCCCAGCTACATTTCTTGTTTTTATGTTGTGAAGTGTCACATTGTCCAGGGTTTCTTTAACCACAGATAGCTATAAACATTATGTATGCCGGCCCATATAAACTACATGCTGTCAACACACTCATTTCCAGTGCAGTGGAAATTGTGCAGGCAAAAACTGGACTTGTTTGCTATGGTATATATATCTGTCAGGTAAATGCTGCAACACACGCTACAGCGGAACCAACATTGAGGGGTGAGAGGCAGTTCTGTCCAGCTCGAACCATGAGGATCAATGCGCACTCGTCGACAGTCTGGAGAACAGCTTCCGCCAACAGGGCCCTCGACAGAGGGCATGGCCACCCATTCTTCTCTCCAAACACCTCATTCCTAAAAAAATTATTTCAGCAACAACAATGCTAATTACATGCTACAGCCTTGTTATAGGTCACACACACACACACACATACACACGTTTGATCACAGTCCAGCTTGAGCGACCTTCGCTGAGGAAGTTGGTTCTTCTTCTTGAAGTACGAGGCAAGGGCTGCCCTCACTTCACGGCCCTGGCCGTTGGCTACATCTGTGCGATGTACTGGCTGTGCGTACAGCCCGTCGAAGTCATGCGCCTCTTGCACCCACTGCTGTTCAATAGGGTCGTTGAGTGCCTCGCAAATGTTGTGCAGGACACATGCAGCTCTGAGTGCCTGCTTTGCTGTTGGGAGCTTGCACTCCATGCGCTTCATTGTGTATCTGAACCGCGCTTTCAGCCGACCGAAGGCATTCTCGACAATTTGTCGAGTTTTGGATAAATTATAATTAAATGCTGCCTCACGTGGTCCCGATGCATTTGCAAATGGTTTCAGCAGGTTTGCTGACAGAGGAAATGCTTGATCACAAAGTACTAGCGGGGGCACTGTTACCCCCTCAATCACTGACACAGGTGACTGGAAGCAGTCACTCTCAATGTACTTGCACAACTTCTAACGGCCGTACACAAATGCGTCGTGGCATCTTCCGGGGCTTCCAATGTTGATATACCGGAAGCAGTATCTGTGATCAACGAGGGCCAAAAGTATGATGTTATGCCTGCAAAAAACATTAGAAAAAAAAGTCAATGTGGGTGACCCTTTATTATGAAGTGCAATTTCATCTTAAATAAGAAGAAAAAAAGGCCATTATTTCTAGCTTCAAATTTGCATTCAATACAAGTTATTTAGAATAATATCCAAAATTTTGCTTTCAACAGGATTCTGCCATTGCTATTGGAGCACTCCACACAAGACACGTCTGCGTGTGTTCACAGCATCAGCATTCATATAGCATCTTGGTGATTATAAATCCTAGAAGGTTGTCGTTAGCATGGGTACCACTTGACACAATGGTGCCCATAATACATCTTTTTGAGTACCCTTTTCAGATATATAAAGCCTAATGTTCGAGCTAGCCGTTAAATTTAGTACCGTCATAAGTAGCAAATACGGTTGAACAGTTCCTTGACTGAAAACATGTTTGAATAAGCCCAAGGCATCCACTAATTTTCATGCGGTGTCTCCAATACGTAAAAAAGTTAACTGTGGAGAAGGCGCCAGAATATGTATGCCGTTTCCTGTTTAGTCAAATAATTTCAAACACTTACCACCCTTTATAATTATAGTAGTCAGAAGCATGCTCCAGCGGCGGCGAAATGGGGATATGGCAGCCATCCAAGGCGCCAATAGCCTGCGGGAAGCCGCACACCGCGTAGAATTCGCGGATGTGTTCCGACATTTCTTCTCGGCTCACCATGCGAAGCCATCGCGCCTTCAGCATTTCGATGACAGCAGCAAAAAATTCTTTGCTGATCAGGTTCACAGTTGAGCGTCCCAGGCCGAAAAGACGAGCAATCGTTTGGTCTTCGGCGCTTGACCGCAGCCTGTAGAGTCCAATGGCTACACGTTTTTCCACCGAGATGGACTCTCGCATGTTAGTGGTCTCACGCTCAAGAACATGCCTCAAAGCATCAACAATGTAACGAAACGTAACCCGCGTGACGCGTAGCGACTGTCGGAAATGTGATTCACCTAGGTTGGGCAAAGTGTCCTCGAACCATCTTTCGTTGCGCTGGAACACCCAGCGCTCCCGTTGAGCAGTTGGCAGACTTGCAGCCATGAAGGCACTTATTGCGAACGAGTTAGCTAAAAGTTGCTCCTCCAAGCCCCTGGTGACAGCAGCTTGTGTGCGTATTAATGACCTTAACTGCTCTCGCTTGCTTTCATACTGCACATGACAGCTTCGGCGCTGTTCTCGTGAGCACAGGATGGCACGAATAACTTGACGCCGCCGTCGTTGGAAGTCAGCTTCTTGTGATGCGTCGTCCATCGCAGAAGCAAGCATCAAGTCGAGACGCACCGAGGCGACCAGTCGATGAAAGCAGAAGGGGGAACTTTCTACACGTACGCGGACAGCAAATGAGAAATCTGAGGAAATTTTCAAAGGAAAATGGCGTCACGCTGCTCGAAAAACGACGGCTCAAATGCGGCGCTGGCTTCAATCTGGCTCGGCTCTCGATGGCTAGCGCTGTTGAATAAGTTGGTGTAAATATTTGTAAATATACTTTTCACGAGGTTTACAATATAATAACAAGAGCAGTACATATTTTAAAGCTGTTTTCGTTAAAGTTCGCAAATTTTAAAGCATGTAGTACAATATTTTATATCTGCCACTTTCTGTCCATCGCAATGGTCATCAGTTGCAAATGTCATTAGTTTTGGTCGTGTAGCAGCGCGCACAAAAAAATGACATTAACCTGAACGAATGTCATTCGATGGAAATGAAATTAAATTTGCCGTGTGGAACGGGTATAAGCCTTGGCTGTGACGTCACCGCATGCGGCATACGCAAAGCACAGCTCTGGCCCTCGTAGTGAAGCTTTTCGCTTCAAACACATGAGCCTCTCCTAGTGACTTCACTTGGCGAGTTCGCGCATGCGCAGTTGTGACTAAAAGTGATCACACGCACGCCAGACCCGGTGTTGACTAGCTTAGTGAAGATTGTCGCTTCAAAACGGCTCTTTAGAATCCAAATATATTACCTTCATCATAACTATCATGATAGGTCGTCTTGTGCTTCTTGCTAATTGCAGACCGAACGCCTGAAGTGTCAGTCACAATAGGGTCACCACTCTTAGTGATAGTAGCGCGTTTTAAGTTCATCTGCTACCAACAAACACGATTTATTGTTACACCTTGTACTGAGCTGCATCCGAGTCCTGCGGTGAAGTCCAACCTATAGAACAGTGTTCCGCGAAGTGCGTCGGACGCCCATGGTAGGTCGACCGGCTACGGCATAAGTGAGTTAGCGCATCGTTGAAACTGTCATAGCGCTCTAAGGACGATCTGAAGAAGCACGCGCATAGTGTTGACACCCTAGGCCAGGAGCGAAGGAATACTATAGCCAGAAAAGGTTAGCTGATTGCGAACTAAACCGCGCTGAAAGCGAAAAGAGCGTCGAGATTGTGGTTATGCACTTCGCGGAACACTCTTCTAGGTTGAACCTCACCGCAGGACCCGTATGCAGCTGAGTACAAGGTATAATAGCGAATCATGTTCGTTGGTAGCAGATTAACTTAAAACGCGCTACAACCACGAAGAGTGCGGGCCCATTGTGACTGATAATTTCAGGCTTTCGGTCTGCAATTATCAAGAGGCACAAGATGCTCTATAATGATGTTCTGATGAAGGTAATATATCTGGATTCGAGACGTTTTTTAGGAGAAGTGCCAAAGTCTTAATATTTTTTGTTTACAGCTAGCTCTCACATCTTTGAGTGAGTGCATATTTTCCGACCCTTCCTAAAGGGCGTGTTTGGCCGAATAATCTTGTTCCTAAGGTATTACTTTTCAGCAGAAGTTGCTGTGAAAGCGTCGTCATTTCTTACAGTAAATTTAACCCAAGGACCCACATCCGCGCCACTGGTTGGCGTAAGCACGCTGGAAAACATGTGTAACCTATGACACTTTGGATTTCGCCCAAACTTCCTTACATATGACGTGGAAATACGACGACAGGAAAGTGCGTCAATATTGTGGTTATGCACTGAACCAGGGGCGAGAAGGATGGCTGTTCCTGGCCCTACGGGGCTGGGACTGGTAGGTGAACACCGCTTGTGCTGGGGGCTAGCCTGCCACCGAATTATTTGTTGTAGGACGTCATTGCACCCGCCACTGCTTAGGTGGTGGACGACGGCTGTTGCGGTACGCGTCTTTCTCTCCCTCTCCTTTTTCTTTCTTCTCTACTTTCTTTCTTCTGTCCGCGCGAGGCAGAGGCCACTTTCACTCCCACCTTCCTCCCTTCCCTTACGGCGCGGTTGTGGTGTCCACAGAAAACAAGTGAGACAGTTACCGTGCCTTTCCCTTCTTATAAATTAATCAAAGAATCAAAGAAAGAAGAGGCAGAGGAGGTGGCTCGCCCCGCCGGGGTGGTGCAGTGGTAAGACGCCCGACTACTGTGCCGGAGTACCCGGGTTCCAACCCAACCTCGCCGGCTGCGTTTCGATGGAGGCGAAACGAGGAGGCGTCCGTGTGCTGTGCAATGTCCGCTCACGTTAAAGATCCCCAGGTGGCCGAAATTACTCCGTAGCCCTTCACTACGGCTCCTCTTTCTCTCTTTCCACTTTCACTCCCACCTTCCTCACTTCCCTTACGGCGCGGTTGAGGTGTCCACAGAAAACAAGAGAGACAGTTACCGCGCCTTTCCCTTCATATCAATCAATCAATCAATCAATCAATCAATCAATCAATCAATCAATCAATCAATCAATCAATCAAATCAGAGGAGGTGGCTCAGCTACAGAGCCAGCAGTAGGCCCGTGCAATGTTTTCGTTATTCCCACAGCCGCAACAACAACGATGCACTGAACCAAGGAGGAAAGACATATGTCAGGCAAAAAAAAGGATACACAGCACTATGCGCTCATTTTCCGCGTTTGTGAGAGGCCACTTTCACTCCCACCTTCCTCCCTTCCCTTACGGCGCGTTTGTGGTGTCCACAGAAAACAAGTGAGACAGTTACCGTGCCTTTCCCTTCTTATAAATTAATCAAAGAATCAAAGAAAGAAGAGGCAGAGGAGGTGGCTCGCCCCGCCGGGGTGGTGCAGTGGTAAGACGCCCGACTACTGTGCCGGAGTACCCGGGTTCCAACCCAACCTCGCCGGCTGCGTTTCGATGGAGGCGAAACGAGGAGGCGTCCGTGTGCTGTGCAATGTCCGCTCACGTTAAAGATCCCCAGGTGGCCGAAATTACTCCGTAGCCCTTCACTACGGCTCCTCTTTCTCTCTTTCCACTTTCACTCCCACCTTCCTCACTTCCCTTACGGCGCGGTTGAGGTGTCCACAGAAAACAAGAGAGACAGTTACCGCGCCTTTCCCTTCATATCAATCAATCAATCAATCAATCAATCAATCAATCAATCAATCAATCAATCAATCAATCAAATCAGAGGAGGTGGCTCAGCTACAGAGCCAGCAGTAGGCCCGTGCAATGTTTTCGTTATTCCCACAGCCGCAACAACAACGATGCACTGAACCAAGGAGGAAAGACATATGTCAGGCAAAAAAAAGGATACACAGCACTATGCGCTCATTTTCCGCGTTTGTGAACATGTGGTTAAGATGGGGGGGGGGGGCGATGATGATAACGATTTTATAATAATAGTGCAAAGGGCAACGTGACCAAAGAAGACTCCGGGTAGTGGGTTTTCCTTTCTATGAAGCGGTGTAAAAACTGATTTCTTTAAGCATTTTATTTTAGAGAAGACGAGCACCAGGCCACGAAAAAGACTTTACCCACTGATCACTGGTCACTGATTGTTGATAACAATGAGAGAGCATTTTATGGTGTACTGTCGCACTCAAAATGTTACAGGACGCATGTTCTCAGAAAAACATTTATTTCAGTGCTACTTTTTTTTTTTTTTTCGAAGAGTTTCTCTACCCATTCACTCAGTGACGTTATCAGCGGATAGAATATGGACGTCACCTCATAGATTCTCTTTTTACGCAACCAGATTAAGTGATTGCGCCGTATCAAATTTTATTTTCTGCACACTCTCGTCTCGGATATTACAGCGCAGCTCTTTGGCGCCCGCTGCTGGGTTTCGCGGCGTCGGCGTTGTCTCTCGTAGTCAGCCAACACCGCCTAGACTTGAGTCAGCTCCACTTTCACTCCCACCTTTCTTCCTTCTCTTAGTGCATGATTCAGGTGTCCACAGAAGCACGTGTGACCTATACGGCGCATTTTCATTCCTGCGAACCAATTATAAAAGGCACGCTTCGGAGCTCAAGATCATGAATGCGAGCGCCCACACTGAACTGCAGGGTAACATGTGCAGTAACCGAAAATTCATACATTCAGAGAGAAATGTATCATATTTTATTGTAGTTTGCATATATACAGCTAGTTTGACAGTCCAGATTCTAGCCGATCGTCCCTTGGCTTTCGAGGAAGGCCTGTCCCGGATCTAGTCCGCCCTCATTTTCCTTTAAAACGTGTATTGCTAGAACTTCGATGTGACACTTGCTAACTTTGGCTACAGCGTTTTTAAGACAGTTTAAGATATTTGCGAAGGTTCTCTCTTTTCTTCTCCAGCTTGTGGCATTATTCTCTTCGCCGCGCAACGCTTCTATGGACCCACGCGCTGCCTCCCGCATACTCTTTGGGATGAAATAATAATAAAAAAAAACGTTGGAAAACGCCTTGCGAATGAATGAATGAAAAAGTTCATTTACACAAAGGGAATTCTCCCGGCGTTGGTGAGGGCCCCGCCCTATGCCCAGGCTTGAAGCATATATAGCAAACTTGGCGCGATGATCGGTAGAGGTAGCAACGCGTCTCACCGACGTAGCGGGGAACGATCTTGCCTTCGAATGTTATGACGGCGCTTTGAGATTTTCCAAGCATTCGTGCATAAAGGATTTTCACTCCTTGGGTGCGTACCTTAAGATGGGACAGCAATTCGGTAGGTGTTGTACCGTGGACCACTCCTTTGCATGAATTGTCCGGCGCGGCAACGTAAGCCGTCACAGCGTAGTCTTTTGCACCGAAGCGTAGACTCGGAATGTTCTGTACAACGTTGGGTTGGCAGTCTGCTTGCTTGGCGTGCTGATTATGGCGATGTTAGATCCGTTGTGCAGCCGTATAAGTAGGCTGCCTTCGTTGCAGATGTCTGGGAGTCCACATGCTTTAGTTATAGCCCGGGCCATCTGATGCGTGCTCAGCTGGCTGATGTCGAGCCCATTCTTTGGTCTAATAATGATTTTGAAGTCTGCTTTCGGCAGTGGAGGTATAAGATTTTCCTTTTGCTTGGGCTGGCTCGGCGGTGGTTTGCCTGCCGCTTCGGTCCCGGTCTCCGGAACGGCAGTCAGCCTCGATTTGTGGTATTTTGCGACGAACCATCCTCCGCTGTCGAGTGTTTTCTGTGAGTCGTTGGTAGCGTTCTCTTCGTGTTTTGTCCCTTGAGGCAGTTTCGTGGCTCCGGTCGATGCCGCTGCGTTGTCAGCAGCCATCCTTGGAGGCTCCCGCGTGAGCTTGAGCAGCGTTTCGTCGGGCCGATGGCCCGAAGCTGCTAGGCTTAGCGCGGCGTTCCCCGCTTCGGATCTGCGAACGGCCAGAAGATGGTGAAATCTGGACTTACAGATAAAATCTGTTATCAGCAGATTCAGCTTGATTAGTGGAAGCCGATGGAGTATCCCACTTTATGTAGCGTTGATGTTTTCCGGGTAAAATACGGCGTCGAAGCAGGAGGTCATGTGGAGCGCGTCCGCTCCATCTGGCCCCCTAGCGGTGTTTTCCTTGGGAGTACTTGCATATTATAGGGGGGGCGAGACGTAGATAAGCGCCTCCACATAAAGATCTCAACAAAGAAGAGGCGGGTATATGGCGGAAACTACAGACAGGGACGTTCCCGAATCTATAAGTACGAAACATTATTAACCCTACTTCATATCCTTACTTATGCCCGTGGTGTGGTGAAAAACCCACGATGTATCATATAAGATGGGCGTGACAAAAGATTGACGTGGTAAAAGTCATACAAGACCCTAGTGCGGAGCAATGGGATGCAATGCTGGCCACCGACCGCTGTGAAGACCAACGAGGTCTGATACAGCGTGCTCTATGGGCCGCGGAAGCAAGTGGAGCCCTGGAATAAGGACACCAACCAGTGCTGAAGGCTCCACGAAAGGAGCAACCGCGAAGAATATCCTGATCAAATAAGTATAAAAAAGAAGAACTGAACAAGGGTAAATAGGGTACGCCTCAGGTCGCAGATGAGCCAACGTTTCGACAAGTGGACTTGTCTTCGTCTGGGCATTCAAATAAGGTTATTCAATCAGTCTTGATAACTTGATTGCTCTCTTCATTTCTCCGACCACAAAGCTTCCTTCATGACAGTCAAGAAAGGTTAGTGGAGTGTTTCTTGATGGAATATACGTGAAAAATAAAATAGCTCTCTGTAATAGTATATGCATGTCTTGCTCGAAGTCTGCCTCAATCCATCGAAAAAAGTGAAACAGCTGACGAGCTGAGCTCAAATTTCGCATTATGAAGAAACGTAATTGTCGGCAAAGTTTTCTTGATTGAGATAATACCTGCTCAAATCTTTGGCCGATCATTCAGGTACTGACATCTTATATATTTGACATTTCCAGTTTAATATGCAGTATTTATATATTTATGGCATTGAATTGAAACTTGTGACACTATCACGAGGACCCTTTCATTATAACAGTCCTCATGATAGTTTCATCCTCTTGTCATTTACTCTTTTTCGTCTCAATGTGCTGTGTATTCGTTATGTGCAGTCGTCGGCTGTTACTTAGAAAGGCCATGATTCAGAACAAACTACCTCAGTTTCAGGCCCGTGTTCGTGAAGACGTCGAGCATCGGAAGAGGACTCCGTGATCGCTGACTGGAAGTGCCTGGCGTTGTTTAAGGCTCATAGATATGCAAACAGAAAGAGAAAATGTGTATCCGAAGACCCCTTTCTAGTCAAGGCAGCTCCTTCTGACATAACAGGGCTCTCGAGTCGTAAAGGGCAACTTGAAATCGGCTTTAATTGTCATTAAAGTAACATAAGCAAGAGGCGCCACAAGCTGTTAAAAGAATTGAAAAATAAAAATTGAGACTATATTACAGGAAACGCGTGTAAACTTTCACTCCCACCTTCCTCCCTTCCCTTACGGCGCGGTTCAAGTGTCCACAGAGCAAGTGTGATGATACTGCGCCTTACCCTTCCGGAGAACCAATTATGAATATTAGGTAGGTCGAGTAGTTAAAAAGAAATCAAGAGGGGCGCCTAGTCAGGGAGGGATCGACGTAAAAAAAACTGATTGATTTATAGGAAGGGAAAAACGCGGTAACTGTCTCACTTGTTTTCTGTGGACACCTCAACTGCGCCGTAAGGGAAGAAAGGAAGGAAGGAAGGTGGGAGTGAAAGTGGAAAGAGAGAAAGAGGAGCCGTAGTGGAGGGCTACGGAGTAATTTCGACCACCTGGGGATCGTGTGCTTTCCCCTATGGGGCTGGGACAGGTTGGTCACCGCCGCCTTGCGGCGGAGGCTTGCCTGCCACAGAATTTTTATTTGTTGTAGGCCGTCATTGCACCCGCCACCACTTCGGTGGTGGACGAAGGCTGTTTTTTTTTTTGTTTTTTTTTTTGTACGCAAACTTGCCATAAAGCATATTATATAAACTCATGTAAATGGTTTTCCGTGAGGAACCGGAGCAGGCTCCCGCTCTTAGCGTTGTCGGTGAGCCATTTAGAAAAGTCATCTTCCCTTGTTGTGGTTAGACCCACTTCGCGCAGAATCTTTGTCCTTGATTTCCTTGTCCCTGCACAAGTCCATACCAGGTGGCGAACATCCACTTCTGCAGCTGGTGTGGAACACTTTGGGCATGTGGTTGGTCCGATTTCAGCTTGCGATTCCCATCGGCATTTTACCGACGGGGTAAGGGCCGCCCCAGCTCTTATCCTTCTAAGGGAAACCTCCTCCAATCTCGTTAAGTCGAAGGCTGTTGCTGCAGCGCGCCTTTATTTCTCTCTTCTTTTTCTTTCTTCTCTATTTTCTCTTTGTCTACACGAAGCAGCGGAGGGGGCTCAGCTACAGAGCCAGTAGCAGGCCCACAACAACCACTGGCATCGCACAGCACACGGACGCCTCTTCGTTTCGCCTCCATCGAAACGTAGATGCGAAGAAAACTTCAGGAGAAAAAAAAAAGTTTTGTTGAGCGAGGTTTTTGTCGCATATGAACAGTGAGCAGCAAAGCGAAAAACAAACAGCGAGCGAAGTAAAGTGAAAGAGGAGTAACTGACGACGAAAGAAGTGCCGCAAGAGGGACAGCGTGCGGGTCCACACTTATGCACACAAGCATCAGCAACTGTAGCAGCGCCGAACAAGAGCTGTAAATTTCGCCGAGGCCGGCGGCAGCGGTGGCAGCAGTCAAATTGATAGCCCGCTTGGTGGGCGACGACGCCGGGCCGCGGTGCAGCAGCATGGGGAACGAGCCGACCGCGAGTGCGCGATTCCGGCCGCTGGCCCCCTCGGTCGTCACAGCCTCGACGAAGCGCAGGAAGCTTGCCGGGAATCAGCAAGGGGGCGAAACAAACGCGCCAGCGAATTCCGTGGGTGAGCGTGAAAAAGAAGAACAGACAGAAAGAACGCAAGCCGAGGAAAGAAAGACGAGAGGATCGACAGGACCACAGCGGCGAGGTTATAACGCAAACAGATAGCCCGCTTGGGTGGGAAAGGAGGGCGGACGGATAGACGAAGTAGCAAGCAAGGGATCGCCGTTAAAACGCATACAACACTGCCAATACAAACATGTTGAAATAGAAAAAGGGATATAAAATGGACACTCGGAAAGAAAAGCTTGCTCAGCGCGCGTGGTCGCGTCCGAGGAGAAGACCAAGGCGTGGGCATAACCGGACACTGCGTCTGTGTGTGGGCGCCAGGACGTCGTAAATATTTTACGGCCTGCCCTTATTTTCCTTTCCCAGCGCGCCGTTCGTTTCCCCATATCGCTATAAAAATGCGGAATGCCACACGACCTCCCTCATGGTGGCACGTGCGTCAATCTCTCGCGCTCCTATCTAGGGAAAAGACGAGGATAGGTAGTGGAAAGAGTGTTGAGGGGAGAGGACACTGAAGGGCGGGCTTCGTATTACTGCGAAGGAGCAATGTTTGGACGAGGAGACAAGATCGGGTAAGGGGGAGGCTGGCAGCCGGGTCGCCAGCCTAGTGAGAATACCGTTGCAAGGAACGTTGATGCACGGAAGCGGAGGCCAGACGCACTTGCAGCGTGTTGACCCAACGCTGCCCCATTGGCCTCCTCGCTCATGCCCGACGATTCGCTTACCTTTTCCTCGCTGTCAGAGTTATTTCCTGCGCTATTTCCGTCCATTGGGCGCGTTACG
Organism: Amblyomma maculatum; assembly: GCF_055883805.1. Lineage (NCBI taxonomy): Eukaryota > Metazoa > Arthropoda > Arachnida > Ixodida > Ixodidae > Amblyomma > Amblyomma maculatum. The sequence continues at coordinate 141,891,667 of NC_139345.1, read as the reverse complement.
AGGAAGTACAGGGAGGTTGAGGCACCTGAGCGTACAAAGTAGAGCAACTTGCAGCCTCCGGACGTTCTGTTTGTCAGAAGAAAAGAAATGGTAGATTAACGGGAGCTCCGTTCATAAAGGGTCACCGTTAGTGGGCCACGTGTTTCTGATACTATATTACGATAGAAAAAAACAAAAACAAAACATGCGTCAGTACTAATGCTTTCACTTTGAACCGGGGTAGTGTCCGGGGATTTCTAAGCAAAAAGGAGGTGCAGCCGTGCAGGTACGTAATATGAGCCACCAATGGAAAATGATAGCGGGTTTGTCATTGACAATACTGAAGTTGTGGACGTTTGCTGGCAGCACTTTGAAAGTGCAGCCTTTGTTAAATCTGTAGCGCCCACGGGGTTAGCTTCTGAACTGTTTATTGGGACACCTTAGCATTCGTAGCAGGTTTAAGTTTTGGAGGGGCGAGGAGCAAAAATCTCATTGCCCCCAGAAATTTTCGAACAATGGGTATACATTACGAGTCACAGGGTCAGGCTCAACCGAACTAAATTGACAAAGGTGGTTCATAAGTTCTTTTCACCATCTCTTTAACCCAGTGGACTAAGAGTGCTCTGTTGTTTCTAATAAGACATGGACCTTAAGTGTGGCTAATGGCTCCTCAGCTTGTAAAACTTACTTTACCTTCTGCAGCAGATGCTTATCTGAAAATTATATAGAAACGAGACTTTATTAGCACCAACTCCTCCTTTAATGGCTTTGGTATTGCATGGAATTCATTTTAACTGAGGTATACGAAATGAACCCTCCCTCTAGGAGTCCCCGTAATTCGTCCTTGTCAGCATCTGCAGTGCAAAATTACTCCTGCGTGCCGTTTTCTTTTTTCGCAACATGAGTAGTGCGGTGGTCCACGCTTTACAGGCAGATAATGCAGAATAACATGCTGTGTTTAAACTCACTCACTCACTCACTCACTCACTCACTCACTCACTCACTCACTCACTCACTCACTCACTCACTCACTCACTCACTCACTCACTCACTCACTCACTCACTCACTCACTCACTCACTCACTCACTCACTTTCATTCTTTCTTTGCTTCTTTGCCGGGATGCAAAATTTCCGGAAATTTTGAAGGCCGAAACAAAAAGGTTTTTTTCCCAGAAATATTGAAATTTAAAAAAATATCAATTTTTAGTATTAGTCAAGATGCATGGCAGAAGCAGTTAACAGCATTTTTTCCTAGCTCTTGGCTAATTTTGCACCGCTTTTACATAGTTGCGCTGCTTTTGAATAGTTATAAAAATACACAAATGACGCTCTTCACAGTTCTAGTAGGTTGACGCCACATGTGTTGCAGCCGCCACTGCCACATGTGAGAAGTAGTGGTTAAAGTTCGGGTGTGTGCAAACACTAAGAGCAGGAACAGGCTCAAAATACATAGAGTAGGGAAACTGGTGTTCATTTCTTCTGAATTATACCTTAACGTGTCTAGATCACTGAGAAGCGCCTGAAACAACCGCAGCAGCGATTCGGTGTAGTGCGGGTAAGCGAAGTATTGACCTGGTCTCCGTGCCACCTCGAGCGCGTATTCTTTTTCGACTCATACATGTTCAGTTGTGATTTGTTTTGTGTCTAGGGAAATGCCATGTTTACTTCAATCTACCGTATTTTGGCTACTATGGTCCGCCGGTGTGAATTCTGGCTCGAAATAAGTTTGTTGTTTTGCTTAGATAGTCCACATGCGCTTTATATTCCGGAGAAAAAAAAAATCGGGTGAAACTTTTTTTTCGTTAGTTTAGACTTCGAGCAAGCAGCGTACAATGGGTAAGTAAGCATTCTGTCGCGAATAATCAAACCACTGCATTGTATATTATTGCATAAATTTTAATCCCATATAACCCGTTAGAATTAGTTTTTTTTTTTTGTTTTGAGGCTGGACGCTGTTAAAACGCTCTTCATCTTTTCCGAACCATCGCAAGTTTTATGGCTGTGCTAGCTCTAGAATTACATCTACATTTATGCTTCCCCTTATTTATTATTATTGTTTATTCATCATGTTTGGCACATGGGCTCACCAAAAAAACAAGCACAACAAAGCAGCTGCTCTTCGCTACCGCCAAAGCATTCCCTTGCATATCAAAGTTTATTTCTTTTCAGAGCTTACTTCGGTATGTTATTAGCAAAGTTGGCGCCCATTAGGGACAGGTTTTTGTTTTCATTTTTTTAGTAGCAACCGGGAGGCTTGCCCGGCTCTGACAAACGATAGAAAAAAAAAATGCATACTTCGCATACATAAATTATCTGCATGACGCGAAAGTTCGACTTTTAGACATTTATGATCCGCGGATTGTAGTCAGGAAATTACGCTATATCTTAATTTTCAGTCAAGTGGAAATCAGATCTCCCCACGCCCTTGTGTTTTCTTCCTGCTTAGTTCTAGGCTAGTTTGGTTTATAGGGTTAACGTCCCAAAGCGAGTCAGGCTATGAGAGACGCCGTACTGGAGGACTCCGAAAATTTGGACCACTTGGGGTTTGTTATTGTGTACGACATCGGGGAGCACACTGATGCTTCGCTTTTCACCTCCATCGAAAAACGGCCACCGAAGTTTATTCGGTTCCGTATCCTTGGGCACGGACGCTGTGCACTACCACGGTGGAGCTGCTGGTTCTAGCAGTTTTGTATTTACGTTAAAATTTGCTTTTTACATTCCGGTGAGTTCTCTTTCACTGCTTGAGATTTACCTTATTTTCCTTACATAGAACACATGATCAAATGTGCAGACCACATTTCTTTACGTCCGTCTTGTGGTTTTATCCATGCTCTTTTTCTTATGTCCTTTTATCGTGTGAAGTTTATTGGGCTGTTCGAAGTTTAAAAATGTCTGAAAATCAGCCATGAGAAAATAAGTATCGCACAAAGTTCACCATATTTAAGCATTCTAATATTTTAATCTTTTGGTGTTAACTGCTGCATTTTCGCTCTGGGAAGTTTTCATAGCTTACAATTTATCACTTTTTTCTCAAGTAAGGTTGTAACAAATAAAAATGCTGTTTATTTTATTGCGCTCGTTTTCTGCTGATTTGTTGGTTCTAGTCAATGCACACGACCTGTTTGTTGCGTTCATTCTCCTTTACACTTGATTAGAGAGTTTACAGTGTGTTGTTTTTATAAATTAATGACATGACAAGGAGCACCGTGCACTTTCTGTGTTCGCTTGTTCCTGGATTTCTCAAACTTATGTTCATGCTGAGATTTTTCTTTCTTTCAGCTAGTTCTGTCTGTATTTAAATTTCATTATGTTGTTTCTTAAAGAGTTTGATAACACCAAATCTTGAAGCTATAACACGCATCTTGTGGGATTGCTCTAAACTCAAGGTCACCTGCGGCCATATACCGGACACAAAAAAATTCTGACCTATATTTAAATCGGCTCCAGTGTCGTAAGTGTTCTTTCTCCCAATCGTGACCAATAACTTTAATGGCGTATGAAGTTGCAGGAACTACTTCAGTGAATACCAATAAAGTCACAGCATAGCAACATGTCACACTATCAGGCGAGCAGCGATGCATGACATCGGCCATCCGCTGCATCGCCAGGCGATGAGCAGACTGGCAGACACCGCCGCTGATGCACCGTCATCGGCGCCAAAGAGAACTATCTTCGATGATGAAACTACGGCCTGAAGCTTCTCTTGGTACTTTATTCGAAATAAATATATACGAAACATGACTACATTTTATATGTTCACATGCAGCATATTTCGGCATACTTAAGCATTTATCGCGAAACTTCACAACTAAGCCTAAATGGTGCCCCAAAACGTAATGCAGCGAAAAAAAATAGGGCTCTGCAACCTCTTAAGTGTTCTTTTCTGTTTAGAAACAGCCACAGGCGAATGTTAGCGATTAGCAAATATTTTCAAGTCTTCAAGAAGGGCATTATACTCTATTGTTTTTTTTGTTCCTGTTTTTCATGCCTTGGAAAAAAATGGCAAATTTTTTGCCCCAGAATTTCCTGTTTTCCGAGCCCTCTCATCCCTACTTCATCGTTTTTCTTTCCTTCTTTCTGCTGTAAAGGGGGCGGAGGCTAACAAATAGAATAAGGTATTTGAAAAAGAAACTGGGTCTATATATAGAGTTTGCGTCATTTTCACAAGTGTCGGAACTAGAAACCTCGGTACAGGATGTACTACCACTGCTGGTTCCAGTGTTTCCACCAATCAAATGACTCGGGGTAAGGGAAAACGACACGCACGAAAACAACGCAAAATCGGAATACGGAATCTGATGAGTGTAAAGGCACGAAAAAAAAAATAATGAAAAAGGAGTTGTCAGGAACTCCTTCACTTTACCACTTCTCGTAATCTAGAAAGTCCAAAATTACGAGAGAAATTCGGCGGACAGCTGAGCTGCTCCTTCCGAGTATGACGCGATATCAATAATGGTTTCGTTCAACGGCCAAAGGTTCTCAGTGTTTTGTATATTTATTTTTCGTATTTGTTTGAAGATACACACGGCCTCCTCTTGACAAGCTGATCGAACTGAGAATCTGAGTGGTATTCACGTGATCTGCTTTGCATTGCCTTTCTTGAATGTTTGTTGGCTATGTGTTTCGCATTGTGCATCGTGCTGATATGACGCCGTTTTCCAAACAGTTTTTACATACCGTATTTTCGAGAATCTAAGTACCCTGCTGGAAGAAGAAGAAGTATCTTCCTGCTAAGGTGGCTTCATCGCTCCTCTGAAAATTCTTGCCGTTCCTGTAAGCACCTGTCCTGTCTCCAAAGAAGTAGATCTTCTATTTCCGAGGAAGCTCCAGACGTCCTCTCCGCGTCAGGTTGCGAGACCTCCGGCGCATGCTACTCATGCATGATTGCAGCTCAGGTCGGCACGGAGGCTAGGCCTAGTGCTGCCGCTGCCACGCTGGCAGAGGCAGCTTCGCCGGAGTTGCTCGCTGCAACTCCTGCCCTGCCGTCGACACCTCAACCTGACCATCGGCCTCAGGTCCAGCTTGGTGCTCCCGGTTCTTCAGCACCAGCGCCCATTCAGCCTTCCCAAAATGGACAACAGCCCGTAAGTGAACTGTTCTCTGGGCGGAGCACGGCTATGGCCACTCAGCTAACACGACGAGATGCACATCCAACAGTGCGTCCTGAGGAGACAAGCTCTTCAATGGACCTATCGGCTCCACCATCCGTATCAACGAGCACCCGTGCGCCTCACAAGCGTCCTTCGGAAGATAATCAACCGAATTCGTCCTAGGCAAGTGGTGGCTATCAAGGAAAGCGCTCCTGTTTAACTATCGAAAACCAGGTTGCACCTCCACCGGGATCGTCATCTTATAAAGTGGCGATTAAATCTCTTGCCAACAAAAGCCTCACCGATATACCAAACAGGATCATCCAGGCCAACTTGGACGCGTGTCTCGGAACCAGAGGTTTTCGGGGCTTCACGGCAAGGAAGAAGTCAAACACTATAGCTGTGTGGCTCCCGACACTTACTGCGGTGGAACGTGTCCAAACGCTTAGTTACATTTCAGTCACAAGTGAGATCTCAGTGCCTGTGCAAGTGTATCTAGTTGAAGGCTCCGACTTGCAGCGTTGCGTTGTTTACAACGTCGACATAAACGAAGATCAAACCACCCTTCAACGTGAGCTGTACTGCCCAACGCACCGAGTCATACAGGCCCGACACATAGGAAAGGGGCGTTCCTGCATGATCACCTTGCAAGGCCCTCCGACACTCCCAGCTTGTCTGTACTACTACGGCTGCATATTAAGGCCACGGCCGTATAAACCGAGTGTGGTTTACTGTTATAACTGTTTTCGGGCAGGGCACATGCGCAAATCTTGCCCCTTTGCTACTGCCGATGAAGGTGCGTCTGAAGGAAAAGTTACGTACCGATGCGGCCTCTGCAAATCGGACGACCACGAGATAACATCTCCAAGTTGTCCGACAAAGCAAAAGGCAACGCAGAAGGCTCGTCTTCGGAACACTAAGCGTTGGCCAATAGAGGACATGACGCCGGTGCAGACATCCAATCGCTTTGCAGCTCTTCAGTGGAATGATGACGAGTGGCCAGAGCTTCCTGAGCCCGCTTCGAATGCACCTCCAGCTAAGACAAAGTCTAATGATACGGTGCTCAAGAAACGCCGTCGACAACAGCCAATACAGCAGTGTACTGATCTACCAGACGACGATATGGCTGTAGTGGATGAGCAAATCAATCGTCTCTTAGCAGAGGTCTCTAAGCTCCGACAACACCGCGAAATGCTTGCTCGACGTCGGCGAGTTGCAGAAGTAACCGCCAAATCTAGTAATTGCCCAACACAACCGCCTTCATTCCGCGCAACAGGGCCATTTGCTGCCTCTTCCCAGTGTAGCACAACGCCCAATGATAACTCTGCAACATCGCTGCTCCGCTATATGGTCAACCAGTTATCCAACCTGACATCTGTGATACTACAGCGCTTGGACTAGCACACAAAAATGGCGAAATCCGGTCGTCCTGGTGTACTACAGTGGAACTGTAGAGGCATTTCCACGAAGGTTGCCGAGCTCAGGACCCGACTGCGATTTAACAAGCTTCGGGTGTGGGCTATGTTACTTCAGGAAACGAACGCCTTGCCATCTATTCCTGGCTGCAGCGGCTACGTGTCCCCTTCAATGACCGACCGTCGCGTGCAGACTGCTTCTCCCCCGGGAAAGGCGGCGATATATGTCGAAACGAGTATTCCTCATGTACGCCTTTCTCTCGAAAACTGGTGCACATCATACCAAGAGGTAGTAGCAGTTGCTGCGAAATTTCTGAAAGGAACAGTTGTTCTTGTTTCTTACTACGTTCGACCAGCTGGAGGCGCCTCTTCCCGTATTAATCTTGGCTGGTTATTAAGTGTTCGTCAGCAATACCCCGGGTGTCCAATTTTAGTCGGAGGCGACTTTAACGCCCCTCACCCAGATTGGGGGTATCCGACTGCAAGCCCTCGTGGTAGGCGTGTGCGGGACGCCTTCACTGATGCCCTGTTTGTTCTGCTTAATCACCCTGGGACAGCAACACGGCCTGTGCGTCACATACATAGTGCTGCTTATGCTCCAGACTTGACGTGGTGGATGGGCGCAGGAACTCCCTCATGGCACATGGAGCCGGACTGCTGGGGAAGTGATCACCACCCTATCCTCATCGGTCTCCAGCCCTCCCGCCTCCGCCCTTTACGCCGCAAATGTTCTGTGATAAACTGGGACAGCTTTCGCTCATGTCTCGACAGTATGTCTTCAGATTCGCCGTCACTCCTTGTTGACCGTATACAAAGAGCACTAAACAGCGCTACGACTACTACCTGGATTGATGTAGGTCGACCGGCACCAGATCTCGGCCTGCTTAACCTGTGGGCAGCCCGCCGTCAAGCTGAGCTGGCTGCTACACGAGACCCTACTTCGGGGCAGGCACGTACACGACTGAATTATCTCACCGCGAAGGCTCGGAGATATGAACGCGATCTATCGCGACGCCAGTGGCATGCATGGTGTGAACAATTTTCTGATAAATCATCGAATGCCTCACTATGGCGAACGTTTCGTGCAATGGAACATGGTCGTCGTTCTACTGACGCAGCAGCAACAGCATGCTTTGCGGCTAATCTGTCGCCGGGTGATTTCGCCAAAGAAGCTGCTCGAAAATTTTTCCCAAAATACGATATACTGCCTCCTTCAGCTGTAAACCTTAATTTGGCAGGTATCCCTGCAGACGCATGGAAATTACCATCTGCTGCCGACGCAGATGGAATTGCGAGCCCCTTTTCGATGTGCGAGCTGCTGGCTGCAATTGACGATGCGAAACGGAAAACAGCGCCCGGCCTGGACAAAATTCAGTATGAGGTTTACAAGAACCTCAGTACTGCTGCACTTCCTCAACTACTAGACACCATAAACAAAGTGTGGCTTGATGGTGTCGTACCCGAGAGCTGGAAAACCGCTGTCGTGATCCCTATTCCCAAACCTGGGAAGCCTCCAACGGACCTCGCCAACTTGCGACCAATCTCCTTAACATCAACGCTTTGCAAGCTTGCAGAGAAAATGCTAGCCACACGACTTTCTTGGTGGCTTGAACAGCACGGTTTTTATCACCCTGCTCAAATTGGATTTCGTCCATACATAGGTACAGAGGACGGGTTGGCTGTCTTGGCCTCAGCAGTTCTGTCATCTACCCGCAGCCGCGATGTACGTACCATATTAGCAATGGATGTTGAAAAGGCATATGACAACATCAGTCATGCTGCAATCCTGAATGCCATTGACATGCTCCATCTCCCTCCGAGAGTACGCACTTTTGTCGCATCATTTTTGGATGGACGAAAATTTGCAATACGTCTCAGCGGTGACACTGTTGGTTCATTCGTTTCACTACGTGGCGTGCCCCAGGGATCAGTATTGTCTCCGACGTTATTCAATATTACTTTCATCCCATTGGCGTGGCGCTTACATGATATCCCTGAAATCAAGTTTTTGCAGTACGCAGATGATATCACGGTATGGAGCACTCACCATGATCTTCTCACTCAAGAGGCCGCCCTTCAGTCAGCATTAGACGTAACCTCTGATTACGCCTCCTCCATTGGCCTTCAACTTTCTGTGTGTAAAACGTCATACACGTCAGTCGCCAACCGCTGGGGACGCCGTAAACTTGCCTCAAATCCAATTCGTCTCTCTCTATCAGGCACCCCAATACAAGAAAGTTCGAGCCTGAAAATTCTGGGCTTAACAATTCACCAATCAGGATCAGCGACTGCTTGGCTCTCTCAGGCAAAAAAGCAAGCACTTCAAACTATAAGTTTAATAAGAAGAATTGCACCTAAAACGGGTGGCGCTGGCTCGTCTGTTGCACGCCAGTTAGTGAGGGCGGTTCTGCAGCCCCGTATTGTTTATCAGGCCCAGTTCCAGCATCTTACAAGGGCACAATGGGATCGCCTTGAAGCCTTAAATCGAGAAGCTATGAGGACCATAACATGCCTTCCACGAATCACTCCGGTCGTAGCGTTACAGGAGAATGCGCAGCTCAACACCATCGATGAATTGGTGCAGCAGCGCCGAGATGCTCGCAGACTCAAGGCCACTTTGTCACATTCCACGCAAGCACTGAGGGCGTATGCAACGTCACACATTATTCTTCAGCCACCTACGCCAGTTCTCCCTCCCTGGAAATTTATACAGTTAGGAGACAACAAGCCAACTGACATCCGCAGACCGACGTCTGCCAACTCTGCATCGTTGCTACGCCAGAGATTTGAAGAGCAAGATGCTAACCTGCCTCAGGATTCCGTAGTAGTGTACGTAGATGGAAGCCTGCAAGGCTGTGAAGCCAAAACGGCAATCCACTGTCCACGGAGGCCTAGCCTGAATCAGACAACTACGTTTCAGCTTTCGGAACCACTTACAACTTTCTGCGTTGAGCTTGTGGCAGTTCAAGAGGCACTCTGCTCCGTGACTTCTATAACCATGCTCCCTACAGCCCACATTGTAATCCGCACTGACGCACTTCAAGCAGTACGTCTGCTCCGACGTGTCAGCCGCTGCCCTAAAATTTGCCAGGACATCCACCAGCTTGCGGCGCGCATCCCACAGTCAATACGCATTGAGTGGGTCCCACGGGATCTGCTGCCTTCCCAAAGTCAAGCTGATTTTGCAACCCGCCTCGTGAACCAAGACGCATCAATCCCACAGCTTCTCGAAGTCGACGACGCTACCCTCCTTTTGTCAAGAAAGGAGCACCTCCGGCGCCGCACATGTGCACTTATCCCTCCGTGTGCGATATCCCTTCCCCGCGGTCTCACCTGTGCAGAGGAGGTTGCGCTTAGGAGGATCCGGGTCGGTGTTGCCCTTACACCAGCTGTAACTAGGACGTGGTCATACTTCCAACACTTATATCCTCGCCCAGGATGCCCGATCTGTAACAACGAAGATGTCGAGGCCGACATCCACCACTTGCTGTGGGACTGCCCAGCACTCAAGCCAACACGATTCCGGCACCTGAGAATAGCTGGCCTTTCAGCAACCAATCCTGCCTCATACGTCACTTGGACGCAGGGACCTCATCATCGCTCACTTCTGGACTTCATAAAATCAGCCAACCTTTTTCCATTCATTTAATCATTTATTCATCCTTCATCTCATAACCTACTGATGCCCTGAGGCAATAAATATCGACTTAAAAAAAAAAAAAAAGTACGCTGCTCCCCTATCTCTCTTTCAATTATCACAAAAAAAAAAAAAAAGGTTTTGAAAAAGGTTAACCCTTTTTTTTTTTGCAAGAAATAGCGCGTATCCAAGGCCAAAAAGCACCTTTGCTCACTTTGTCGTAGAGCCAAAGCTGTCATAGACCCGAAGTGAGGCGGCGTCCGTGTCGTGGTCTCCGGCTTTGTATGTTCCTGCGTTCCGATACAACATAACCGATGGAGACACAGCACACCGGAAAGTGGCAGAAAGAGAGCCCGGTAACTATATCAGGGTGTCGTCACGCGAGTCTGGTATCGGCGGCGCTCGGCAGATTCACCTGCACTGCGGGCGCGCGTTGCTTGATTTGGTGTTAGTTGCCCGAAAGCCATAAGGGCAGCTGGAACAAGTTTGTAGAGGGCTGCTTGAAGTTTAAGCAAACTATAATCGCATTAGCCAAATATGCTTTCCGGGTTTGTTTGCCAAATGAAGTGTTCGCAGTTATATGAAGAAGGTGGGCGGGGAGCGTAGATTTTAGGTTTTTTTTTTTGTTTAAGCACCCACTTCGCTTTGAGATCGCAATCGTGAAGAAAAAAGAAGGGCTTAGAATTGAGCAATTAAGAGAGATTATTTCATGCTGCATTTGGCGATTAAATTTACAACGCGCTCTGCAAAGATTGAGTGAGCTGGGCTGAAATGAGCTTCTAAAAGCTGTTTAATTTCACCGAAGGTCTTTTGAGACAGCAATTCAGGCACCACTATCTTCTTTAACTTTTCATATGCTTCCGCTCCGAGCACATTGAGAAGTAACTTTAGCTTATTGTTTTCAGGGACATCGTTTATGTCTACTTAGTTCTCAAATGTTTCAAAATACGAGCGTATGTTGTCAATTTTCGGGTTGAATTCTGTCATGATCTGCCGAGCTTAGGGCCATGGCCTGGTTCTGACATACTGAGCAAACTGCACTTATCTGTAGAGCTGATTTCCACAATGCGCCTTGTCAGTAGTGCCCTTTCGTGTTCGCTTGCTCCAAACCGCCGCTGAAGTTCATGCAAGGGCTCCCTTACACCTCGCGTCCTCACGACGTTCTTGCGCTGCTCCGGGCCGTCGACGAAATCCTAGCTGCAAAGGCTCCGTGTTGCCTTGCACCGGGAATGGTCCACCCTAGTGACTGCTGCCGGCCGGCAGCAATTAACTGCACGCTGGATCCCATCCTCGCCGTCAGATGTTCTATTCTCAGCAGCAGACAGACGAGCCAGTGGCAGCAACGCGAAAATCCTTTATTTTAGAAAGTAGCGCTCTTTTATAGATAACGCTGCAAAGACGGTCAGCACACGTCATCGGTGTGCAATCTTATCACAACCCGTGGCCGGTACGGAACAGAAGGTCCTGTTGTTTGCTACTATATGAACAAGCTTTGCAGGATAGTTTTCTAGAGTTATACTGTGTATGGAAACCGAATTTATGAATTCGAACCATTTTAATCACATTCCAGTCTTAGGGCCCTGCCGGTGTGGCACAGTGGTTACGGCACTCGGCTACTGTTCCCAAGGAAGCGGGAACAGTAGCCGAGCGCCGGCTACTGTTCCCACCGGCCTTGGCAGCCGCTTTTCGATGTAGGCGAAAATCAAGGCGCCCGCGTGCTGTGCGATGGCAACACACGTTAAAGCATCCAAGGTGTTCGTAATTTTACGGAGCCCTCCGTTAAGGCGTCTCTCATAGCCTGATTTGCTTTGGGGCTTTAAACCCCACAATCCAACCATCTTTGGGCAGGGTAGAAGGCTGCGAAGACTGGTAAGAAACCTTTGAAAAATATTGTATCAGCAGTACAGTAAATTTTAAGGCTATATCGTTTATTTTCTCGTGCTTGCGGCAACGATCGTGTCTGTTCGTCCGTCCGTCCGTGGCAACGCTTTCGTTACGTGGGAGGTGGTAACTGGCAGCTGACATGGCCGAACACTAACTGGTCGTAGGACTTCCTGATAATAAGTTTGGCAGGAGCTGCCAACTTGGGTCTCTCCTTTCATATGGGAAGGTGATATCACAATGAGCCTGCCAAGACCCTTGCCTTCACGTTATTCCTATAGGCCATGCAGGCACGGTCGTAGAGCTCGGTTAAAGCAGGGCTTTATATGTTAGCTGAAAGCTTACACTATTGCGTCATACCAATCCAGGCATGCGTGTGGCGCTTTTCATTTGCCGCTTCCTCGAACGCCGCACCACGCAGCCTATAGAAGCACACGCAGTACAGCAGGCAGTGTTTCGAGTTGGTTTTAAGGAAAGAAAAGGCGCACTATCTTTGACAATGATCTGCGGACACCTTAACCGTGCCATTAGGTTTTGGTTTGGTTTGTGGTGTTTATTGTGGTGTTTGTGGTGATAATTGCATATGCTATAAAAGAAGCCATAGTGGAGGACTCCAGAAATTGCGACCACCTGCACCTGGAGTTCTTTACAGTGCACTGACATCGCACAGCACACGGCCACCTTTTTTTTAGCTTCCATCAAAAAGCAGCTACCGAGGTCGGGGTTCGATTCCGCATCCTATGGGCACAGTAGTCGAGCGCCGTAACCAGTGCGCCACCCCGGCGGGGCGTGCCGTAAGAAAAGGGAAAAGGAGAAAGGTAGGAGCGACAACATAGAGAAAGAGTGCCGCACTGGAGGGCTTCGTCTTGGGACCATTGCGCGATAGAGACTTTCGCCTCATAGTAGTTTAGTGATTCAAAGTGCTCCATAGAATTTTTAACATCTTTGAGTTAATGGAGCCGGGTCTGGAGATAACGGAACATTTAGATTGCTGATGAGTTTTGCAGTGCCAACCCAATCAAAAAAGATGGCACCCCTGGGTGGGCGATTTGCCTGTGATAGGAATGGTATAGCTGTGGGAATCTATTGCTTGAAATATCACGAAAAGGTGTCATCATAAATTTCACAACAGTTTTGAAGCGGAACTGAACCGTTATAATGAATGGCTCGAAAAACACACTTTTGTGTATCATCTGTGACCACAGACCAAAATTTCCGTGGAATTGAGGCCAGAAGCGATAGCATAGGATTATTTAGAAACGCATTTTCGGATTTAGTTACAGCCGAACAAAATTCGCCTGCAATGCGGTGATTCTGGAACAGGGGACCGTATGATAAATAACTTTAGCGCGAAGAAACGCCCTCTTTTTTTTGCGCTCGCGCTTTAGTGATTTAATAAATCATGGTGAATTGGTGGTAAGAAGTACTGTTTTGTTGGGCACGTACTATTCAAATAACGAATGACGTTCTTGTACTGAGACCAGTTTTCATCTATGGTTCTTTGTAAAAAGTTCGCGTAGCAGTCTGTAATGAAAGACTCAAGCACAGCTGCTTTCGGAGGAACGTCTGCTCTGCAGTAGTCTTTTATTACTGAAAACATGTGCGTAATGAAGTACAATAAGTACTTCGTACTGCGCTCTGTCCTGTCGTCACGCCTCTTTATTCTCTTACTTCTTCTACTTATTGCGTAAGTTTTTCCTTTTGCTAATAATGAAATAGATCGTCAACTTTTCGCTTTTTCTTTGCAGGAATGTTAAAAGTGACACTGAGATGTGTGCAGTGGTAAGAATTAGATTCAGTTTGTTGGAAGAAGTCGGCGTTGTACGAATAGGTAGTGTACGCGTTGGGTAAAGTTATTGTGGTAGAGATTAGACAAAAGAAATCTGAAAATAGCGGAGAACTCCATTTTAAAGCAACAGAATCATTCGATGACACAGAATCCGAAAAATTGAAGTTCCTCAGTATTAACAATGGTGACATATGGTATATTGATAAGATTTTAATTACGCCATAAGGATGGTGACAAATTGAAGTAGAAACTGCAGGCCATCTACAAAGGTGCAAACAATAAGCACATCTTTAGCAATGACTGCAGGTACGCACACTTCAAATGATACAAGCAAAAAGGTGTGCGACGCAAGGATAATTTTGATAGCAAGGATCCTCCTTCTTGATCGAATGTGCGGCCACCCCGCACAGCTTGTGAATACTTTCACAGTGCAGTATTTCGCGGCACCTTATATTTCAGGATAGGCAAGGTTCCGTAATAAAAGCATTAACAGAAGAGGAATCAATTACTTACCACAGAGCTATGCGTTCGTTGAGTACACTTCGTTTAGAAGGTAAACAGCATCGATAAGAACTTTTGGGCATCCAAGAGAAAACTATGAAGAATTAAACTTTTTGTGACTTCAGACTTAGGTATTGACTCCGAGGTATTTAAATAAATTTCGCAGATGATATCGGTGGTTGCAGTAAACGTATGTTGTTTTTGTGTCAACAAAATGTGAATGATTGCGTTCTATCTTTTCTCAAGTCAATACGGTTTTCATGTCATTTGTGTAATACTTTTTCAGAAATTCTCGGCGGTAGACACACCACAGCCTTTCAGCCTTGCGATATTGAAAAAGTTACATGAGCGCTAAGACATACCAAATATGGGGCGGGTTACTAATAGATATGGAACCATGATCAGTTTAGTGCTTTACCTTGCTACTCACCCTTATCAGCGTGAGTGACCACCTCTCCTATTTCTCTTAAATTGACTGTCACATGCAATCAGCAGCTACCCAATCTCCACAAACTTTCAAATCTTATCTATCCACCTAACATTCTACCGCCTCCAGCAATGCGAGTCTTCCCTAGGAGTTTAGTTAGTTACCCATGGCGAACATCGATTGTCTTGCCATCGCACTACATGCTCAATCCATACCATTTATTCTTTGCATTTCGACTATAACTTTATTCACTATAGCTTGTTCCCTGAATCATTCTGCTCCTTCCTTGTGTCTTAACTCCACATCTATCAATTTCATTTTCATTGCTATTTGCTTTTTGAACCATCCTGAGTGTAACTAGAATTATTTTTGTTCGCCTCCATGTTTTTGCCCCATAAACGAGCACCCCAAACGATACAGCTGTTATATACCTACCGCTTGAGAGGTGCTGTTAAGTTGCCATTCATGAGCAGAGAGTGCCTGCCTCATCCGTTCCTCATATTCTTTTTATACCACTCAATTCATTCTATATGGCCAGAACTATGCTCACTACTTACCCTAAGTAGACGTATTCTCTCACAACTTCCAACGCCCCTCTGCCTATCATAAACTGCTGTCCCCTTCCCGTACTGTTGAACGTTACTTTTATTATCGGCAGGCTATTATTTGATCCATCCTGAATGTTTATGTGTCTGTGTATTTGATCATCTCTTACAGTTTATCCGCTTAGTTATTCAGCAAGTGAACGTCATCAGTAAAACGCAAATTGCTACGGTACTCTTCATTAGGTCTTAGTCCCAACTCTTCCGATTCCATCTATCTGAACGCCTCCTACAGACACGCGTTGAATAGTACTGCAGAGGTCGTGTCTGTTTGCCTCACATCGTTTCTTATTAGGATTTCATTACTTTGTGGAGCACTGTTTGGATGCACAGTACATATAGGTATATTTTTACATATGAAGCTCTCGTATACTGTTGTTACGCAATAGCTTCATGACTGCTGAGGTTCTGACAGGGGAAGAGACTTTCTTGTGACATATGGAGGATATTACAGGTGCTGGTCATATGCTCCGTCTTTACCACCTGGTTAATAGTGGGAATATAGCCTGTTGTCGTGTAGTCTTTATCAAAGCCTGCCGATTCGATTGATTTAGGGTAGTCTATGGTTGCCATGGCTCTAGCAGTGATTATTTTAATAAATATCTTTTAGGCAACCTGCAGAAGCCAATCTTGGTAATGTTTAATATTTTCGACATATCTTTTCGTAATTTCATGTTCTTGCAATCCCTTTTCGTATTTTATGTTTTTGCGATTCTTTTTTGTAGAGATCAAGATGATGTTAGCGGTCTCCCAAGACTGTGGCACGTTCGAGATCATGAGTCAGTGCGTATACAGTGCGGCGAGGCTTCCTTGCACAATATCCTAGCCGTGTTTCAACATATCCGCAATTTCGTGTTCCTCGCCAGACGACGTCCCTTTGCATTGCTTGTAAGGCTTTCTTCACTTCCTGCTTAGTTACCGGCGGCACGTCTGATCCCTCAGCACCACTGCGTCTAATATTATCATTCAGATTACTGCATCTAATGTACAAATCTATGTAGGCTCTTGGTCTGCTTAAACTACTCTATCCATATGGCATTTCCCTCGTTTCTTTGAGCGCAAACATCTTATTTTGTTTTTCTATGCCTAGCCTTCTTTTGACCACTTTCATGCAGCACTGTTCTTTAGAAGCGTGCTAGATTATTTCCATATTGCGCTTCCAGATGTCTCGTACATCGCGCCAGTTGATTCGCTTTGATGAGTCTCTCAGATCTGCTATGTATATTGGGTTAGAGCTGGGCCTCCATACTTTGGCGTTTCTTACTCACAATTCTCTCGTCTTTACATTACAGGAATCCTTTCTAACTACACATCGCTAACTTCCACAGCGCACTGAGTAATAGTAACTGTAAGCCTACAATTCATTCTTTGAACTTTGATGTCATTGGCCTTAGTTAAAGCCGATTATCTGTTCTACAGCGAAGTCCCGATTTAATCTACTTTCCCCCTTAATACTAATTCGTTGATAAGCGTCCTCCTAATCTGTCTTACTTCGTTCCATCTTAAAATCTTGGCTAATGCCACATCGTCCCATCCAATGGGCGCTACAGCGATCATATTGGAGGATATCCACACATTGCACGATTCCAGATTGAGTGTATGACGTGAACTCACAACTGCGGTGCAACATAGACAAACGCATACATAGAAACAGAACGCAGGCGCACACTACCAACTGTATTACGAAGCGAAATTCGAACTTCCTCTTCAACACTCGGCCACAACTTCCTCCTCTACTCCCAAGCACATCACGCTCGCACACCCCTTCTTTCCCAAGTAGATGTCCAGCCAACAATACGTGTTAGCAGCACTCATATGCAAGTCCATAACTCACATCGTCCAAGCATGAAAACCACAACTTCCGCCACATAGACACAAACTAGAGAAACCACCGCACACCTTCAACTATCGTGTGAAGTGTGCTCAATTTGTTGTCTCGCCAGTTTCATTCTTACATGCCCCTTTTCTGTCCTCTGATTTGGAGGAGAAGGTACTCTGGGTTCCTAATATATTTTTTTTTCTCTCAGGGAACCCTACTCATAACTCTGCCATGCTATTTTCAGACTTTATATACGTTGTCACTCACTGCCTGGTCTCCAGCCTGCGTCTTGCGCAATTTGCCATTGAAATCGTACAATCAGCACAGTGCACTGTGTTTTCACATTTTTCTTGCGCGGTACCACCTTTTCATAGAAGCTGCTGAATACCTGATAATCATGGCTGGACTTAAGCGCGTAAGCATGTCGCATCCTCAGTTTCTATATCTAATTAGCCTTAATTACGATAACTGGCACCCCTCGTGGATTAGGTTAGTGACCTATTGTGACGCAAATACGTCTGCTCGTTTCTTTTTGCTGTCACTGCTGCCCAGTGCCTTTGAAGTGTCTTTACTGCGTGCAACAGTGCCATTGTTCGAGCAGAAACATGACTAAAGAAGTTGCTAAACTGTTCCAAGATTTCAATGACGAAATGACAACGGAAATGAAAAATCTGAAAGTTGCACTTGATCGCAGCTTTCGATCTGAACTGAGAATCGTGAAAACTGAGATAGACGAACTGAAAGAAAGCATGAATTTCATGAGACTAACCAGCGGCTCGAAGTAAGCATGAGTGAGAACAAAGAACTCAAAAGCCAAAATGAAAAGCTTCAGCACAAACTTTTTAAGCTTGAGAAAGATTTGACCGAAGCCTGAACAGCGCTCCTTAAATCCGAGCAATATTCACGCAACAAAAATCTAGAAATAAAAGGAGTTTAGGAGCAGCCAAACGAAAATGTAGCACTGTTGCTAGAAAAAATTGGTGAAGCAATTGGGGAAACCATAACACAAAATGACATCAATGTGTGCCACAGAGTGCCCACAAATGACGAAACAAGAAAAACCTAATAGTTCAGTTCCAGCGTCGCGAAAAACGTGACAAAGTCCTTGAACTTTCTCGCAAAAAAAGGCTGACAAACGCTACTCTAGAGCTATCCACAGAAGATCCAATCTTCATAAATGAGCACTTGTGCCCATCTCTGAAAAAGCTGTTAGGTACGGCCATCGCTCGCAAACGCGAACATGGCTGGAAGTATGTTTGAACAAGAAACGGTTCTTTTTTCGCGCGGCGCACTGAAACATCTCAAATTATACCGATCGTTCGAGAAAGCGACCTAGAGAAGATAAATGGCAGCGGTTTCTACGGAGCAAGTTTTCACTAATGCTTACATCAGCCATGCCTAGCAACTTTATCTATCCCCAAGATATTATTAGTCTTGTTGGACGAAAAAACATAGACACGTGTTGGAAACTACTGCATTTCAACGCCAGATTAGTCGAATCAAAAAGGGTTGATATATACTTGCGTTACTGAGACGTTGCGACTTAGCTTTTGATGTCATTTATCTTAATCAGACCTGGTATAATCAATACTCAGAATATTTTGCGCTTCCTGGTTATCAGCACTTCTGTTTAAATCGCAAAGAAAAAAAGAGGAGAGGGCGTGGCCATACAGACCTTGTCATCACAGTGTGAAATATTAAATGTCTATAGCCTTATTACCCAAGACTACGAAATACTTTGCAATAAAAATGGCGGTAATCTTTTCGCTGTAATAGGCCGTCCTCCAAGTGGAAGCATCACATCTTTTTTTGAATTATTGGATCATTTTCTCTCATACGCAAATGAGAGAAAAGACGTATTAACTTTCGGGGGTGATTTCAATATCGATCCGAACCAACACGCATCACTGCATCATCGCCATCCTTACTTGACTTGTTCATTACAAATTCATCTAATGAAAATATACAATCAGGGACACTAAGCTGCGATATAAGTGATCATTTCCCAATATTTTTGTTCTTACAGAAGAAAACCACTCAGCATAAAAATATGCAACAAAAATGCGTCGCTTTATATCTCCTGAAACACTAGAAAATTTCAGGGAAACAATTATCCAAACTAACTGGGCGGATATCTTTCCCATTTGACACGCGAACACCGCATACGATAAATTTATATCCAGGTTTCAAGCATTGTATATTGGATATTGCTTTCCTTTTAGAAGCCATCATCATCCCAAAAAAGCTCGAAAACCATGGATTACCCGGGATTTAATTAGAGAAATAAAGGAGAAGAATAACATGTACTAAGAATTTCTTAAAACACGCGATTCGAATAAGTGGCTACAGTACAAAGCATTTCGGAATAAACTGAATAGCGAAAAGAGAAATCTAAGAAATATTATCACCGTATTTTTCACGCTGATTACCTTCAGAGGAGAGATGAAGTATGGAAGAAATTAAACGAAATTCTAAATGCAAGAAATAGTACCACCCTCATTGATAACCTCGTCATAGACGGCAAAGTCACGCAAGGCTCGGAGATAGCAGACCGCTTTAACGACGTTTTTAGTGAAATAGGAAACGTCCAGTGTCATATGAATCCATTGCTCACATTCCAATCTCGCCTAATAGCATGTTCCTTCAACCTACCTGTCCTACCAAAATAAGCTTTTTTTTTTTCGCAGCCTTAAAAATAGTCGTAGCATAGACGCAGACGGCCTAGAAGTCAGGCCTATTAGGCATGTGATCGATTTTATTTCACCATTGCTAACCCACATATATAATGTCGCCCTATCGACGGATGTTTTCCCAAAGAATATGCAGTTAGCACGTGTTATACTAATCTACAAGGAAGGGGACAAGAACAACTTAAGTAACTACCGTCCAATATCTATTCTACCAATATTTTCTAAAGGTCTGGAAAAAATTATTAATAAGCAAATTGAAACGTTTTCCCAAAAACACGTGTTAATAGCTGAATATCAGTACGGCTTTAGGAAAAGACGGTCTACTGAAGGAGCATTGCTTACCCAAAAGGAAATTATTTTATAGAATATGGAAAAGAAACTGATGACTTTAGGAATCTACTTAGATTTCAGTAAGACCTTTGATCGCGTTAATCACGACCTGTTAATCATGACCTGAAACCATGTTGTTAAGAACAATATGGTTTCCGCGGAACGTGCTCGCAACTCATCCGATCATATTTATCCTCACGCTCTCAATACGTCGAGATTAAAGAACACAAATTCCATATAAGGTCCATAAAACCTGGGGTACCACAAGATAGCATTCTGGGTCCGGTCCTTTTTTTTATTTCATATTAATGATTTGGTGCTAATTGATAAATCATGTCGCTTTGTTATCTATGCCGATGACTGTAATATATTTTTTACGGGAAGCGATCTGGAATGTATTTTACCCCCTGCAAGCTCAGTTTGTTTTAAAGTACCAGAATATGCGCCCAGAATAATAACTTTTTATTAAATGAGTCAAAAACAAAATGCGTTCTATTTCGTGCACTAGGTAAATCAGTCGAAGTGCTTGATAGAATTATTGTTGGTCCATATGTTACTGTTACAGCGAAATCTGTGAAAACACTTGGCGTTGTTTTTTCTGAATGCATGCTTTGGAACGGACACATCGACCATGTTTGCTCCAAAGTGCAAAAACTGGTAGCTATCCTGAATAGAAATCGCCATTTATTTCCAGCAAAAATTAAAACGCTATTGTATAACGCCTTGTTCGAGTTTCATCTTAGCTACTGCACCCTGGTATGGGGAGAAACGACTTAACAAACTTTGAACAGACTAATCTTGTTGCAAAAAAAAAAAAAAGCCGTTCGAGGAATAGAAAATGTACCGTTTTATGATCATACTGAAGTTCTTTTCCAGAAAAATAAAATAGTAAAAGCTGACACTATATACAAATACAAACTCATAAGAAATTACTCTAGAGCGGTACAAGGAAAGCTCGATTTTTTTCTCACACTAGCCAATCTACAGAAACAGCATTATACTTACCCTCCCGCCATCAACTGCCA
The DNA here is from genome assembly GCF_055883805.1 of Amblyomma maculatum. Classification (NCBI taxonomy): domain Eukaryota; kingdom Metazoa; phylum Arthropoda; class Arachnida; order Ixodida; family Ixodidae; genus Amblyomma; species Amblyomma maculatum. Next base: position 141,870,478 of record NC_139345.1, on the reverse strand, counting down.
TGGAAAATTCCTTTCTCGCAATCTAACTATGGCCGTCAACGAATTGCTCACACACTTCCAAACACACTAAACGACTTCACAAAGAAAAACATTACCGTAATGAAACGGAGCACAACACATATCTTAGAAATATTGCTGTAAACACCTTGCCTCAACGATTAAAAATGTATTTCTATCCTGTATTTTTTTTTCTCATTGTGAATCAGCCTATAATATTCATTTTACTCATTGTATAATATTCAATGTGTAGTTTTGCGTACAATTATATATTATTTGTATTTTGCATCTGTATATGACAGTGTAATGAATTTTAATCTCTGCAATCATTGAAGCAAAAGTTATACCAAACAGTGTGTCACTGTTGCCTGGTTGGCCGGAGCATGTCAAGCTGCTGCTGTGCAGCTTTCTCTCCCGTCCCCCTTTATTGCCATGTATCCTATCCCTGATGAAAATTACTGCACCATGCATCAACGTCACTGCACCTTGCATCAGGCAAGGTCACCCTTACCGGCCGCTTGACCTTGAAGAAGGTGCTGTGACCCCTGCTTGACCTGAATAAGTGTAGGTGTCCAACATTCTTTGGTGTCCATCCAAATGCATACTTCACCTCCTTTCCCAAAAACCTAACTTCAAGAAAAATTACTCCGTAGCTTTCAACTCTAGTTTCTCTTTCTCTCTTTCCACTTTCATTACAACCTTCCTCCCTTTCCTTATGACGCGTTTCAGCTGTCCACAGAAAAAAAAAGAAAAACATGTGACAGCTACTGCAGTTTTCCTTTCTTTTAAACCAATTCATTAATAAGAAAACAATATGTAAAAAATTAAAGATGGATTAGTTGTGTCATGCTTGGATATACGTAGCGAAAAACAGTGATTGTCTCGGGATCAGAAGAAGTTAATTTCTCCAGTCTCCTGCGCCGTTCACCAGCAGCTAAACTCTTCTTGGCTTTCACGTCGATTGGGTCTAAGTTCACCGACGTACTATAAATTATTTACAGGAAAGGAAACGCACAGCATCTGTCACTCGCGGAAGGAAAGAAGCGCCGCTTGCTCCTCACAGCTTACAGCAGATGGGTGACGTCTCATTTAGTGACATAACTGTTTCAGTCTTTAGTACTTCCAAATTTTGCGCGAATCGCAGTATCTGTCACTCGCGGAATCCCGCTAACATCCTCACGGTACAGAAGCAGAATTATGAAGAGCGTTTCACGACCCACCGCTCGGTGAAAAGTGGAGGACTTGGTTTGGCCCATATGTGTTTACGACAAAAAGTATCCAGGTTTATGTTCTAACATAACCAAACCGATCCTTTTCTTCATACGGTTTTCCAAGTTAGACTGAGCCAAGACTTACCCACATTTTTGGTGTCCTCTAGCAACATCAAACGCAGAACACCGAGTGTTGTTTTGCGCGAGAGAGGTTGTGGCTTTTTGTTAACATTTTAAAAGAGGTGGAGGTGGTGAAAGGTAGCTGATCCTGGCCCTGATGGGGCTGGGACAGGTAGGTCACCGCCGCTTACGGCGGGGGCTAGCCTGCCACCAGAGTTTTATCTGTTGTAGGCCGTCATTGCACCCGCCACCGCTTCGGTGGTGGAGGACGGCTGTTGTGGTGCGCGTCTTTTTCTCCCTCTTCTTTTTCCTTCTCTATTTTCTCTCCTGTCCACACGAGGCAGCGGTTGTTAATCAGCTGCAGAGGCAGTAGCAGGCCAGTGCATTTTCTTTTCCTTCTTCCCACAGCCACAGAACAACAACATTTGAAAGTGAGATCCTCAATGGAATTCCTAAGCGCTGTAACCTAAAAGCAACTGTATAAAGACCGGCTTGATGTAATGATGCCAGTGCATTTGTATCGATCATTATACTGTGGAGTGGAAGGTAAGGATGTCTTAAAAAGGTAAAAAGATGCCAGTGGGATCGTCAGCAAAGAGGTTTTTCTTCCTCTTACACAGTGGTACATTATTTGCTAAACCGTGATTGAGAAAAAAAAAAGTGTCTGTCGCGTGGTCGGTGGACTGCTTGGTTTGCCATAATTCTAGTTCACTATAGCCATAAGCCAGAAACCATAGACCATATTTTTCTTGGCTGCTGAGATGCAGTCTTTTTGTGAGATATCCTGCAAAGGGCTTTAAGAAAGGACTTTCCAATTACACCATATGGTATACGGTTCCTGCCGGTCCAAAATCAAAGGTGTATGCCATACGACTTATTCATGTTGCTTTGCCTCTACAGTGTATGGAAAACGAGAATTGCTGTGAGGCCCGCGGACGTGGACGCTCGCTCCGTGAGGGAGTATTTCATAGAAAATGTCAACAACCAGATCGCCATCTATAATACCCAAAGTGAGAAACCCGAATGGATGCCAGTTTTATGCGAAATGGCTAACCTAGAGCGTTTTTGGAACTTGTGAAGCCTTACTTTTCTTAGAGCTATTCGTGGTATTTTACTTTGACTTTGCCCTACTGCAAATTGCATTGTTGAGAGGACATAAAGAATAAAAGCCGTGGCGTGGCACAACAGTAATGAGCTCGGCTGGGGACCCAAGGGGTGAAGGTTCGATTCCCAGATAGAGACTATTTTTTTTAATAAAGAGGAGTCGCAAACTTCTTAAGCGCTGCTAGGCAATGCCGGTAGAGCTTGGCGAGGGGGCTGCTCAGCTGGCCCTGGCTGTGACGTCACACAGTCACGGCATACAGCATACGCGAAGCTCGGCACCGACCCTCGTGGTGATTCATTTCGCTTCAAAAATTTGCGGAATGAAAAGGCGGTGTTGCAGGGTCTATCGAAATGGGGGTGGCTGCTTCTGGCCCTATGGGACTGGGAACGGTAGGCACCCGTCATTTGCGGTGGGGGCTAGCCCGCTACCGACTCTTTATCTGTTGTAGGCCGTCAGTTCACCCGCCACCACTTCTGTGGTGGATGGCGGCTGTTGCGACGCGCCCCTCTTCTTTTTCTTTCTCCTCTATTTTCTCTTCTGTCCACACTAGGCGGCAGAGATGGTTCAGCTGCCCCGCCGGGTTGGTGCAGTGGTAAGACGCCCGACTACTGTGCCGGAGTCTGGAGTACCCGGGTTCGAACCCGACCTCAGCGGCTGCGTTTCGATGGAGGCGAAACGAAGAGGCGTCCGTGTGCTGTGTGATGTCAGCGCACGTTAAAGATCCCCAGATGGTCGAAATTACTCCGTAGCCCTCCAATACGGCTCCTCTTTCTCTCTTTTCACTTTCAATCCCGCTTTTCTCCCTTCCCTTACGGCGCGGTTGAGGTGTCCACAGAAAACAAGTGAGGCAGTTACAGCGCCTTTCCCTTCCTATAAATGAATCAGTGGCTCAGCTACAGAGCCAGTAGCAGGCCCGTACATTTTATTCTCCTTCTTTCTACAGTCGCAACAACAACACTGCTACTCTCAATGCGAAACTAGAACGTTCTCCTAATTCAAACCGTCAAACCAGGCATAAGCAAGCTTAACACAGCTCTCGCTCGCATCGCTGCGCTCAAAGTCATGATTAAACAGCCACAATTTGTTTTTCTTTTCTTGCTGCATTTTATACCATTGCAGTCGGTGATGATGTTCGAAACATTCCCGCAAAAGGGAACACTTTGCTCTACCCGCGAGGCTACTTACATTCGTAATTTGTAACTATGCCGGTGGTAAAACGTTAATCTCCAAGAGATACAGCGTAGGCGTCAGTCTATCCGCTTAGACGGTGGCCTGGAGTCCTTGAATCTGGGCGGCCACGAGAAATCGGGGGAGGGTTTTATAAACTTTGACGGACCCATATTAGAAATGCTGTCCATGCAGTTATGCCCACAGTATAACATGAAGGGAAGGCAATTAGATGAATGATTTGCAGCTATTCTTGCCGCATCGTCTTTTATTGTGGAAGCAATGTTGCGAATTACTGAAAATATTTGTTTGTTGTTTTTCAACAGCCGTCAGCATACGGCCTTATCGCAGTGATTGTAGCGGACGTACATATATTGTAGGTTTTTTTCGAGCTCGTTGTCGCGGTACGCATCTTGAACGTATCTTTTATCGAGCAAGACACGGCGAGGTGTATCTCGAATGATTCCAGGCAGTTGCGTCCGTTTACACAATGTTTCATTTTGCGCTCGTCTTATTTTGCGTCTTTATCTAGATGCTTCTGCACAGACTTTAATTTCAGCCCTGACGAGTTCGACGGACCTTCACAGACGATTGAAGAGAACGGTTGCTGATTTCGACGCAGCCATGTTGCTCACTTTTTTTGCGGGTGGAATTCAGCCCCAATAGAGTTTCGTTCAGTGGAACCCTGGTCTCTTTACTTGTCGCCTACGACATTGCCACCACTCCGTGACAGTATACAATACGGCATCCAATTAGGCGTCTTTTTCAATGCCCATTGCAAGATATAGAAGAGTATTGCACTTTATGAGTTTGGTAAATAAAGCCCAATTGTTCCTGCAACTTCTCAAAATTGAAATGTACTCCAATCACAAAATTTATTTTTCCTCTAAGCTTGTTTTAATGGGTATTGTCGTGTTACGGGAGGCATTTTACGTACAATTAGGAGCGCGTCATGTCCACGGGAGCCAAAACACAATGAGCGGTACATTAGGGGAGGGACGAGCTTGCAAACCAAATCCTCGTACAACCTTTTCCTCGGCACTAAATGGAAATTCAGGGGAGCCCCGAGCACACAGAAATCGATGATACAGACAGATTTTCCACATTTAACTCCATAATATCGGCGGGTGAGAAACATCACCTGCCGAAATGAGGATCAGTATAACACAGAATAAATTTCTTGCCAAAATGCACGTACTAGTGGTTGTGAACTGTCAGGAAAAACAAACTCGGATAGTGAAAATATATTTGAGACATACAGGCGAGCCAAAATCAACCGCCAATTCGCTCATAGGTCAGAAAACATTATCACGTCTTAAAAATTCAAAAGAGATACTCACACAAAAGTAGCGAGCCCTCTGTGGACGCGCTGGATATGTTTGGATTTCATAGTAGTTTTTAGTGGCGAGAAAAAGGTTTCTGACACTCACCCTGCCCATTATAGAAAGACTGCAGGGACAAGGTTCTGGGCGTAGCGCTGAATGGTTGGTACGGTGTCTTTAAGTAATTAACAGCATGCTTATTGCGCACTCAAATAACAACAATAACACCAGCATATTTTGCAAGCGTGGATAGCGCATACCAAACCAGAGACCAGAACTCAGAATTGTTCATCCAAGAGCTGACACTAAATGCAAAGTGCTCTGCTCAACGAATAACCTCATCTATGCTTCGCTTGCCAGGCCATTTGCATAAGCTAATACCTTCAATTGGTTACCGTAGTGGGAAAACCATTGACGGCTCTTCTTTTTGTGACACTTATGCAGATTGGCTCCTAATATAGAGTAAACGAGAGCGGGCACAATAGGCCACCTTCCTTCATAGATGATTCCCAAAATGGGGGCTGGTTGTTAGAGACAGCCATTTATAATAAAGTGTGAGAAACAGCTTTTGCAACAATGGCGTATCCCAGTAGAAAAAATTGAACCAAGACTGACATGACACCATGACATGGTACAAGTAGCTTTGAAAAATCAAATATTGCTCCTGAGCTTCATTGCAATAGAAGAGATACCTGGGCAAGTTGGTACGGTGACATGATGAATAATCAGCGCTAAAGACTAGGATGAAGAGCAAGAAGCAAACAGGACGGGCGCTGACTCGCAACTGAAGTTTATTGAAAAAACACAAAATACCGCAACCCAAGCCAAGCCGCACTAAACCACACATTAAACAAAAAAACCAAGTCATGATGATACCGCACACATACCACGTTCAAGAAATTCAACCTTATTATCTATTAAAGCGATTGACGGTTCACCAAGACATTTTTCAGCTAATGGCATGATATGCATGCCTGGCCTCAATGATTTCCCGGTTAATCTGCCCCGAATGGGAATCCAAAATATATGTCTGTGTTAGAAAAGGATGGCAGCCGTCTTCCCTTACAATGCGCAACCAGATTAGAGCCTTTACCAATCTCTAATGATCTCTCGTGCTCTCGTAACCGAACATTATACACTTGCCCGTTTGACACATATACACTTTATCGCTAGAGAGCGGGATCCTGTATATCAATCCTACTTTACATGGAACATAGGAAAACTTATGCTTCACCCGACACATGTCTCTTTCCCGGGTTTCTTTCTCGGCTTTGTTCTTAGCTATACAACATATTTTTGTCAGTTTATTTGATGCTGAGAAAACTTCACTAACATCATACCTTATGGCCACATTTTTCAATTGTGTGACAGACCATACACATATGGCCAGGTCACATTTCTTTTTTTTTTTTGCATCTCTCAACAAACTTCAGTAGCGAGTCAGCGCTCGCTCAGTTTGCTTGTTGCTCTTCGTCCTAGTCTTTAGCGCTGATTATTCAGCATGTCATTGCTATACTGCAAATCCAGGTGCGCTACTCGCATATCATACTATACTAACGTGCTTTATCCCTGAGGCAACATATTTGATGAGGCCCAGTCAAACTAGACGTTGCTAGCTGAAGCCGTTTTGTTCACGTGTTAAGCTCCCAGCCGTTTGCGTTGCTCTTCAGATGCACTCGTATTCATCGTATCCTGTCCCTCTGACTAAGCTTCTGAAAAACACCTTAAATGGGCCTAGTTCATCATAGTAAAAGCCTAAAGAAACCGCTGAATACTTAGGTAAGCATAGCAAGACAGTGCAACAAAGCTGATCGAGGTAAAGCTTAGCTAAACCCATGATAACTTATATATAATCACCATCATCATCAGCCTGACTATACCCACTGCAGGGCGAAAGCCTCTCCCATGTTTTTCCAATTAACCCTGTTCTGTGCTAGCTGCATCCACTTGAATCCTGCGAACTTCTTAACCTCATCCGCCCACCTAATTTTCCGCCGCCCCCTTCTACGCTTTCCTTCTCTTGGAATCCAGTTTGTTGCCCTAAGCGACCATCGGTTATCCTCTCATCGCACTACATGTCCTGCCCATGTCCATTTCTTCCTAATTTTCACTAGAATGTCGGTAACTTCAGTTATTTCTCTGACCCACTCTGCACGCTTCCTATCTCTTAATGTTACCCCTACCATTTTTCGTTCCATAGCCCTCTGGGTTGTCCTCAGCTTAAGTAGAACCCTCTTGGTTAGCTTCCACGTTTCAGCCCATAGGTGAGTACAGGCAAGATGCAACTGTTGTATGCTTTCCTCTTGAGCGATACCGGTAAGCTGCTAGCCATAATCCGCGAGTGCTTGCCAAATGCGCTCCATCCCAACCTTATTCATCTTGTTATTTCCTTTTCATGGTCCGGATCTGCGGTTACTACCTGTCCTAAGTAGACATACTTACTTCCTACTACTTCCAGTATTTCGCTACCTAATATAAACTGCTGTTCCTTCCCGAGGCTGTTGAACATTACCTTAGTCTTCTGCATATTGATTTTCAAGCCTACCTTTCTACGTTTCCTGTCTAGGTCATCAATCATTATTTGCAGTTAATCCCCCGAGTTGCTTAGCAAGGCAATGTCGTCAGCAAATCGCAGATTGCTGAGGTATTCTCCATCTACCCTTATCCCTAACTGCTGCCATTCTAAGTCTCTGAATTCTTCCTCTAAGCAAGCTGTGAATAGTACTGAGGAGATTGTGTCTCCTTGCCTAAGTCCTTTCTTTATGGAAATTTTGTTACTTTCTTTATGCAGAACTATGGCTGCTGTGCAGCCGCTATATATATATATATATATATATATATATTGCAGCACTTTCACGTACGGCTCCTCTACCCCCTGATTTCGCAAAGCCTGCATCACCGCCGAGGTTTCAACTGAGTCCAATGTTTTTTCTTAATCAATAATTGGTATGTAATTTTATCGAAACAGTTGCTCACTAGATATATATAGGCAAATGGTCTTCAATCGCTATAGTCTGCTGGCAACTAGGGCGTCGGTGAAAGTCGCGGAATAAAATAGATAGATATGCACTGATACGTCGATAATTATCACGTCGTGCAGCATTTACAAAACAGCGACTAGCTGCAACTGCTGTATGCTCCATGTTTTGGAGCTCCTGGCGTGGCAGCTAGGAAGGTCTGATTCTTTCCGCGTTCAGCTGATGGCACTAAGAGGCTCTTAAAATGTCGACTTCCACGGTTTTCTGTGCGTTCTAGTCTACAATGTGCCTAAAAGCTGGGTTCAATCCCGTGCAGGGGTTTTTAGTTCTCTCGGAGCAGTAAAAACTACCGAGGCAGTTTGTATGACGCTAAATGTTACCATCTGAAGCATGCTCGACTCAAGGTGGGCGTGTTTCTTTCACTGCTCCTTCCAAGCAGGCGCATGCTGTCGCCAGTAAAACGAGCGCTGAAAAGGAAAAATGAGGTTAATGAGTACACGTGTGTGAAAAGTGGAGCCTCTGACACATTCTTCTTCCAAGAAGAATGTGCCAGATGCTCTGCCTTACCCACACGTGTACTCATTAACCTCATTTCTCCTTTTATTATTTTTATTGTTTTTTTATTATTATTATTAGTGTTCCGACACATTCTTTTCTGCTTTCATTCCGGGCGGATGTTAAGTTGATGGCGGCAAGGAGCGCGCCGCACACGCAATAAAATGCACGGCAGATTTGAGCCAGACGTACTTACTTCACGTGCGCCGCCACAGGCCCCATTAGTGACACGCTTCAGCGATATTCGCCTGGGAAACGCTGGCTTAACGCACAGGCATGTCACACGTGTCCCATATTTCAGACGTCTGAGACGCACCGAACGCACTTGTGACATGTCCGAGGCTTCCGTGTCTGAGTAGAAAGGTGGATGAATGCTCTTTTTTGTTAAATGAAAACATTTATTTCAGCGAGCCTTTGTAAATGACGTCTTTGGCATGATTAGGGTATTGGGTACTCACGAACATCACGACAATAAAGCCTTAAGCGCGCTCAAAACTGCGATATTTGTTTCCGTGCTTTAATCAGGAGCACAAAGGAGTGTCGCAGAAAGAATTATGATGACCTCATGAGATGATCTACCAATGAATTATGTCAATTTCTTTATGAAATGGCTTTTTCGATTCAATGCCATTTTTAACAAGTTCGAGCTTATTTGCCAGAACTGGCATTGCTGTGCTTGAAATTCGGTGTCAAAAATTCACATATAAACGGCTCAAGCACAGGTCCTGCGATGAGAGCTTCACCACAACAATCTATGAGCAAATGCATTCATTTGTTCGTTTTTTGTTTATATCTTTTCTATTCTAAAGGGAGGAGCAGGGACTAAAAGCTATAACTACAGCTTGACAGGGGTCACTGCCTCTTACAAATTAGGTGACTACCATTATATCTTAATTGTACCCAAAGGCGCGTACACGTTGGCCATCACATAAACTCTCATATCTTCTGGCCATCTATCTGGCGAGATGTCTGCCTAAGCTGAATAGATAATACAAGAACGTGTGTTGGGTGACTGTTCATCTTTGTTTAAAGGCGCAAAATATACACAGACACATGAACAATAAACCGGACATAGAGCTCAGTCCTGTTCACCTTCCTTGCGTCTATCTGTTTTCCGCGCCTTTAATCAAAGATGAACTGTCTAAAGAGGGGGAACGGACGCAGTGACTACACAATAAAATATATAGTTGTTACTTCAGGTCGTGTGACGTCACTCACAGACTATACCAGACGCCATCAGAGGCGTGTTCTTTCTCTGATTTCTGCAATGCTCCCGTCTCGAATGTTCTCCAGGCGCCAGCACCGCGAATTTATGGAGAATGAAGACCCCTGACTGTGCCATAATGAGTCCTTAGAATTCAGAGGGCTTTATAAGATGTAAAAAAAGGCTCAACCCGCTTGCCCCGTAAAAACTGTGAAGGAACATACGCGCGGGATCTCATGCAAAAATAACCTGGGACCACCCCATCTTACTGCTCGGCTTCAGCTGCTCGAACAGAGTGTGAGCTGGGGCGGCCAAGAATATTGCGGGTGGTGAAACGGCCCATATTACAACGAGAATAATGCTAGCGCAGGGAATAGGAGAGCATTGAACCTTGCCCGCTCGTAACCCGTTCGGCGACGCGAAAACACCTCCGTTGTGAGTACGCACTGGTTTACTAGGGGGGGGAAAACAAAGGACGAATTATTGACCGTCAGGACGACCGGCTTGCTATATAGCGCAGTTTTGTCGGCCCCGGGAGCCACAACAGTGCCACGCGGAATAATGCCAGGCGTTTTTGTTTGCCCCGAGTTAAGCGCCGCTTGCCTTTCTCTCTCCTCGCTAACGCCTCACGTATATGCCGTTCTTCTTCTTGTTTTGGGATGCGGGTGCCGATGGCCAGCATTGTAGGCGCAATGCTCGGCTTCTCTCTGTTCGGCCTGGTCGTGTCGCAAAGCGTCAACGTTATTAATGCCCGGCGGGTTTCCGCACGTTAGTTTTCTTTTTTTTTTTTTTTCGAAACCGGAGGAAGCGCTGATTTTTATCTTGCGAAAGCACCTCTATGCGAGCGCTTGCTGTGGGACGAGGCCATTACGCAGTGTCTATTTACCATCCTCAATGGCGTAAGCGCCGTGCGAAATGAGACACCCAATGAAAGGCACATGTTTATGCTTATTTAACTGCCCCCCCCCTCCCCCCTCCCCCTCACACGTCGTTCTCTCTTTTATTTTAATTTATACATCCCTTAATGTACTACTGTACCTTGCCTCAAGGCATTATGAGAGGATACAATGTAGTGTCGGCGACTTCAAGCAGCAGGATTTGGTTGGCTGGCAGGAAAAAAAACAAAAAAAAAAAACTAATCGACGCTCTCGGCGATATGTTCAGGAACGTATATTACATGCCTGTACGGAGCACTTTGTGTTCACGGTGCACCTGTAGGGCTGAAATTTGCTCACCTTCGAAAACAACGTTGTGCTCTTTCCGAGCTCGACACGCTATCTAAGGAGAGAGCTAGTGAAATCCCTAGCGGCAGGATGTCATAAATTTTCCCGCGCAACAAACATCCCCGTTAATTAAAGTTAGTGTGTGCGCAGCACCTGCTTCCCATAAGCGCATAAAAGTAAAGCGTTTCCACTTTGTAGCAGGCCCAATTCGAGAGGAGCGAGAGTAAACGTCGAGAATTACTCATGCTTCTGCGCCCTTTTGATTATTTTGTGTTACGAACAGCTGCTTTAAGCGTGTTATTTGGCCGTTCAAAAGTTGTTTCACTCTGGAAGTTTATGACCCGCGTCTGTTTTAAAAATGGGTCGCACACGTGGCGGACCATTAAAATAATACGCCGTGGTAGCGACGGGAGAAAGTTTTTCTTTACCAGCGAATATGAAGATGACCCTAATTTACTGGGACCGTGTGATTATCGATTATCGATAGCTTCAGGGCTGTTGGGTCGATGCGAAAGTTAAAACCTGAGTAATTAAATTTCACATGATGCAGTAAATCGCTTCCCCAATGCATAGATATGTTTTCCGGAAACCGAGCGGTCTGCAATAATAAAGCCGTTAAACGCATAGTAGTTAGTTGTTTGGGTTTGTACGCGGTAATAAAATGGTAAGTTAACTGCGACGGCGTGGTGTTTTAGATCAAATGGCAAAACCAGAATTTAATGCACCAAAGAGACTCAAACTTTTAATTTGCAAATCAGTCTGGCAGCCTTTTTTTATTTTACACGCTATAAAAACTCTGGGTTGTTCATGCTTGCAGAAGCACCAAAGTGACCTTGTCCATAATCTAGTTCAGCTTTCTTGGGCATCAATTTTAATTGTGGTGCAACTCCGGAACATCATAATAAGATACTGTTACAGATCGGGGTGCAACTCCGTAATATCATAATAAGATACTGTTACAGATAGTAGTTATAGTAGGAAATGGTTCATTCTCTCGATGGGCTGCAATATCTTGCTTTTAATGCTTGTCCTTCACTCGAATCAAATAGTTAAGGTGCTATAAAGAACAATGGGAACATTTTTGACGATAGCAAGAGCATTGTTAGTGAGCCCAATGAGACTTCCGAAGGAAAATATTCGGAAATATTTATTGCTACAGTGAGATTTGAAGATATAGTAAAAAAATTGGGTTTCTAAACAACTTCCAGTTGAAAAATTCGCTTGTCCGTACTTTTTGGGCAAGTTCCAGGATGTGCATGCACATTTCAATGCTGTTTTCTCACGTTTGCGTTTGATATTTTTATGTAGGATGGTGAGCGTGAGCTTCTGTACAGTTGAACGCCATGTTACACTTATTATTCATGCTGTTAGCTCTAAGGCAGTTGTAAACCAAAATATATAGTGTACATTTATTTGCACATTTGACTATATTGCGGCGCCTGTTGTTTCATTTGGGACCTCTACATGCAGCCCATTGTCGAGCGGGGGGGCGGGGGGGGGGGGGGGGGGTGTAATATCTACAGGCAGTTAATCACAACAACACCATGAGCTGGATTTATGTTTTCAACAGGTAGCCTCCAAGGCCTTGGCAGAGCGCTGCGAAGTCGCAGGCTTCGTGTGAATGATTATGCTGCCCCATTTTAAGTTGGGTTAGAACTTCGTGTTTCTTTTAAGGCGAAAGCCTTTATTGCGCGCTCATCGTTGTCGTCAGCAAATTTCATTCCTTTCGGCGGCTCTGATTGGTCGAGTCGAAATGACGTCATGGCGGTATCAACCAGTCACAGAGAACCACACAATGCGCGAATGCGTGCCTTAATGGCGATATGCCAATCAATAATCAGTGACTAATTAATGACTGAATATGGAAATAATTTCTAATTACTACGTACTGATCACTAATTACAAACTAATGACTTAATAATTATAATGACTATTTAGTGACATTTTCGCAATCAATGATTGATTACTAATTAATGTCGCGCATTCGGCAAGATCAACCACATACCAGTAAGCGTAGAACAACTACGAAGATACAAGGAACGGGATCTCGTCACTGCCAAGCAGTATTCACTGAACGCACTCGCAGAATGTAAAAAAATAGTCGCTCACTTTGCTCGTAGCAGCATTCATTTCTACATGCACAACAGTCGCCTAGCAGAATGCAGCAGGCTTTCCCCTTTCATCCTTTTAGTTGCCAAAGTGTCCTGAAATTTTTATCATCCTGCGCAATTCAGCCTTGGAAAATGTCGAGGTAGAATTCTACAGTGCTGATGCCCGCGCCAAATCTTTATACTAGCTGGCCTAAAACGAGCCCTTCCTCACTGCAGCAATGCTCGAGTTTTTATCTTAAGATTTTCTTTAGCTTAAGTTCCTATATTTAGGAATGTAAAAAAAGCAATTGTTTGTGTATATTGCTGAATGGAGATCGAGGTCATAGTGTTGCTGGTATTTCTTTCATCTGACGAGATTATACACAACTTAGCGCAGGTATTTTGTTTTTAGTTGCGAAGCCGTTCTGTCGCATAGTGCCACTAACGTGCGCTAAGGCGTTGCCAGTGTCGGGTCGCAGCGCAAATTCGAACGCGTTCGGAATATTTCATAGCAAGTGTCTCTTGAGTGGCGAACGTGTCGAACGCACTGGAAAAGTCTTGACTACAAAGTTTTGCTGCCCTATAATTGGTGGTTAGGGCTCGGAACTGCTGAACCCAAGGACTAGAGATAAAATTCCGGCCGGGGTCTCTGCTTTTTGATGGTGGCGGAAAGCAGGGCGCTCCCGTCTACTGTGCAGGGTCCGGAGGGTGAAAATTTGTGTAACCTTCCACTACGGCGTTTCACGTTGCCTGACTCGCATTGGTGCGTTAAACCGCGCAAGCCAAACAAACCGAACGAACAGGAAAGCTCCCTACCTCTACAACAAATAAACAAGGTAAGCAAAAAATTCTTTTAAAGGAGAAGTGCAAATACAGGGAGCAAACGTTTTGGTTATACAGACATAAACTTGAAAGTAAAAATATGCGGTGCTTTTGCAGTATAGAAGACGAATGATGCACTTCCGGTTTGCAGTATTTTCAAGAGTGCAGTCTAATTCCGGCGCCTTAGTTCTGTTGGAATAGCGAGAACTTGACGAATGGGAATATTGCCGTCAGCCTGACGCCGGTCTGATTAATTTTTATTCTCTGGTACCGTATATGTGTAAAGGTGCAGCATTCTGCTCGCCTAGAAGCTTTAAACATCGATTGTGGCTCCTACAATGAAGTGATCTTATCCGTAATATGTTGACAAATGGCATTGGAAAGAAACGATTAAAGAAACTTTTTTTTTGCATGAATGGTCGACTTTAGAACCGGCTTAGGCAAATCAAGTTTGGTCAACATACTTTGTTCGAAAGTGCTGGCTCACACTGAGGAACGAAAACCATATATAACGCCAAACTGGTTAGTTAAATGCCCTTTGTTATGTTTGCCCTTGCCTCTTGATGCTATAGAAGCATCGAAAGACTAGTTTGAGCTGCTTTAAAAATACCTCATTTGTGCCTGACAGTTGAGATAGTTAATTGAATCAACCTTTAAACATGGGAACTCTTTACCAGAATACGCTCGGGCCCACCAAGGAAACAAAGATACTTTTCCAGACTAAACACATCTTAACTCGCGATAATTCATAGGACGCTAAAATACGCAGGAAAGACTAATTATCAGCCCCTACGTCAGACGGCTGAGCACAAGTTCATTACGAAAGCTTTTAAGCAGAGGTCTCACTAGTTACTCCTGCAGGATAAACAAGACCTCGTAGGCCTTTCCCAAGAAAATCCTAGCAGCGTATCCAGCGCGGTGTTCAGAGAATGAACCTCGAGTGGTGTAGCTCATTGTTATGCAAGCCTTAGCGTTAGGGTTGGGTTTGCATAACAAAATGACAAACGATCGCTCACGAAGGTAATTTCGGTTTGAGACAGCCGCTAGGAAACTCCGTCCTCGCACCACCAATTTGTTTTCCGCGAGCAAGGAGGTAAATTTAGTGCAACGAGTGTCTTGAAAGACAGTGGTTTCGCAACTAATCTGAGATAACCCTACCGCAGAGTGTTTGCACATCTACCCTTCTATGCTTGGTTTTACAACAATTTTCCAACGTTGCCACAATGCGGCTGTAAAGAAGTCTTATTTGGATGTCTGGAAGACAATGCCATCTTAATTAGGAGATGGCGCCCGGTAAAGCCGAACCGGAAAGGCCGCATTAGCTTTGATGGGGCGGCTGTATGGGGCGCGGTGGAGCGATGCTCCGTGAAATGGGCTCTTTTTTTGTGTGTGTGTTTCCGGAATTGTGAACGCAGCAGGTTTTGTCTGAGTGGGCCGAAAAATCACACCACGATCAACAGACTGCAGTGCTGTTTGGTGGAAGAGATTGCGACATCACGTAGCGGCCAGAGCGAAGTCTAATAGCCTCGCTTCGTGCTTAGGGACCAAACTTTCATCGGTTAGCACTGCTGTTCACTTTATAAATTCGAGGGCGGGACCATTGTCGTCGCTTTGTTCGCAACAGTGCCTTACAATCTTTAGAGGTTGTCTCATGCGAAGGGAAACTCGACATTGGGAAGAGTGTTAAAGCGTCTATGTTTTACCTTCTGTGAACCAAATATTAGAGCTGTGAACGCAGAGTGGAGAAATAAGCGCACAGCGAAAAAGGCATGTGTGGAGCTAACAATCACAGTTCTTAACAATACACTGGTGCTGCACACACAAAAAATGAACAAATAAAGAGAACAGTACAATCTAGTGTTGTTGTTATTGTTGTTATGGCTCATACCCATACACAGGGCCCTAACAGCTGAAAAACGGCGTCTTGGTTCTCTTCTCTTTCCTTGGTTAATAATTACAGGTTTCAGTTTACTTAGCAAAAAACCGGTTGAAAAATACAAATGTTAGGAACTGTGAGAATAAAAGATCAATCCCTACTTCAGGGGCGCGATTGAAGCTGATCTAACACTCAAGAAGGAGGAAACAGAGACCAGCATTTAGGGGTTTATGAAGGACAAAGAAGCCGTTTTTCGGCTGGCAGTGGCGGCGCTTTTACTGTCTGCTTCCTTTGTTTTAAAGCGAAGGCTTTTAATGGTTCATACTGTCGGCGTTCGTGCGTTTGGTCCCACTATAGCTGTTGAGTAAATGACGTCATGATGACGTCACAGGAAATCGAACCTCCATCACTCGGAGGTCTAGCCGAGCGTTTTAAAAAACGGCGCTACGCCCGAGATTGTGAAGTGCACATCCTATTTCTCCTTGTCTACGGTGAGGAAGAAAGTTAAAATAAAAAAATGCTGTCTACACCGAGAATCGAACCACCATCCCTTACATCCCCAACCGAGTGCTTTAAGCCACTGCGCCACGCCCGAGGTCGGGAAAAGCACATCGTAATTCTCCTTGTCTACCGCGAGGAGCATAAGCCCGACAATAATGAAGCTACAATTAGTGATAATGACAATGATGACATTAATGATAACGATGGTGCATTTTGCTGATAATGACAATGAGAGCAAACTTGATGCACAAATGTGCACCAGCAACGCTTAAGCTTTCGCATTTCTTCAGCGTATATTGCATCAGTTCAGTTCAGTCGTTCAGTCGTGTCCGACTCTTCGTGACCCTATGGACCATGTCACGCAACGCTTTCCGGTCTCTCACTATCTTCCTAACATCACATAACTTCATCTGCAGGCCTTTAGGATGCCATCTAATCATCGCGTTCGCTGCCTACCCCTTCTCCGGCGACCCTCAACCTTTCCCAACATCAAATCTTTATCCAGCGACTCCTCTTTTCTCATCAGATGACCAAAGTAGCTGAGCTTTAACTTTAGAATTTGACCCTCCAATGAGCAGTCAGGGTTTATGGTCGACAATATCGGCTGATTTGATCTTCTGGCAGTCCAAGGAACTCTCAAGAGTCTTCGCCAGCACCACAATTCAAACGCGTCAATTCTTCGGCGGTCAGCCTTTTTCACAGTCCAACTCTCGCGTCCATACATCACAACTGGAAAGACCATAGCACGAGTTATACGGATCTTGGTTGGCAGAATAATGTCTCTGCTCTTTACTAGGCGGTCAAGGCTAACCATTGCTCTCTTTCCCAGAAGCAGGCGTCTCCTAATTTCATGGCTGCAGTCTCCTTCCGAGGTAATCTCGGAGCCCAAGAAGAGAAAATCTGTCACAGCTTCCACTTCTTCTCCATTGATGCTCCAGGACTTGATAGGGCAAGACGCCACGATCTTTGTCTTTTTAATGTTCAGTTTAAGCCCAAACTTCTCACTCTCTTCTTGTACGCGCATCAGAAGTATATTGCATAGTTCTCTCAAAATGTTTTGTGTTAGCGTCTTATTGGTGCATCGTAATGACGTACCTAAACCAATTAGCCCGAATTGCTAACATTCGCCAGTTAACAACCCACGGGGTGCAGATGCACTGCGGAGAGTTTTCGTTTACTACCGCACGCAGTGCCGCGCAGGGCAGCCTGCTTCAATGTATGCGGTACACAGCGTGGAATCTCTCGATGGTTCTAGTTGCGATTTAATCATGTACTACAATGATGTAGCGGGGAACGAATTTTAAGTTGAGTTGAAATCCCGTCAATTGCCTATAATTTATCATTGTTCATCGAGTTTGTTTTCCCAGAATGACCTAAACCTCGTAGCTCCCTTAATCCTCAGATCGCGAGTTAGATCCTGGCAACTGCGGCGGTATCTAAAAGTAGGTTTGGTTTGGTTTGTCGGGTTTTTAACGTCCCAAAGCGACTCAGGCTATGAGAGACGCCATAGTGGAGGACTCCGGAAATTTCGACCAGCTGGGGTTCTTTAACGTGCACTGACATCGCACAGCGCACGGGCGCCTTGCTTTTCGCCTACACAGAAAAGCGACCGCCGAGGTCGGGATTCCATCCCGCGTACTTGGGAACAGTAGTCGAGCGCCGTACCTTGCGCCACCCCGGCGGGACTATCTCAACGTATGGGAAATATAGAAGTGCCCGTGTGCTGTATAAGGGTCACGTTGAAGGATCACAGTTAGTCAACTATTTCGGACCCCTAAACTATGGGGTCCCTCATAGCCTGAGTGAGTCCAAGACGTTGAAACATCACCATCCGCCATCCACAATCATATACGCTATACTTAAACGCAAAACCAAACTGTGTCCCACACATGCGGTGCACAGTAAGTGGCTCAGAAATAAGTGGCTGCATGAACACATAATTTTTGCGTACAATATTTTAATCCTTCCTCTTGCAGGAAAAATTGGATAAAAATTAGCCGAGATTGGAAGCTGAATTTTTCGGGGACAATACTCTGCGATGCTTCATATTCGGATTTCATGAGAAAGTAATTTAAGCGCAAAAATAACATATCCTTCCGATGCCGGCAATCAATTGTTATTTTGTTCCTATCTATTGCACGAAACACTACTGAATAAGGAAAATCAATATTACGGGGGACACTTCAAGGTTATGGCGCGACGACGTTATTGAGAGCTCCGGTCTGCGGGTCATATTGCGGATCCTCGCTCACGTAGGTTTCAATTACTAATACCAAGCAAACCCCGCCGTGGTGGCACTGTGGTCACGGTGCTCGGCTACTGTTCCCAAGGAAGCGGGATCGAAGCCCGGCCTCGGCGGTCGCTTTTCGACGAACGCGAAAAGCAAGGCGCCCGTGTGCTGTGCGATGTCACTGCACGTTAAGGAGCCCCAGGTGGTTGAAATTTTCGAAGCCCTCCCCTACGGTTTCTCTTGTAGCCTGAGCCGCTTTGGGACGTTAAACCCCAGTAACCAAACCAAACCTAATTTCAAACAAACAGCAAACAAACGAAAAAACATGCGCTACGAATTGTATGTCGGATTCTAGATTGAAAGGTCCCAGTGGATTCGATTCCTACTTCAGAGGGCCAACCAGAAAGGAGTGATACGGCCCAGTTATGTATTATCGTTACGTCAAACAGCCCGTCAAACAATTAGTGACAGGCCATGGCACCCTGCTGACTACCACACCTGCTGCAGTCACGTTTGTGCATTTTCACGCGCTTCTAAAGCCGACAACGCCGACAACACCAACGCCGAGCCTGCCGACGCAGTTTTCTGGAGTGCAAGAAGTTTGAGAAGAACGTTGTTGCAACTAAATGAATAAACATTCCTTCAAAATGTTTTGATTCATGTGTTGTCGATATGGTAAGAACCAGTCATCTTCTACTTCACGCTGTCCTTTGAACCCACTCTTAACTTTGTCGTGTGTTGTAATCCTGCCTTGGGCACTCCGTTGACATTTTGGTATGTTGCGTCATTTAAATTGAAGGTTATCGCGTCGCGATGAGGGTTGTCTGTGACTGCGGCATCAGCGTAGTGGCGTAGTCCTTTTAATGTCATTTTAAGCCTCCTTCCAGTCGAAAAAAACTACAGAACTGTGTCAAAAATACGACAAAATATCCTGTAGTTCTGTCTTAACCATCAGATTTTTCTGTAGTCCTCTAGTATTTTTCTGCTGTTGTGTAGTTTTTCTGTAGTATATTTCTGTTGTCTGTAGCACTTTTCTGTTGTAGCTACAGAAATTTCTGATGTTAATACAGAATGTTCTGTTGTCACAACAAGTTTCCCGTCAAAAACCGCACAGAAATTCTCTTGTAACATCAGAAAATGTTTTATAGTTTTTCCGACTGGGTTCCTCCTCCTCCTCCTCCTCCTCCTCCTCCTCCTCTAATTCTAACCTTTAAATTGGGAAATTTATCCGTTCTCGCCATAACCGCCTGTTTTCACTGTAGTCAACCTTCGGCTGCTTATCGTTGCATCCTCAAATTAAGCATCCTCCAGCACTGCTCATAACGTCTTCCTGCCATGCTCTCTACCCTCCACATTTTTCCTGTGGGGGAAACCTTTCTTTGGCGCATTCCTCCGCTCTCTTCTTAACCCCCCCCCCCCCCCTTCTTTCCCCTAAATACTCATCCTGTGGTCGCCTCTCACCCTCTCTACCTCTTCATTTCCCTCTAACCTCGGGGACTAGATTTCTATCTTTCCACGTCACCTCCTGGAAGCAGTGGTAGGGGTCGCTTTGCTTTGTTAATAACTAGAGCTACTATATGGGCTAGAGTTCCAAGGCGAAGACACTACAAACAGAGGGCATAATGCTGCGCCGAGGATTTTTCTTCGTCGAGCTTATGACCCTCTAGAACACAACATATGTAAGTGATTATTTGCAGCTGATGATCCTAAGCCTCCCAACTGCGATATCGATCTTGTTCTGGTTGCTAGACCTTGGAATTTCACCGACAGGGAAAAATATAAGATACAGAGAAAGTCATATTAAAAAGGAATAGTACCGTGAGTTAAACAGTGCACGCGCGCTGTTTATACACAACCGTGCCCTCGCATAACCTTTCCTCAGGGCCTGGGGGTGGGAGAATTCGACCGGTCGATCGGGGGCTGGCGAGCTAAAGGCGGTGGCCATGCACAAGCCATTTGAGAAGCCGTGTTCTTGACAGGTCACTGACCGCTTAGAATTGAGTGCACAAGCTGCTATTGAGCCTGATATTCCGCAACACGTTGGTGCAGGACACGCTTCGTTCGTCAGAGTCAATTTTCGAAGAAATGGCGACGCCCGCGGCATGCCCTTCAATGCATGGGCTCGATTTGATAGCCGACTGATTTAGCTTGAAACAGTAGTTTTCGACCACGCTCAGGGCAACAGTCCTTAAAGTGCGCGATATATGTGCCAGGACGCCCCAGGAAAAAATTATGTAAGCCTAAAATAAAACACCATAGCTTGCAAGGTGTAAGAATCTGGAAAACACTACGCGTGCGGGGATGATGGCGCTGCATTTGCAATGTGGCTGGCAACGGTTAGCGCACATTGGATGATAATCATGCCTATTATCACGTGTATGAATAAGGAAATGCTATAATAACAATCCTATTCGGCCTTGATTGTGTGTTCATGGCTATTTTCGGACAAAGAGAGAGTTAGGAAATTAGTGGGTTTGAGGCGCACTGCTTTTGCAGAATGACAAAGTTAATTACAGAATTAGGTGGTCAGTTCGAAACCCGCCGCCGGACACCCACCGGTAAAATTTGGTACAAACGTCCCCCGGCCCGGCGCCCGGCTCCTTTAGGGGTGTGCGTTTGGAAGAGGCTCTGCTAACCCTGCTGTGCCCCTTCGGGGGCTT
This sequence comes from Amblyomma maculatum, assembly GCF_055883805.1. NCBI lineage: Eukaryota > Metazoa > Arthropoda > Arachnida > Ixodida > Ixodidae > Amblyomma > Amblyomma maculatum. Next base: position 141,849,417 of record NC_139345.1, on the reverse strand, counting down.
AGTTTCGAACAACCATGGCCTGCAAAGGCCGTGCCGAATAAAAAAAAAAAGGCCACATAATGGGCTGTTGCCGCGCAAGGCGGACTTATTGTTGTCCGATGGCGGAACGAATCACTGCCACATCGGCGCAACTATTTGGGCCGTGACCCATTTTCCCAAGCATTTCACCCCAGAAGAGCCGAGCACCAGGCCGGGGGATAGCTTGTACCCATTTTATAACCGGTGGGTACCCGGCGGCACCAGGGATCGAACCCGGTACATCCCGAATGCGAGGCGGATGCTCTACCACAAGGCCACCGCTTCGGTACTGCAGTGGTGGGCGTGCTTAGGCTGACGAGATGATATTGGAGTTGGCGCCCTGGAGCCTTCAGGCTGCAGTCTCGAATGTTCCACTCGGAATCATTCGTCATCGTCGTAGGAAAGATGTTTCGCATGTGATCTGTCATTGTGAATCGTCAAGTTAACATGATATTACAAGTTTACGAGGTCCTGTCACATACTTTATGGTTAGAAGACACTCATCTTCGCAAAGGCTTTATATTAAAAACAATAAGCTGCCCAGAACAAGTCGAGAGATGTTTTGCTTAACGATAGTTCTGTCTAACAGTGCTTGGTAGCTCAATTATGTCCACAGTGCAAGGTTCATTGCTACAGCGCATGAGGCATTGGCAGCGACAGGGCAATGCAGGGGTAGGATGAACCCCAGGGGCCATTTTGGTTAAACCAAAGAAGTGCTGTGAACGAGTTGCTGTCACTACATGTGTTAGGTAACTGTAGGCCTACACGCGGCTTTTGTTAAGAACGCCGCACTGTAAAATGAGATATCTCCCCATTGTGATAAATGCTTGGTGGACGCAAATTGCAAAAGACGCACAATAGACACATATAACTCACTGCGCTGTAAATACTTCTCAGCCTTTCTTAAGCTCCATGTAGTACGTCATAAATATCTCACTTTGAAAGTGTCAGAAAATGGGCTGACTTACACATTCAGCGCAGCCTTCAGTTGAGCTTGCCGGCTAATTTTCAGTGGTTGAGTATGCTGAACGTACAAAAAGCCGAGAACACGTAGACACGCATGCAGACTATTTTTTTATTTTTCCCAGCCCGAAATTTGTAACTTGAAACAATGTGCAAGTTGAAACCTAGAGTAACGGTGATGGTGTGGCCTGTCGTGCCACAAAGATAGTGATAGTAGCGACGAAAGACACTAATAGACTCTTTTGAATTTTCGCGGCATATGGAACGGCTGCTTCTCCTGATATTATATCGACCCTCATTTTGAACATTCAGTCCATGCATTGATTGCAAACGACTCAGCTAATAATCGGCTAGTACAGTGATAGCCACATTAAGTTTGAATTCCTCTTGTAGACTCTGAATGGCCAAGCAATATCATTCCAAGTAAAAAAAAAATCATTCCCGTGACGCACCAAAGGGCTTAACACCAATTGAACAAACCTTTTTTTAAGAGGGCCAAATCCGTTTTGAAGTACATAGCAAAAATTCTTATAAAGCACAGGACTATACAAGTCGCTATGTGATGAACTGAAGGACATAACGCTCTACTTGGACCAACTCTACGGAATTATGTACTGAAAAATTCAGCAAATAATTTGTGCAGCATCAGGATGCAACATTTGGATTTAGTCCTTCTTGATGATGTGAAACTCTATGCAAGTACAGCTACATGTTACCCGAAAACTATTCCCGCGGTAAGATTTCCACCTGTATATTCGAAAAGAATGCTTAAAGTGAGGTTTCTTCGAAGAAGTAGAAAAGCAATTGGAACATGCAATGGGCGCTTCATTAAAAAGTAATACATTTGGAATATGCAGTCGGATATTCTTAAAGGAATTTAAACATAACTTCTATTCACGAATGCGCTCAAATTATGTTGTTTGACCTGGCGCCAGGTCATCTTTACAGTAGGTTTGTCGGTATTCTTTCTTAATATTTCAAACATATTTTTAAAATTTGTCAAAGATATCATGTCTGAATTACACTTCGAGCATATTTCAATTACGTGAAATAATATATCAGAGTTTTTAACATGTTGGTAATGAGCTGCAATATACTTTTGTAATTATAAAATTAATTCATCTGATTTATGCTACATGGTTTGGTCGATAACCAAAATATACTGGGTATCTCAGCCAACTTGAACCAAGGATTAGTCAGTGAAACAAGTTGGACACAACGGCCAGCCTCCTTGCGCACTACAGACATTTTTTTGTTTTGGAATTACTTAATTAGCTCATTATATTATATTTTTATTATTTATTAAATATTCATCTTAGACCAAAATGTGAATTGGAAAGTTGTAGAGCACCTTCAGAAATCCCCATTCAATTAATTGCAATAAAGAAAGTCTCACATGTGTAAAATAGGTATTGGGCTCTGATATGTTCAGCGCCTATTGATGAAGAGAATGACGACAAGCATGTTCAATGCGCGTGACGGCCAGGAAGAAAAACGACAACGAAGCTCGCTTCGACGCTCGTACGTGTGCTGACACGTCTCACGACTGATCGCAGAACATTCTATTGACTGTTGACGACGTATCGCCCAGGTCAAGGTCTTGTACAACAAGTGGTGGAGGTGCCAGCAATCCCCTCAACCTGGAGCTTCGCAGCCGAGCTTTGTCTACCACTTCCGCGATGCCTGAGCCCGCCAGCCAACCGCCAACCCAATCGCCTGTCCTCTGTCCCGGTGCAGCGCGTCAGCGCGACCCAGCCATCTTCAGCGGTACCGATGATACGGATGTAGAAGACTGGTTGGTGTCGTATGAACGCGTAAGTGCGTACAACAAGTGGGACGACACCGTGAAGCTCACAAACGTCATTTTCTATTTGAGCGACGTTGCCAATCTATGGTTTCGCAACCATGAGAGTGACATCTCTACCTGGACGGCTCTCAAGACCAGCCTGACCGAAGTTTTTGGCCGTCCCGCTATACGTAAGCTTCGCGCCGAGCAACGCTTGCGAAGTCGGGCACAACAAACCGGCGAAAACTTCACCAGTTTCATAGAAGATGTCGTATACCTCTGTAAGCACGTAAACCCTACCATGAGCGACGCCGAGAAGATCGGACAGATTATGGAAGGCATTGACGATGACGCCTTCCAGATGCTCGTCGCCAAAAACCCCCAAACTGTGTCCGACGTTATAAACTTCTGCCAAAGCTTCGATGAGCTGCGCAAGAGGCGGCTTTCCACACGACGTGCTGGCCTTCAGCAGGCCACTCTTTCCAGCTTGACTCTCTCCGGGGACGGTGCCAAGGACCAGCAGTCGCCAATTCAGCACATTCAACAACTTGTTCGCGAGGAAGTCGCACGCCAGCTTTCCTTGTCCACCTTCACTTGCCCGCCAGCACCTGCGCCTGCGCCGCCGCTCACTCCCAATCTTCAGCGTGTCATACAAGATCAGGTCGCTGAGGTTCTGCCTTCACCTCCTCAGAAGCCGTTGGTGGCGGCTCCTCTCACGTACGCTGACGTTTTGGTGCGGCCACCACCCTCTGTCGCCCCTGTGTACAGCCGGCCTCCCCTCCTATACGAGCCTCAGGGACGCCATCAAAATGAGCAACCTACAATCCCACCTTATCGTCCAGTTCTCCGCCGTCGGCCACAGCCACGCCCTTCCAACCCCTGGCGCACACAAGACAACCGACCTATCTGCTACGCCTGTGGAGTCGCCGGCCATGTGGCTTGTTTGTGCCGCAATCGTGGCCCTCGTCCCTACGATTATACACGTGAGCCAATGTACAACCTTCCTCTGTCCCCCTCGCCTGTGTTCCCTGAGCCTCCTCCGCAGTCCTCTTCAAGTTACGATCGCCGCTCCCACCGCTCGCCTTCTCCTGGCCGTCGTTCCCGTTCTCCGATGCTCCACCGTCAACCAGCCGTTAACACGGAAAACTAACGGCCGCAGTTCCGGAGGCAAGAACTGCGCCATCAGGGACCAACTCAAGACGTGTTCACGTATCAGCCAACATTATTACCATATTCTTCGAGGGAGTTCCTGTCGAAGCACTTGTAGACACTGGCGCAGCCGTTTCTTTTAATTACGCCCTCTGTCGCAAACTCAAAAAGGTGATGACGCCGCTTCCTGCAATTTCTCTTCGCACAGACAGCGCTCAGGATATTCGATGATTAGCCGCCTGTACCGCCCGCCTTGTTATCGACGACGTTCAATACACAATAGAATTCCTCGTCCTCGCCCGCTAATCACACGACGTTATCCTTGGTTGGGACTTCCTCTCCAATCATAACGCCATAATAGACTACGCCCGTGCTCAACTTGAGCTATCACCCCTCAGTGACACTTTTTTCGACACTCCCGCTGCTGCTGCAGCTACCGTGCACGTCGCAGAGGACACCGACGTTCCGGCTTTCTCCTCAGTGCTTGTTCCTCTTTATTGTGCTGCTCTTTCCGACGCCACTGTTATCTACACACCTTCGTTCCTTCGTTACGATGCGCTGACCAAAAATCCGTGTTGCTGCCCCATGCTGTGCTGACAATTTTTCGCAACTCAAGTGCTATTTTTGTTTGTAGCCCGTGCCCCTGCCCTACCACTTAACTTCGTGGCCAGTCACTGGGTAGTGTTGTTTTGCTCGATTCCACGCCCACCTATCCCTTTGGCGATACCATCGCCAGCCTTCACATCAGCGCCATAACACATATTCCTGTCGCCACTCCATCATCTCTCGAAGTTTTCCACCGGTCCATCGACGCTGGCCTGACGCCCTTACAACGAGCCCAGCTTGTCGCCATCCTACAACGTTTCGCGGCTTCTTTCGACTCCCAGCAACATTCGTTGGGTCGCACAACTACCTTTACTCACCGTATTGATACCGGCACCCATTCCCCTTTGCGCCAGCGTTCGTACCGTGTTTCAGCCGCCGAGCGCCGCATTATTGACGAACAGGTGACCGACTTGCTCCAGCGCAACGTAATCCAACCGTCGCACAGCCCTTGGGCGTCTCCGGTCGTCGTAGTCAAGAAAAAAGACGGTTCCATCCGATTCTGTATAGATTACCGCCGACTCAACAAGATCAAGCGCAAGGACGTTTATCCTCTACCTCGTATCGACGACGCCCTTGACTGCCTGCAGGGAGCTGAGTTCTTTTCTTCAGTAGACCTGCGTTCCGGCTACTGGCAGGTGCCGATGGCAGAGGCCGATCGCCCGAAAACCGCTTTCGTCACACCCGATGGGCTCTATGAGTTTAATGTCATGCCATTCGGACTGTGCAATGCCCCTGCCACATTCGAAGGCATGATGGACAACCTACTTAGAGGGCTCAAATGGCACACTTGCCTTTGTTACCTTGACGACGTTGTCATCTTTTCCCCAGATTTTCCATCTCACCTCCAGCGCCTTGAGACAGTTCTGCGATGCCTGACCGAAGCTAGCCTCCAATTAAATTTAAAGAAGTGCCTTTTCGGAGCACGGCAGCTAACCATACTCGGACATGTTGTCTCCAAGGATGGCGTTCTTCCCGATCCGGCAAAATTACGCGCTGTGGCAGAATTTCCCAAGCCAACTAATGTGAAAGAACTCCGCAGCTTCGTCGGCCTCTGCTCGTACTTCCGCCGCTTCGTTCGCAATTTCGCCACAATCATCAACCCTCTCACCAAGCTTCTGTCCAGCCACGATCTCTCAGCCTGGTCTCCGCACTGTGACACTCCGCCTTCGCGACACTCCGCCACCTTCTGACGATTCCGCCAATCCTGCGTCATTTCGACCCTTCTTCTCCCACGGAAATCCACACTGATGCCAGCGGCGTCGGCCTCGGCGCAGTACTCGCTCAGCGGAAGTCTGGCTTTGATGAGTACGTTGTCGCTTACGCAAGTCGGACCCTAACAAAAGCTGAAGCAAACTATTCCGTCACCGAGAAAGAGTGTCTCGCTATTCTCTGCGCAATAGCAAAATTTCGCCCCTACTTGTATGGCCGTTCTTTTGATGTCGTCACCGATCACCACTCCCTCTGCTGGCTGTCTTCTTTGAAAGATCCTCCTGGTCGACTGGCTCGTTGGGCTCTGAGGCTCCAAGAATACGACATTAACGTCATCTATCGCTCTGGTCGTAAACATGCTGATGCTGATGCTCTCTCACGTTCTCCCTTGCCGTCTGAAGCCACTCCTGCTATATCCGTTCTACATCCCACCGACATGCCCGCCGATATGACTTCCGAGCAACGCAAAGACGCATGGATCGCCTCACTCCTTGATTTTTTATCTGGCCGCGCTTCACGACCTCCTTGCCGCACTCTTCGTCGCCAGTCTCACCATTTCGCCATCAGAGACGAGCTCCTCTACCGTAGGAATTACCTTCCAGATGGTAGAAAGCGGCTGCTTGTAATTCCGACCCATCTACGCTCCGTGATTTGCTCCCATTACCATGACGATCCCCAATGTGCCCACGCCGGCTTATTGAAAACCTTCACTCGCCTGCGACAGCGGTACTACTGGCGTGGGATGTACCGTTATGTTCGTCGGTTCGTCCAGTCCTGCCAAGAGTGTCAGCGCCGAAGACATCCACCTCGTCAACCCACCGCTCCTATGCAGCCGCTGACCTGCCCAGCTCAGCCCTTTGAGCGTGTTGGAATAGACCTATACGGCCCGCTTCCTAGCACATCAGCAGGCAATCGCTGGATCATCGTTGCAATCGATCATCTCACACGCTACGCCGAAACGGCGCCTTTGACATCTGCTACAGCCCAAGACATTGCCTCCTTCATCCTCCATCACATAATTCTTCGCCACGTAGCTCCCAAAGAATTGCTGAGTGACAGAGGTCCCGCTTTCCTTTCTGAAGTTGTCGAAGCTGTTCTAAGAGAATGCAAAATCGTTCACCGCGCCACCTCCGCGTGCCATCCGCAAACAAATGGAATGGTTGAGCGTTTTAACCGCACCATGGGCGACATGCTAGCAATGTATGTCGCTTCCGACCACTCCAACTGGGACCGCGTTTTTCCATTCGTCACATTCGCTTATAATTCTGCCACACAAGCAACCACCGGTTTCTCACCATACTTCCTCCTGTACGGTCGTGAGCCCTCTTGTACTATAGACACCATTCTCCCTTACCGACCGGATTCTTCCGAATTCACGACTGCTTCATAAGCTGCAACGTATGCCGAAGAATGCCGCCAGCTTGCCCGGTCCTTCACTTCTCACGCCTAGCAACAGCAGGAAACCACCCGAGATCAATCTGCACTTCTTCCTACTTACCGTACAGACTCTTTGGTCTGGCTATGGGTGCCTTCCTCCAGTCCCGGCCTTTCATCCAAACTTCTGAGCAAGTACCAGGGCCCCTACCGTATTGTTAAGCAAATATCCCCCGTCAACTACCCCATCGAACGCCTTACGCCATCCACTGACCACTGTCGCCGAAATCGTGAAATAGTACACAGTAACCGCCTGAAACCTTACTACGATCCGGCCATCGTCACATCGCCATGAGCCGCCAGGATGGCGTCTTTTCCCCCGGGGGAAGTTGTAAAACAGGGATTGGGCTCTGATATGTTCAGCGCCTATTGCTGAAGAGAACGACGACAAGCATGTTCAACGCGCGTGACGGGCAGGAAGAAAAACGACAACGAAGCTCGCTTCGACGCTCGTACGTGTGCTGACACGTGTCACGACTGATCGCAGAACGTTCTATTGACTGTTTACGACGTATCGCCCCGGTCAAGGTCTTCTACAACGCATGTATCATTTTTTTCCGGGCCCCCCCCCCCCCCAAAAAAAAAAGCCCGTGGAATACAAGTAATACCACGTGACTAGCGCATTTGAGCGCCGCGATTGTGGTGCTCCCTGCGGCAAGGTTCAGCCCAGACTGGTTAATTCAATTATATAAGAGACCGTCGGCTACAGTAGAAAGTTTGGATAACCCAAAATATTCGGGAACATCTCTTTAACCGTTCTTAACGATAACACGCTAAAAATATATTTAAAAAATATAAAAAAATATTGTGCCTTATAGTCGGGGATATTCAGTTCAGTTCAGGCGTTCAGTCGTGTCCGACTCTTCGTGACCCTATGGACCATGTCACGCCACGCTTTCCGGTCTCTCACTATCTTCTTAACATATTACCTAGTGCTTTTTTCACAAAGTGTGTCACATATTCAGGTTATATTTGTAAAATACAGGGACTAGATATTACTTATTGGTTGTAGAAGTACTTGCTGTAGGGCTAGTGTGTTCATACTGACTAACGGAAAGGCGCAGGGACACGATCACAGGAAAAGAAGGATATAAATAGCTATTTCTATCCCTCTTTTTTTCCCTGTAATTGTGTTCTTGCGCCTTTACATTAGTCTTTACTTCTGCGTGCGGTTATGAAATCAGTTATGATAGACTTCGTACTGGAGGGCTCTGGAAATTCTAGTCATCAGGGGTTCCTTAATTCGCACTCACATCGCAGTGTACACGGTCGCGTTGCTCTTTCTCAAAAGGAGTCTCCGCTACCGGGATTCTGTCCCGCATCCTTGGGCACAGTAGTCGAGGGCCCTAAACACTAAACACTACCCCCCCCCCCCCCTCCGATGGGGCGGTTTTACCTATGAAATGCTTGGTGTATTTGTATTTTATTGCAATACTGGATACGTTTGTCCTTCAACAGCCGCGAATAAGTAGGTGAACGCTCGCTCACCTACTTATAGGAATAGCAGGGGGGAGTTACTAGTTGAGTTTGCAGAGCGCAGTAACTTAGGAATCATGAATACCTTCTTCAGCAAACGGAAGAATCGGAAGTGTACATGGAAAAGTCCTAACGGGGAGACTAAATATGAAATAGATTTCATACTGTGTTCAACCCCCGCCATTATACAAGATGTAGAGGTAATCGGAAAAGTGCGATGCAGTTACCACAGGATGGTGAGGTCCCGAATTAGCCTAAATCTGAAGAAGGAACGCAACAGATTAGTAAGAAAGAAACCCATCAACGAATTGGCAGTGAGGGGGAGGGCAGAAGAGTTCAGGATCTCGTTACAGAATAGGTATTCAGCTCTAACTGAGGATGGCGACATTACCCCACAAGCAATGAACAATAATTTCAGAGATATCATTACTGAGTGCACTGTAGAAGTAGGCGGTAGGCTAGTTAGAGAGGGTACCGGTAAGCTGCCTAAGGAGACAAAAGATTTGATTAAGAAACGCCACAGTATGAAAGCTTCCAATCAAACAGACCAGATAGAATTGGGAGAGATATCAAAGCTAATCAATAAGCGCAAGGTGACCGATATAAGGAAGTATGACATGGAGAAAATTGAGCATGTTGTAAAGAACGGAGGAAGCCTTGAAGCGGTAAAGAAGAAATTGGGCATAGGCAAAAACCAGATGTATGCGATAAGAGACAAGGCGGGCAACGTCATCACGAATATGAACAAGATAGTCAAAGTAGCCGAGGAGTTCTATACAGATCTCTACAGCAGCCTAAGTATTGAGGACCGTAATGAGATTGGCGGTAGGGAAAAACTGTCAGACGTTCCACCAGTGATGAAGGACGAGGTCAAGAAAGCATTAGAAACTATGAAAAGGGGGAAATCAGCTGGAGAGGATCAGATAACTACAGATTTGTTAGAAGACGGGGGGGGGGGGGGATATCGTGCTAGAAAAACTGGCTACCCTGTATACGCAGTGTCTGGTGTCATCGACAGTACCGGAACCATGGAAGAATGCAAACATTATCCTCATTCATAAGAAAGGGGACTCTAAGGACCTTAAAAATTGCAGACCAATAAGCTTAATGTCTGTTACGTATAAAGTATTTACTAAGCTTATCGCTAATAGAATCAGGACAACCTTAGAATGCAATCAAGCAAAGGATCAAGCAAGTTTTCGGAAACGGTACTCTACTATCGATCATATCCATACCATCAACCAGGCAATAGAAAAATTCTCGGAATATAACCAGTCCTTATACATAGCATTCATTGATTACGAAAAATCATTTGACTCAGTTGAAACTTCAGTGGTGATGCAGGCATTGCGAAATCGAGGGGTAGACGAGCCGTACGTGGAAGTGCTGGAAGATATATATAGGGACTGCACAGCAACCATAGTTCTGCATAAAGAAAGTAACAAAATTTCCATAAATAAAGGTGTTAGGCAAGGAGACACAATCTCCCCAGTACTATATTCACAGCTTGCTTAGAGGAAGTATTCAGAGACTTGGAATGGGAGCAGTTAGGGGTAAGGGTAGATGGGGAATACCCCAGTAATCTGCGATTCGCTGACGACATTGCCTTGCTAAGTAATTAGGGGGATGAACTGCAAATAATGATTATGGCCTAGACAGGAAAAGTAGAAAGGTATAGGCTTAAAAATCAATATGCAGAAGACTAAGGTAGTGGTCAACAGCCTCGGGAAGGAACAGCAATTTACGTTAGGTAGCGAGGCACTGGAAGTAGTAGGCGAATATGTCTACTTAGGACAGGTAGTAACCGCAGATCCGGACCATGAAAAGGAAATAACAAGAAGAATAAGATTGGGATGGAGCGCATTTGGCAAGCACTCGCAGATTATGACTAGCAGCTTACTGGTATCGCTCAAGAGGAAAGTATACAACAGTTGCATCTTGCCTGTACTCACCTATGGGGCTGAAACGTGGAGGCTAACCAAGAGGCTTCTACTTAAGTTGAGGACAACCCAGAGGGCTATGGAACGAAAAATGGTAGGGGTAACATTAAGAGATAAGAAGCGTGCAGAGTGGGTCAGAGAAATAACTCAAGCTACTGACATTCTAGTGGAAATTAAGAAGAAATGGGCATGGGCAGGACATGTAGTGTGAAGAGACGATAACAGATGGTCGCTTAGGGTAACAAACTCGATTCCAAGGGAAGGAAAGCGTAGCAGGGGGCGGCAGAAAGTTAGGTGGGCGGATGAGGTTAAAAAGTTTGCAGGGGTCAACTGGATGCAGCTAGCACAGAACAGGGCTAATTGGAGAAATATGGGAGAGGCGTTCGCCCTGCAGTGGGCGTAGTCAGGCTGATGATGCTGATGCGTTCGGTCACCGGAAGCTAATGCTTTCGCTCTTAAAGGATGAGATTAAGTGTTCCCTATAATGTAACACGTTCCACTATCATGATAGGGCGTGATAGGGGAATATTGTTACAGGCAAACGAAGCTTCCGCTGTTGCTATCGTAATTGAACTAGGGTTAATCAGAGTTAAACCACAACTAAATTTTTTACAGCGATGATAATTATATTGATCGAATATTTAGGGAAATTTCCTCAGAGGGATTAGATTTGTAATAAGGGAGTAACTTCTCATTGACGCCCACCCAAGCGTTAACCTAACCTAACCTAACCAAGCCTAACTGCTTCTATTTATTTTTACGATATCCTAGTCCACGTGTCGTGGGTGTATTTCAGGCGCTCTCAACGGGTGCGGTGCTTAACCGCGACAGTAAATAATTAAAGACAAATAATACGCTTGCCTCATGCTTAGACGTTACAGGTTTATCTTTTTGTGTGCCCATTTCGGTATCCCAAAACTAAGCCGACTAGTATATGTATGGAATCCAGGTTTATTCCATCCACTGTCGCGTGCTTGATTAACGATCCATTTCGAAATCATAATGATTCATTCCTCTGCCACGCCATTAGTCAATTATGAGTTTAGCATGCCGATACACACCAGTCCAATCAAACACTTCAAAGGTTAACGCAGCTAATAATTCCTTCGCTGTCGTCGTCTTTTCGGTTCAGACGTATTACGCCATCTCTCCGTATTCTATGCTGTCTCGTATATTAGAGCTGCAGACGGAGAAAATGAAACCGGCCTCGAAACAGCTAAAACTATAAAGATCATGGTAACAAAAAATCTCCTGCGTTGAAACATTGCTGATTTCAATCCGTACATTGGCAGATCTATCTCATTTTGATTCAAAGTGGAATCTGCGCGTAGGCTTTTTAGGCCTTAATTACAGGGTAATTTTCTCTATAAGCCTTATGAGTGAGACAGTATTACTTTTTTGTTCGTAAAGTTGGCATAAGTTGAGAAAGGGGGATTGGGATGCAGGAGAGGGAAAGTTAAAAGAACGAGTGAAGTCCAGTTGCACTTAGGTATCCGCAGAGGTTGGCGGTGTAGTGATTGTCCATTGTCCACTTCTCATAATCACTATCGCGATTCCAACGCAGGCCCACCTTCATGAGTATCCGTTGCCTAACTGGAGTCGTTAATGGACACATCCACAACAAGCGACGCACATCACAGACCTCAGGTGCAGTGTCACAGTGAGGGCACCTGTCAAACACTGGCAGATTTTATCACGCCAACGATATCGTACAGATGGCGTAGGAGCCGCCCCTGCCAGAATTCGGAGCACTGATACAGCACTACTTTACAGGGTAAGCAGAAAAACAGGAGAAATATTCGAAGCCTCGACCTTTGACCTTCTAAGAAAAAAAATGTCGCTCGGTGTGGCTGGAGGATTCGAACCTAGTAATTTATCACAGGAACCGAAAACGAGCCTAAAAGCTATTACCGCAGTCTGTTCCCTTATGTGACACTCTGTCGCAATATGCATTCCATGTGATCGTCTTCATCAGCTTCATCCGTGCGGAATGGATCCAAGCACACCGCTATCACTTGCTCCTTAGATTGCATTAAGCGATTTCAAAATTTGCTAATATGCTATTACAGACATCGCCTATTTCAAGCAGTATTCTGACGTCGAAGCCCTGGCCTCGAAACTAATGTGAAACAATAGATGAGGTGCCTGCGTAAATGAAGATAGCTAAATCGGCTGCGATTTTTTCAACGAAAGGTATACCCGATTTTTGAGCCTGGATGAAAAGTCTTAGCCAAAGGCTCTTCATTTGAGCTGCATAACACCTTCAAATATAAAAGAGACGAGTTCTTACCGTGGTATAAAAACTTGAGACATGACGTTTTGTTTGATTGCACTGCTAAAGGGACATTCATTCCATTACAAATTAACGTGGTGGCCTGAAGACGTTTGAAAGGGGTTATACTAATCGTTACTTGTTTGAATTTCTGGGTCTGACTCATTTTGTAAAAAAAAAAAAAAGTTGAAAGAAACCTGAACATATGAACGGAGCGTAAAATGTGTTGGAATCGCAATAGCGAACAAGGTCGAATGATGTTTTTGGTTTTATCAAGGCATCTTACCTGACAAACAGCATCGTAAACAGCATTGTTCCTTCATGCTAACATTGTTTCCTTATGGCAACCTAAGCGTTAACAGTGGCTATAGCGCAAGAACAAACCCAATCTTATTATCAAGCTAGGTAGTTCCGTGATGGCTTGCTCCTGTGGTATGGCATAGTAAGAAATGCTTCAGTCTACCACCGCGGTGTGCAAGTAAGACTATGCTAAAGTGCGCCAAGGTGGACTAAGTATTTCTTGGTTATTTAGTATAGACAGAAAAAAGCTTGCTTTTTCGAGTGCGCCTTTATCAAGGTGCAAATTATTCTGCTAAGTTCCACCTATCTGTACTATATAAATGATGGCATGTGCGTATGTTTAAGTATACGTCTGTGAAATACACCATAGTGTAATAATTAGCTTGGTGATAGAGAGGACAGAAAATGCATGGCTCCTATTCTAGATAGCTTCTAACACAAGCTCTTGTCGACAGTTCTGTTCATTCTGTTCTGTTCGGTGGAATTCGTTCAAGGTCTGATATTGGTATCGTCTTTCAGACCTGTTTCTAATTGCGCATTGGAAGCGAAAAACTAAGAGATGTTTTCAAGCGTCACATCCAGTTGTGCAAGAGCAGATTTTGAATTTGAGCTGTTTTTTAACTGCCTTTCACATTTGAAGGTGTTGCTTGCAATCTCTGTACGCTTTGTTGTCAGTGCAAAGGGCGCAACTCAGCGAAAGGGGGCTTTCCCGCTTTCATACAAAATGAGGTTTCTGAAATAAGGAGTCAAAGGCGCAATCTTCTTTTTAGCATCAGCGCCATCTAGGGGCTTTATTGAACAGCGCCGCAAAAGGAAAGCAGTGCCAGCTGCAATACCCATCTGTCGACGCGGCAAAGTACCACTGCCATCCATCCACCGAGACGACACGCTTCGGCCGAGATCCTTTCGGTCCCTTACACCTACACCTCTCAGCGCTGTCTCGGAGCAGGCCGGGATCGCTCACAAGTCCACCGAGCCATGCTCTCTCCCCCCTTGCCCTTGCTGCCACAGCTGCCCTAGCCAGAGAAAGGTAGACGAATAAGAGAGCAAGAAGAGGAAGGCGAAGGAGAAACGCGGATGAAATAAATCGGTGGCTAACCAGCAGAGCGGAGATCGCATGGCCTTTCCGCCGCGCAAGCTTGCACTTTGCCGCCTCCCACACGAGAAGCAAAGGCAAATAGCGCCGCTTGTTCGGCGGCTTCCCGACCGCGTGAGAAGTGACAGTGACGGACAAGCGATCACGCTCCGCATCGCCTGCTGAGGGCTGTTCTGGCGCTCTTGAATGCCGTAGGGGTGAATGGGTGTGGATCCTCTCTTCTCTCCACGGTTGGCAGCTTGCTTAGGAATAGGCGCGGAAAAAAGACAGTAAAAGCCCTCTACAGCACATGTATGCGGTTCGGGCTGGGTTACGTTGCATGAACGGGGCAGCCGTTCTTTATCTTTCCCGAAATGCCTACCGGAGTTGACGCAAGACTACTTTGTGCGGGCCGGACGCAACGTGATTTGTTATTTCTTCCTTTTCCTCGCCATTGCTCTCGGAAAAAAAAAAAAAAACAGAAATTGCGCAGTCTTCTAACGCCACATTTTCGGAGCCCAAGCTGCATCCGTATGTGCTGATAACAGGGAGGTAGCATTTATGCTCACGTTTAGACATGGAGAGGGTAAAAATATGATTCACGCTAAATGTATCGATGATGCAGTCAAACGAAAGTACCAGTCTAATTAAGCCCAGGGCCCAGAGTGCAATGAAGTCGAGATCTCTCACATAATATACAGTATAGCATGGGACATTTTGGTTTGGACTGGAAAAGCTTTTAAGCAAACGTACGTAAAACTCAATGTTTTCTTATTCGGTCATAGCCGGGAAAGGTTGAAGAGCCACGATATCTGGCCAGCTGCCTTTTTGCAGCAAGGAGTAGTTAACGAATGCATTTGTTTTACATACCACAAGGCTTAACCATGTATATTATATATATCTACATCTCCTCCCTCTGGACGCCTGCAGTGTTTTGCTATTTTTTTGGTTTGTTATCATTTTTAGAAACTCGGCCAACTGGAGGTCTATAGCATTTCTAACTATTCGATGTGCACGCGAGAAAAAGTTCCAAAGGAAGATATTGTTGCTCATCGTAAGAGTAGAGTGTACGTAACAATGTGTTCAGGATAGCATCGCACAACATAACATGGCTACCTCATAAATAAAACTGATGCCGAAGAAAGCGGGCAACTGATTTTCTTGACGTGTGAATGATGACTTGTTGTCTCTTGCGTATTAGATACAATCAAAGAAAATATTCACAAGCGAAAGTTAGCAGCAAGGCAAAAGCAAGCCGCGCAGTTAGAATTTGTTCGAGGTGTAATGTCGTCTTGGACAAGTTTTGATTCCCCTCGGCTGCCTTAGTAGAGGAAACAAAATTAAAATAAACATGAACAGTGTGTCTTGGAAAGATGTTTGCCTCTAACACCACAGCTAAAGCGAAACATTCGCGGGACACATTGGTAACCATCTTAGTCAAAGAACTCCGAACAACAGTTAAAGGGAGCCTGTGCTCTTGCCAATACTTCCAAAAGCGGACTTGCCTACGTCTCTTTGTCCACTTGTCGAAACATCGGCCGGAGGACTGTCTTTTAATCTTTGTTTGGATTCTTTTATGTGCATCCATGTTCTACAGCTCGTTCTACACTGAACCTTCAGCACACTGTGAGTATATATATATACTGGCGCTGGTGAACACTCTCAAGGTTCGTATACAGACAACATTAATACCCGAGAAAGTAGCAGGGGGGACAGCGGCCGATGTAGCTCAGTTGGAAGAGCACCGGACGCGATATTCGGAGGTCGTGGGTTCGGTCCCCACCATCGGCACGTTGTTTTTTCTTCTACTTTGTGTTTAATTATCTTTCCCCTAAGCAGATTACATTACTAATTTCTGTGATTATCCAAGTAAAAAATTAAAAAAAAAGACATAAAACATAATCCCCAATGCTTTCCTTGGCCTCGCCGACTGTTGGCTTCTTCCTTCATATATATATATATATATATATATATATATATATACGCTTAAATATATTTATTAGCATACAAACTAGAATAATATAACGGGTAAAACAGTTGAACATTGTGGCAACTTCAGCTTCCTTATGTTTTCTCCTAAAAAAAAAAAAAACAACCTCTAAAACTGTGGTGACATAGCGCATTATAGGTTGTAACGCCACTGAGATCCAACTTCAAAGGACACAAGAGGCGTAAACGATAAAACCACACTAGGCAAACCACGCTCACATTACGAAAAACATGCGCATAAGGACCTGGCGGAGACTACTTATATAGAGATCGGACTTGTGCGGAAAAAGTGAAACACCACAGACCATGAATACAGACCTGGTGCGCTTCGGGGACGTGCTCATACCGTGACGTCCCAAGAGAGGAAAGAGACGAAGACGTTCCGAAGTCTTATTGGTGGAGCAGTCCATTACTAAAGATTCTGAGGGATTACTTCTTGTAGAAAGCGCTTCGGGACCTCGCTGCATAGTCTACGTGCGCCATAAGAAGCACTGTGGCCATACGTAACTCCGTCAGTTAATGAGATGCATGAGCCTTAAAAGCATATGGTTTTTTTTCCCTCCAGCCCTCATTCTTCTCTCGGTCCTGTAGTTATTGTTGAAGGTTGATGATCTAGTTAATAAAGAATGAAGACACCATCACCGAGGCAACAGTTTCATCTTCCACTGACAGCAAAGAGGAACAGGAATGTGTGCAAAATATATCGTACTTACGATAGCGTCCCTGCTCGTCTTCACCTTTGGTGAAGGTGTTCCGCTTGAGCATGTGCAGTAGTTAGGTACCCTGCAGAGGTGAACTACATATGACATGAACCAGTCAATGTTGGCTGATACAAATTTCTGTTGGCGAAGAAATCAGCATTGTAAGCTACATTTTCATTAAATGCTAAAATGATTGTCAGTTTTTTTCCATGACCCGGTTATGAGAAATATTGGTTATATTAAAGCAATGATACAGTCAAGCCCAGCTAATATGGTACTTAAGTTGCAGAGCAAAACTGTCCGTAATGCAAATTTTCCAGAATAACGAATCACACAAAAAGGATTCACACACACACAAAAACTGGAAACTGGATATGATTACGGTCTGCTTCTGTTTGCCTTGTGGTAACCGGATAAGTTGTAATAATCTTCAGAGCTACAAACACGTAAAAATGGTCGCCATTATGCTTCAACCTGTGCGGTGCAGCTTGACGCATCTAAAGAGGTCGTTTAGCCATGGTTTGATGGTGCATCGTGGCTAAATGGTCTCACTTCTACTACTACAGCTCACATACCTACGAAAGGTTATTGGCACTTAGTCAACAGACAGCTTCTGACTGCGGCTTTCCACGTGGCTCAGTCTGCAGACCGTTTTCTTCAGTGTCAGTCATGATACAAAAACTTTTAAGGCATATCAACTAGGCAATTGACCCCTGTTAGAACAGTAATGCAGAAAATCAATAAAGGATCATCCCTTAGACATTTGCATTTTTTTTACGACATTCCTCTGAAGTAGTACATTCAAAATGCAGAACACGAAACATTTAGTTCGGATAGTAAATAATTTGTGTTCACCACTATCCATATTATTCTGATACAAATGGCCAGCTTTGAATGTGCTCGGTGGGTTCACGTCATGTTAATTGCCCGGAAATCTTTTTTCATTATAACGAGGCGTAAATAGACTAAAAATGTTTGGTCTTTAAAAACTGTTTATAATCCGAGTCATCCATATTAACGGGAGTCATAATAACGACTCACGGTTGTATTTATTTCACACTTCAATATCGTCATAATTAAGTTCAACAGTATTAAGAATATGTAGAAGAGGGCTAACATGGGAGTATCCAAATGGCGTACATAGGAGATAAAGGGAGCATTGAACGGCGAGTGACTTTTTAGCGTAAATCAAAGTGCGGTGATCGCCTGTATGGCAGCACGTATATGCAATGTTATGAGGTTCATGCTTAAGGTTGGATGGAGCCTTGGAAAGCATAACGGGGCGCTGTTTGATGCTGGTGTCATATCTGAATCCTAATCCAAAGTCTTTCCAATTTTCAAGGTTAGTTTCATTCAATAAATAAGCATTTTAAAGCCGTCAACAACCCACAGCAACTGCTGCTGAGCTGGGAGAACTCTACCTGGGGACGGAGGACGGCGGCTAAAGCGCCATCTGCAATGTATACCGTACTATATTGCGTACGCCGACTAGGACTAACGTGCGTGAAGCTAAAAGAATAGAGAAATATAACTAGACACATAGGAATACATGAAATTAATACATATCTAATTATTTATTTATTTATACTTGGCATACTCCTTGGCATAACCTGACATTTGGGTGGGATTGAAGTGCTTTTGCAGAAAAATGAAGTAACCTTGAAAATATAAAAAAAAAATACTTTGGTGACATCCATTATTTTACCGTAGTCTCTGATTACATTTTGAAGATTCTTTTTTGCAATTTTGATTGCCTTTGAATCGACTATTTATTTATTGATAGCCTTACTGTACAACATTACAGGGAGGACTGGGGAGCTACAACGCCATTTATTTACGGATCAATAAAAACACACATGGACGTGTAGGTGCACATTGTACAAAATGCCTGTAGTTGTTTCAACCAATATTTAGTTCTCAACACAAGGCTATGAAGAATATTTCTAATAGGTTTGTATTTGCACACTAACATTTAATGAAACGCAGTAATATAAGTAAAATTATACAGCCGAATATGCGGGAGCTTAGGTTTTCATCTTTTACTCTATACACTACTAAGGTCTGAACCAATGGGTTGCTTTAGTGCAGATTGCGCAGTGCGCAATGTTTTGATTGGCTATACACTTTATGGCGGGAACGTGAGCTAAAAGACATTTCTTGTTGTGAATTCTTACAATCTATTATATCGTAATATCCAGTCATCCTATATGCTCGCTGACTGAGTTTATCATAAAACGATGGACAGAAGCGCACAACGTGGGAAGAAGCGCACAAGCAATGAAGAAGAGCAGCAGGGAACCTATACGGTTGCGAGGAATAAAAGTCTCCTGTCTTGGGCGGGCGGTACCTTGTTTTTACTTATTTTCTTATCTTGTTTCTCATATTTTCTCTCTGCTATTATTTTTCTTGTTTCTCGTGTTCTCGTTTCAGACACTGACGGTCGGCGTACTGAAGAGATTCGGCTTATTGAAAAGCAGAGAATTTGCCCTGACGCTCACATAGTCGGCTACGTTCTCCTCTGAACAGAGTAGGATTCTGACGTAATACTTTGTAAACTAGGGTAGCCTGTGCTGCACTGGAAGAGAAGATGGATGATGGTCCTTGTTCGATCGATACAGAAGTCAGTACGCTGTGACGTTAATGCTGCAAGTGCGCAGCTTGGGCGTAGTTTTTTTCGAAAAACATCCCTGCCCCCTTGACCTCGACATTTTATTGGTTCAGTTTCATGAAATATTCAGCCACAAGGCAAACTAAAAGGAAAAAAAATAAAGCTAAAGAAGCGCACAGGACCACCTTATTTTACATCCCACCTTATTTTACTTGGCCACCAGGGGGCAATGCCTATTTGCAGGCAGCATTCGGTTTGATGAAACTATCGAATGTGCAGCAGTAACTATAGCGTGGAGGATTTCTCCCTGAGACTAGAGCTTCACCCTACTGCGCTTAGCTGCGCAGTGTTTCTGTGGCTAGGGTATGGGCCATTATTTAAGGTAATCGTTTCGCCGAAATTTCTACAGCGGGTCCTATTTTTCATGCAGGGATTTAAGGAACTTGGTCTGCTTTTGTGCGTTGCTCGACTAATTCTTCCCGGCAAGGCAGAAAGAAACAAAGGTCGGTAGAAATGTAGGTATGTTGGGTAACAAGAGAAGGATTTGCTTCCCGCCTATCACTGAGGCTGATAGAAAGCTGGATACGATACATAAAATCGCAATAATATAAAAGCACTCTCCTGACGACCCCTTATTTGTCCGTTTGCTATAAAATACAATACCTGTGGTGCCTTTTGTCGTGCGAATAATACTTGATTGATAGAACTGGGCGATTGAACAACGATTAATAGATATTGCAAAGCGGGGCAGGGAACACACACACACACACACACACACACACACACACACACACACACACACACACACACACACACACACACACACACACACACACACACACACACACACACACACACACACACACACACACACACACACACACACACACACACACACACACACACACACACACACACACACACACACACACACACACACACACACACACACACACACACGCGCACGCACGCACGCACGCACGCACGCACACACACACACACACACACACACACACACACACACACACACACACACACACACACACACACACACACACACACACACACACACACACACACACACACACACACACACACACACACACACACACACACACACACACACACACACACACACACACACACACACACACACACACACACACACACACACACACACACACACACACACACACACACACACACCGCTCCCATCACTTGCCAGCGTTCAACAGACAATTAGACACAGGTCTGAAAGATCGTGTGTGCGTGGTCTGCTCGAATGACATTTTAGTTGTCGGCCAAAGTGAAGATATATCTCCAGAACCTAGATGGCGTCCTTGGAAGACACTGCGAAGCTGCATTCTGGCTGAACCTCGAGAAATACCAGTTTGGGCCTAACTCAGATTTCGTACTCCCCTCCCTCCCTCCCTCCCTCCCTCCCTCCCTCCCTCCCTCCCTCCCTCCCTCCCTCCCTCCCTCCCTCCCTCCTTTCTTTCTTTCTTTCTTTCTTTCTTTCTTTCTTTCTTTCTTTCTTTCTTTCTTTCTTTCTTTCTTTCTTTCTTTCTTTCTTTCTTTCTTTCTTTCTTTCTTCCTTTCTTTCTTTCTTTCTTTCTTTCTTTCTTTCTTTCTTTCCTTATCCATTTCAGAAAGACGGAGCGAAAGCTAAAGACTACAGAGCCTGACAAAGGCTTTCGCTCCGGATAACGTTCAGCGTGGAGTTTAAAGAACGTATTGAACAATATTCAAAAGAGCACCTCGAATCATAAACACAATGCGCAAATACAGAAATTTGATTGCATGATTCTAAGTCTCTCCAAATAACCATGGATTGAAAAAAAAAAGAAATACGGAAGATTTGCATTTACTTGCTGATTGCTTTGTAATAAAGCAACTGCAATTAATGAAACAATGAAATGTACCGCTGTAGGCGATATTAATGACACCGTTTGTTGTATTTAATGATACAGTGTAGAACATTTGTAAAATAATAAATATAAGCACTAGCATTCTATAAAGGAGAAGAAACGAACAAAATTTCATTGCGATGCCATGCTTGAGCAATAGGGGTGACAGGTTTGTTAAAACTTACGAGCGCATCTACACGATTCAACACAAAAGGTATCTGTATGTTGCCGGCCGTAGTTTGTTCTTGTAGCAGATGTTCTTTTGAGTACTCGGCGAAGAATATATTGTGAACTTGGGTTTGTTTTTCTAGCTTTATATAACTTTTTGTTGTCAATGAACTGTAAGAGCTTCTAGTAGTAGACTTGGTTTGCTTTGATTAATAAATCTTGTGAAAAGAGTGGTTGCGTTGGGAGAAGATGGGGCTTGCCCTAGAAGTTTTCAAATATTCTCATTGGTTTTTTCTGCATTAAAATGAAGTTCTTATAATTTTGGTCTGTCGTAGTTCCCCAGACCCGTCCACAGTAAGACAGTCGAGAGTAGAAGAAGGTATAATACGTTTTTTTCAACCAAAGGGGAACGAGTTGCTTAATCTTATACAGACACCCAAAAGCTCGACTTAAGTCCCCTGCTAGACGGCTGACATGCGTATTCCAAGATAAGTTGTTCTGAAACCACACACCCAAAATTGTTTGTGTCGTTACTTGATCTAGCAGCTTATTACGGAAATTGATGGCGATTTTGCAACATAGAGGCGTATTTATTTGTGCAGAGAATAAATCCTTTTTTTGTTTGTGTGAACTTTAACGTAATATAATCCAGCCACCGGGATAGAGAGTTGAGGTAGTTTTTTACTGGGTCCTCAAGTGAAATGAGTGATCTCCCTGAGAAGAAGAGATTAGTGTGATCTGCGTACATAATTAATTTTGGCGAACTTATTCTACTGTTGATGTCATTGATGTATAAATTAAACAATATCGGTCCAAGAATTGATCCTTGCTGTTCGCCATACAGTAGTACCTTTATTACTGACGAATGGTTGTTATTTATTGTAATATATTGGGATAGATTAGTAAAATAATTTCTGATTAGGTTTAATGCGACACCTCGTATACCATAGTCGTAAAGCGTTATTATTAATATTTCAGTTCAGTTCAGTCGTTCAGTCGTGTCCGACTCTTCGTGACCCTATAGACCATGTCACGCCACGCTTTCCGGTCTCTCACTATCTTCCTAACATCACGTAACTTCATCTGCAGTGCCTCGAGGATGCCATCTAACCATCGCGTTCGCTGCCTACCCCTTCTCCGGCGACCCTCAACCTTTCCCAACATCAAATCTTTCTCCAGCGACTCCTCTCTTCTCATCAGATGACCAAAGTAGCTGAGCTTTAACTTTAGAATTTGACCCTCCAATGAGCAGTCAGGGTTTATGGTCGACAATATCGACTGATTTGATCTTCTGGCAGTCCAAGGGACTCTCAAGAGTCTTCGCCAGCACCACAATTCAAACGCGTCAATTCTTCGGCGGTCAGCCTTTTTAACAGTCCAACTCTCACATCCATAGATCACAACTGGAAAGACCATAGCACGAGTTATACGGATCTTGGTTGGCAGACTAATGTCTCTGCTCTTTACTAGGCGGTCAAGGCTAACCATTGCTCTCTTTCCCAGAAGCAGGCGCCTCCTAATTTCATGGCTGCAGTCTCCTTCCGAGGTAATCTTTGAGCCCAAGAAGAGAAAATCTGTCACAGCTTCCACATCTTGTCCATTGATGCTCCAGGACGTGATATGGCAAGATGCCATGATCTTTGTCTTTTTAATGTTCAGTTTAAGCCCAAACTTCTCACTCTCTTCTTGTACGCGCATCAGAAGTCTCTTGAGTTCCACTTCACTTTCTGCCATTAAAGTGGTATCATCCGCATATCTAAGGCTGTTGATACGTTTTCCAGCAATCTTCACTCCAGCTGAAGACTCGTCCAGACCGGCCTTCCTCATGATGCACTCTGCATATAGGTTAGATAGGCAGGGCGACAGTATGCAGCCTTGCCTCACTCCTTTCTCAATCGGAAACCAATCAGTAAGATCATGCCCTGTTCTGACTGTGGCCTCTTGTCCTTCATACAGGTTCCTGAGGAGACAGATGAGGTGAATTGGAACTCCCATCCCTTGGAGAGCTTGCCACAATCTGCTGTGATCTACGCAGTCAAACGCTTTCGCATAATCAATAAACCAGAAGTAGATGGGTTTCTGGAACTCTCTTGCTTTTTCCATGGTGCAGCGAAGGTTGGCAATTTGGTCTCTAGTTCCTCTGCCCTTGCGAAACCCAGCTTGCACGTCCGGAAGCTCCCGATCCATATACTGCTGCAGCCTTCCTTCGAGGATTTTCAACATCATCTTGCTAGCATGCGAAATAAGCGCGATCGTGCGGTAGTTGGAACAATCTTTGGCACTGCCTTTCTTTGGAATGGGGATGTAAACTGACCTCCTCCAATCCTGTGGCCACTGCAGGGTTGTCCAAATCTTCTGACATAATGTATGCAGAATGTTAACAGCGTCATGGTTGAGGTTTTGAAGCAACTCAGCTGGAATGCCATCAATTCCGCTAGCTTTGTTCTTAGCATAGCTGGCTAAGGCCCATTCAAATACACTCTTCAGGATGCCCGGCTCGAGATCAGTAATCATAACCGTCTTATGTTGGGTTTGCACATTCGGGTCCTTCTTGTACAGTTCTTTTGTGTATTCCTGCCACCTCTTCTTTATTCCTGAGGCTTCAGTGAGGTCCTTGCCTCGTTTGTCCTTTATCACGCCCAGCTTAGCACAGAAGCTTCCTTTGATATCTTTGACTGTCTTATACAGAGCTCTTGTGTTCCTTAATTGGCTGTTGTCCTCAACTGCTTGACACTGTATGTTCAGGAAGGCATTCTTATCTCTCCTTGCTTTTTTCTGAAAATCCGCATTGAGAACCTTGTATCTTTCTCTTTCCCCCATAACTTTTGCCATCCTCCTTTCCTCAGCTATTTGCAAAGCCTCTTCAGATAACCAGTTTGCTTTCGTGCATTTCTTTTGCTTTGGAACTACCTTAGTAGCAACTTCTTGTATTATATCACGAACATCAGTCCACATCTCTTCGGGCTCTCTGTCTTCTAGATCTAATTCTTGAAATCGATTCCTCACTTCCTCAGCATATTCTAATGGAATTTGATCCAGATCATACCTGAAGCCTTCTAGTTTTCTGCGTTTTCCTCAATCGAAGCTTAATTTTGGCAACAAGAAGCTGATGATCGGTGCCACAATCGGCCCCAGGCCTTGTTTTTACTGCTTGTATAGCGCTTCTCCATCTCTGCCGGCAAAGAATATGATCGACCTGATTCCTGTACAGACCGTCCGGTGAAGTCCATGTGTACAGGCGCCTCTTGTGCTGTTGAAAATGAGTATTCGCTATGGTCAGGTTGTTTTCTTCACAAAATTCTACTAGCCTCTGCCCAGCTTCATTTGGGTCGCCAAGACCGAACTTGCCTATAATTCCGGATATTTCTTCACTCCCGACATTAGCATTCCAGTCTCCTATGAGAAAAACGACGTCTGATGATGGGGTGCGGTCTAAAAGGCATTTTAGGTCCGCATAAAATCTCTCAACCTCAGCTTCTTCAGCACTAGTGGTCGGTGCATAGACTTGGATAACTGTTATGTTGAAAGGGTGACCTTGGATCCGAAGTGAAATAATTCGGTCGTTTTTGGGGTTGTACCCTAGCACTGCTTTGCCCATTCTTCTGTTTACTATGAGAGCGACCCGAATCCTTCTCTTGGATTCGTGCCCACAATAAAAGACATAATGGTCGCCGGAGTTAATTCTCCCATTCCGGTCCACTTGAGCTCGCTGATACCCAAGTTATCAATGTTCAATCTGTCCATTTCTAGCTTGACGACATCCAGTTTACCTTGCGTCATAGATCTTACATTCCATGTTGCTATGTGATATATCTCCTTGCAACATGGGACTTTCCGGTCGCTTCCCGACACATCCACAACCGAGCGTCCTTTTGGCTTTAGCCCAGCCGCTTCATTCGTCGTGAAGCTACTAGGAATCGCCCTTTGTTCATCCCCAGTAACATGTGGGACGCCTTCCATCCTTGGGGGCTCACTTTCGGCGCCATATCTTTAATGGTATTGTGACTGGCCATAGGGTTTTCTTGGCAGGAAACACTGGAGTGGGTTGTCATTACCTTCTCCAGTGAATCACATTTTGTCAGAACTCTCTGCCGTGACCTGTCTATCTTGGGTGGCCCTACACAGCAAAGCTCACGACTTCATCGAGTTTCGCAAGCCCCTCCGCCACGACAAGGCAGTGATCCGTGAAGGGGAATAATATTTCACGGTCCTCCAAATCTAAGGTGTTTTGAAAATGCAGAAATACACCAACTGTGTACAGTATTTGTTCCACATTGAGTAATATTTCGTTTTTAATGTTGATCAATGCTTGTTCAGTTGAATTATTCTTTTGGAATCCGTTTTGTGTCTCGTAGATTATGTTATGTTTTGTTATGAAATCATTCATTCTGACGTTTATATCACCCTCAAAAACTTTTGACAAAAGGGGGAGCACTGATATAGGACGGAATTTGTTGACTGAGTATCACTTACACCTTTATGAATTGGACTTGCTCTTGCTATTTCAAGTTCATCAGAAAATAGCCTAGCCTCCAGCCTATTATTAACAATATGGGTAAGAACGACAGAGATTAGGTCGGATATATATTTTATAGGAATTGCCTTAATATCATTCATGCCGGCCGCAGCGTTATTTTTAAGATTTTCTATCAGTCGCTCAATATCAAGCGGTGTAGTTGGCGACATTTCCAATGAGCTCAGAATAGCAGGTTTCGGTAAGACAAGCTCTGGTACAGTTGGGAAAGCAGGAGTGTATTTTCCGCTGTATATGAAATGGTTATTGAGGGTATCAGCGACTTCCTAATTGCCTAAACAGCGGCCGAGAGCCATCCCTTCAATCAAATAAAGTCTTTATTCATTCATTCATTTGGATTATAGGATTGCGGCAGACGACATTCACCCACTTCCTGAACGGATAACGGTGGTCACGAGTTAATTATACCCGCCATTACGAAGCAGCCACAGACGTTCCTTGACATGGCTTCCTATGTCCTCAAAAGTGTTGCAAACTTTGCTCCCACAGCGACTCGTCTCACTAATTTGTTGAAAGAGGGTGAAAATTTTATATCAGGCGAGAGGCAGCAAAAAACTTTCCAGAGGCTCAAAGACCACATGACTCGATGACCAGTGTTAAGCACTTTCACGAAGAATGGCACATCAATGTCAGCCCCGTCGCCCTAGGGGTGGTTTTACTTTAGCGTTGCCCGCAGCCCGCAGGGGGCTGAGCACTTTGTGCTCTACGTTAACCGAAAGTTGTCAGCTGTACAGAGACATTTCCACTTCAAAGAGCTGAAATATCTCGCGGTGGTATGAATCGTCGCTGATAAGTTTCGCCACTACTTATTCGGGCGGAACTTGGCCCCGATTGTAACTTCGCTTGATGGCAGCGGGAGCAACTCAAAGTTTGTTTTGTGGGATGCTAGGTTGTAGAGTCGCCACTGGCTCAGAATCCACAAGAATGAATGGCATATCGTGCTACCAGCTTCTCTGCGTGCACAGGTTCTTCACGCTATTCACTACACGCTCATTCACTACACTACAAGAGCAGGAGCCCTTCTGGTGGCCCGAGATGAGCAACAGCGTCCGGGAGTACGTTTCCAGCTGCCAAGTCTACTAACACACAAGCATCTTCTGGGATGCCAGCCTAGGCTTCTTAAGACAATTATCGACCCAGAAACTTTTTCCCACTGTAGGGATCGACCGCCAACAACGGCAATTGGTATGTCTTACTAGTAGTTGATCATTTTCAAATATGCAGAAGCTGCTGCTGTGCTGAATATTGCCGCGAAGTACGTCGCACAATTCCAGCAAGATAGATCGATTGGAGACACGGCCTGCCCCGAAACCTAATCTCGAATCGATCGACCACCTTGCGTAGTAGCGACCTTCATGCCTATTTGCTCCATGTGGAAGTCAAGCATCATACTGCATCGGCGTACCATCCGCAAGAAAATAACCGCACGGAGCGGACTAACCAAATAATGTAGTCCCGATTGGCTCCGTGCTGCAAAATAACAAACAAGATCGGGCGGACTGGGACCAGCAAACCCGACCGGCAGCCTATGCTGTTAAGACTTACCAGCAAAGCTTAACCGGCACCACGCTTTATCAGGTTGTGTACGGCCAGCAGCCCTAACTGAGAGCAGCGTCAAAAACGGAAACTCCGATCCATATTGGGACCCCTGTGGCAGGACGGGAAGCCTACCAGAAGATTAGGTTAGCAGCCCGGAAAAAAAAGCATCCAGTGCGTA
Source organism: Amblyomma maculatum (assembly GCF_055883805.1). Classification (NCBI taxonomy): domain Eukaryota; kingdom Metazoa; phylum Arthropoda; class Arachnida; order Ixodida; family Ixodidae; genus Amblyomma; species Amblyomma maculatum. The sequence goes on along the minus strand of NC_139345.1, from coordinate 141,821,565 downwards.
AGAGCCAGATGCGTTACTTCGATCGTCGACGTCGGCCAGCACCTTGTCACAAAGTTCAGGTTGTTGTGGTGTGAATGCGTCAGTACCTCTATGGAGCGGGCAGGAAACTGGCCGCCCAATCCGAAATGCCCTACATCACCTCAAGCTTAGGAGACGATACGTGGCGGGTGTGCTCTTTGTCTTTTGAGGCGGGTTTCAACAGGCGTAGAATAAACACACACACACACACACACACACACACACACACACACACACACACACACACACACACACACACACACACACACACACACACACACACACACACACACACACACACACACACACACACACACACACACACACACACACACACACACACACACACACACACACACACACACACACACACACACACACACACACACACACACACACACACACACACACACACACACACACACACACACACACACACACACACACACACACACACACACACACACACACACACACACACACACACACACACACACACACACACACACACACACACACACACACACACACACACACACACACACACACACACACACACACACACACACGCACACGCACACGCACACGCACACGCACACACGCACACGCACACGCACACGCACGCACGCACGCACGCACGCACACACACACACACACACACACACACACACACACACGCACGCACACGCACACATACGCACACATACGCATACACACACAGACACACGAACATATGTATATATATATATATATATATATATATATATATATATATATATATGTGTGTGTGTGTGTGTGTGTGTGTGTGTGTGTGTCGGCGTGTGTGTATTGTTTGTTCTAGTTTTTTCACTCTTCCGGTTTTCTGTTTTACGTTTTCTTCTTCCTCAGCCCACATATAAAGCCCTGCTTTGACCAAACTGTATGAACGTGCCTTAGTGTCCTATAGAGGTAACATGAATGCCAAGGTCCTAGCAGGCTGATTCTGACATAACCGTCCCATGTGAAACGAGAGACCCAAGTTGGCAGCTCCTGCAGACCGCTTGAGTTGGTAGCCCAGCTCCCACCCTACTGTCACATGGGGCATGACGTCCCAGCGTCACGTGGGTAAGACGTGGCTATCGACCGCACTACGCTGAAGGCTCGAAACCTAGAGTAGTATTGCTTTCGCAATAAAATAACTTTTAAACTTCTTTGATTAATAGAGAGAGATCACGCAGCCCTGTGACGTTACAAAATATGCCGACCAATGAGCTGTCGGCCAGGTCACGTGATCCTGTGTCTTCCTGAGCATTACGGCCAATAACACATTTTAGTAGCCGATTTCACATTTAGACTAATTGGTACGGGCTGACATGGCAGAACTCTGCAGGATTCCAACGATAGTCTCATGTTGGCTGCTTCAGTTAAACAGCACAACAATGTGCATTTAAACAATAAAAGGACTTTCGCTGAAAAGAAGAAAAACTTTAATCAGGTGGAATCAAACCGTTGCCCAGAAGGGTACGCGTTCTCCGTACAACTGAACAGCTTTAGTGCGAAAGTATGTATGTAAGTGGTTTTATTCAAATAAACAAAAATGGAAGTAAAACGATGTGTGCCAGCCACGGTATCTGCTATCTAATAGTCAGAAGCACCTGAACTGGGGTAGCGGAAGTGAAGGAATAGTAAGGAAGAGGGAGAGAAATCAAAGAGGTTAGCGGCAGGAAGAAAGAAGAGGGAAGGCTTAAAAATATCGTGGGAGGCACTTGGATTTTGTTTAAGTGCGGACTTTTTCTGGGACTCTTTACACTCATTTGCCGTTTTTAAACCCATTTGCTTTTCTTTTTCTCTTCTCCCTACGCTTTTTTCTCCCAATTTTGACGTATTTTGCAGAATTTCGAAGTCCATGGCAGTTTTGACGTTAGCACACTACATCGACGTCCTTGGCTATTTTGACGTCGAATTGACTTTGTTGGCACCTTATGTCTCATACATTACGTTTTTGCTCATTAATCAAAATCCTCATATCGATGATGATGGTGTGAAACCTCCGCGGGCGCAAAAATCCTGTCCTTCACTCATGAGCCTCTAAAGGCTTTCGTCTTCTAAACAAAGGGTATGTATGCAATACGCTACAAGGGAGCAAGCAGTAGGATGCCTGTGATCCCGCTCGCAAATTGTGTTTGTTCAGTGAAGTACTTGGCACAACGGGCGGGACTTTACAATATATACCATAGTACAAAAGCACTATACAATATATAGCATAGTACAAAAGCACTAATCCGGAATCTACTACTCCGAGTAAAATCTTCTCTTTGCTCCTGGAGCAGCTGTTATTGGATAACAACTGCATGGCAGTGCTTTGCTGTGCATAGCAACTGAGCAGGGACGTCATGAGAAGCCCCGCAAACAATGAGTGGAAGAGACAGTAGTCGCATCGTAAATTACAGGAAGCCTTAGGTAAAACTAAGACCACTCATTACTTCTATTAAGCGGCCTTACCGCATCGCACTAAAGCACTTACCAATACTACGTAGCACCGCAGCATAGGGCTAGCACTCCGTACTAATATTTGCCCTACTACTGAGCATGCTAATAAGGAAATAATAAAGTCAATCAGGAATACTGCAGAAGCGCAATATCTTTAAGAAAATGCTATCGTAGGATAATTTAGGGGTACCATGATGTAACACCGCGGGATACATGAGCGCCCCTATGCATTTCATAAAAATAGAGGTGCCCTGCTGACAAACGTCGGTTCCTATGATGCAGAAAACGCTCGCCAAGTACGGGCAGTGAACTGGGGTGTGCGAATTCGGCAATCCGTTAGGGGTGCCACATACTCAACTAATGGTAACCTAATTGTTCAAGGTGTTCAAGCTTTAATGGCGGCCTTTGCCATTTTATCCTTGTTTGTTCGTTATGGAAAGCTCTATTTGTACTTTGGAAGCGATTCGCCGAATGAAGGAATTCATACTCAGACACAAAGATTAATTCCAGGATTAAAGCCTGTCATCAATGCTTCCAGCGATCCAGCGTAGCTGGCACATATAATTGGGATATAACTGTCGATTTGTTTCGTCCTTGGTTTTATCCTTGTAATTTTGAGACCAATACGTGTTTGGATTATGAGGATTGATTGAACATAGCAGCATCTGCGAACGGGGCAGTGGCAGTTGCCTTCATGCTCGTTTTTTTTAAATAGTTTTCTTTACGTTTCTTTACTGCTGGTAAATATCGGTAAGCTGATTGGTCATTTTGTTTCACTGAATAGTTATTTCCAACCTTCTAATCTATGTCACCTTTCTGCGTTTCAGCTGCCGATCTTACGATTATGCTTTTGCTGACAACCGGCAGATTCATTCACACGACTACTTGTGTTTCTAAACCCTAGGGACTCAATGAGAGCGACTGTGCCTGCATCGAGATACGGATGGATACAATCGCATTCGAGTATAAGATATTCAGTTGTTTTTATAGATTTAGCGCACATCCCACCTGTGTCATCTTGGTTAAATTTCTTTTTCCAACTGCATGTTCTAAGGCAGCCAGATCTGGCTGCAAAAAGTATGGCACTGCTTTTTGAATTAACAAACAAATATGCCTTCCTGATCTGCTTTTTCCAGTTTTAATATATTTATAAGCTAATTTCTCCATCCTTCTGCCCTACTACTCACTAGTCAGTTTCCTTATTCATTTCGTCCGTTTTCAGTCAAAGCTTTTTAGTTATATAGGTATTTAAATAATCTAGCTGCCCTCCACTTACTACCGTTTTCGTGAGGCGTTCCTCATACAATATTTTACTCTGACCTTCCGGTGCTTCGAAAGATTCCCAGCTCATATCACCCTGTACCGTATTGCCTATGGTTAATTTTGAAAATAAAAAAAAGAGGAACATCGATTTCGAGACATTTCGCACAAACATATTTGGATTGTGACCAGTTGCTACTGTTCGCTACGATATCTGACTTATGAAATGTTTTCTCGTCTGACAGCAACCCTTTTCAACGTCCATAGAAAATCTGAGATTTACCAATCATTCCAACCATCCTCGATGACTTGAGCACTCAATGCCAAGCAGTTCGTGACGGTAGCTGGAAGTGTTCGTTCATATTCAGGCGAAAGCCTTTAATGGCTCATGCTGTCGTGGACAGAATGTGTCCCGATTTGGCGTCGTTCTGAGTGGCCGAGGCGGGATGACGTCATAGAGGTATCGACCAATCACAGAGTTCCACCACAGTATACGCGAATGCGCGGCTTATATGGCAATATGTCAATGATCAATTACTAATTAATAAATTATTTTATTATCAATCAATGCCTAATTAAGCACTTCCTTAATTTAACTAAAATATGATTACTTAACTGCTTAAGTAATATTTACTTCCCTGCTTAATTACTAAGAAGTTATTTATTAAATTACTTAATTACTACTTTGTGCCAGTTGCGTAGCACAATGTGGAACTCAGACTTTCGCTATTCACTACTTTAGTCGCTAAAGTCACTTGTAATTTTGTTGTACTTTTTTCATTGAGAATATATTATTTGAATACCCCATGATTGCCTTGATTCTTAGAAACAAATTATGTTGCCAAGTGCAGAATATTAAAAGTCGAAAACATTTATACTAATTCGAACGACCACCTTCTGATGTTTTCTTCGTTGGAAAATCGTCCTACTTAGGATGTCCTAAGCGTATGGCCTATTGAAACTGAAACGTTTTCATTGCTTCGTGTCATAGGCATTCTGTTTTCCTTAAAGCATCGGCGTATCTTTAGTCCTCAAAATGCAATATGTTGACACAAGCTCACTTTATACCGGTGCTTCGAAAGATTCCCAGCTATATTACCCTGTACCGTATTGCCTATGGTTAATTTTGAAAAAAAAAAAAAGAAAAGAGGAACATCGGTTTCGAGACATTTCGCACAAACATATTTTGATTGTGCTGCTTGTGAGTGATCTGCTAGGCCCACCATTACTATGAATTTGTACCTGCATAACTACAGTCGCCTCTGCCAATTTTCGGCACGTAAGTGCGCATGCGGTACTGATACGATTCGTTGCCTTTCGGTATAAATGTGTTTGTTTCACCATGATGGCGATGTGTTCGGGAAGTACGCGGAGCAGCTGGTATCTGGCTGGGTAGTCCGGTGGTTGTTGCCGTCAGGCTGATTATGATGATTATTCTACCGATGTATCTCGCACTTCGGACTTCGCGGCAATGTTAATTGTCTTATCTTTCTTCTCGCAAAATTTCTCATCTTTTGGGGAAGGGAAATATATACAGCGATTTGTTTTCAGCTCTTCTCATATTTCATTGAAGTGTTGATTTCCGTGAGCTCAGCAGTGCCCTTCGCAACCATGAATAGCGGAGTATGAAATAGAGCAATTGTAAGGAACAAAAATGTTTCTGTGATAAAACTTGTTGATCTTTCTAAGAGGAACGCGCCTCTGCACCGTCGTGTTCAGCCTGAGCAAATGTTATCAATCGAGTGTTTCGCCTTGCCGAAAGGAAAACCTTGCGCATGCGCCCTTTGTCTGCAGGCTTTGCCGGTCGGGAGGACGGCACTGGCCACTTATTCAAGGCGCCGCATCATCTAATACTCGGCTGTCATTTCAGCAGAAAGAGAGATGCTTCGTCGCGCGCTACCACTTCGCTACCCATTACCGCTGACGTCGATCGGATCCGCCTATACGCCCGTAATCCGCGCTACCACGAGGGAAAAGCTGTCGGCGCCCAAGAAGAGGCACGACCACCGCGCCGTCTCGTCGTCTCTTCGACGTTGTGGACACATTTGTGTGCCGGGCTTGACACTGGATTTCTGTGTTTTGCTTCTGGCACCCCTTTCCCTTCTTTCTCTCCTTCGTCCTTTCCTTCTTTCGCCGAAGGTCGCACTTGTCTCCTCGTCCTGATGTGTGCCACGGTGCCGGATAAGTGGTTGCCTTTGTTTGCTTCATTCGCGTATTTTTTACGCGTGTCCCAACCCCTGCTCTATGCGTACGTCCCTCTCAGCCCTTCCCTGCCGAGGGCGACGCGTCAGGCTAGAGTGGTGGCCTGTCAGTGGTGGCTTCGGACGAGCCTGGCCCGCAGGGCGAGTGCGAGCGGTGGCCTCTTCGTCCTCTTGTTCGGATGCCCACTTGTGCGGCGCTAAAAGGGCCCTCGAACACCCGTCTCGGAGCACCGCTTCGCTTGAGCCGCGTGGAAACGGGCACTGCTGCTTCGACGTTGGTCACGCGCGAAAAAACAAATGACTGTAGGCACAGAGCAAAACAGTGCCGCATGTTAGGGAGGTGGGAGAGGCGTAGGGTAGACTACTAGGCTTAGTTGCTTCTCGGCAGCAACGAAATCTGTTGTTGTGATTTGATTAATGATGACAGGAACAGAAAAAGTGAGTGATGTCGAATTCACCACCAAATAGCTCACTTAAGAACATAATCGAGAGCGCATGAATGCAAGAAACCGAACATAAAAAGGCAAGTGAAATGAATTCAATGAAACCAAGAACAGCATTGAATTTTTCAGGCCTTCGTCGTAGTTTCATGATTTGAATCGGAGCGTGCTTTTGTTGCTCTGACAGACAAAGCAGACAGGCGACGATCTCGCCCATATCACGTAAACCTGTTATGCAAATAGAATGCTCGCTAAGTCATGGTAACTAAATCTGAAAAGAAGAAACGTTCTTCAGGTGCAACACAACTTTTACAGCTTGAAGTGAAGGGCGGTTTTCTCTCTCTTTTTAAAAACAACTCCAGTCGCACTACAGTCGCATCACTTCCCCCATATACCGCGTAATGCTGATGGATAACTGCTGTCAGTGAGAATAATTAGTTCAGCCTCACAAATGGTCGATGACGGTCCAAACGAGGCGGCGGTAAGATAGCAAGCCGCGAAGGCGGGTTGAGTAGCCGTATAAACCCGGCTGTTATTGCACTATGCGACTCGGCCAAACGAACAGTCTGTGGTACTTCATCTTCGCCTGTAAGGGCATGACGCGGTAGTGGAAACGGAATGCCCATCTGTCGGCTCTCCTGCGGATCCTTGTTCGCGTTGACGCACTTTGCTGCTCGGATTATCGCCAATTCCTTAATTTGTGCTTCGATTATCTCCCACACGCATATATTGATTGTTATGTTGTTGTAAGCTAGCCACTTATGCGAAAGACCACCCGGTATTTGTACATAGAAAACCCCGTTTTAACAAATGCGTACGACCGTGCTTTCATGGCCTAGAAGTGTTGAGATCCGCATCGCACTTGCCCATCTCAAGCGAGATGTCTGAGTTGGCATTTTCTGTCATTTCATGTGACCTAGTGACGTCACAACCCACCGATCAGTCGGTATCCAGTCAGATAATAAAAACCAGCCAAGGGACGAGGACGAAGAAAGACGATGTACACACGGAAGCTGGAACTAACAACTGTGCTTTATTGAAATAATAACATTTCCCAAGAAACCTTGCAAGGCATGCGCAGCTCGACGTCCGACAACCAGCATAAAAGTGACAAACAAAAAGCAACGCTTCGGAGATAGCCAAGATACTAGGGTCTTTGAGATAAATAACTTATTTCTTTCTGCATCAACGATATGAATGCTGTGCTAATACAATTATCTCCTTGCATACTTATGTGATGCGCTTCAAGAACTTCGCGCTCTACCTTACCCTTGCCCCTACCAAGAAATGTGACATTTGAAAACAGCGGATAACAACCGCAATCCCTACCATGTCAGCTCGCAGCTGACATGGCGGGTCACTGACTGGTCGGAGGGTTGTGGAGGGTTGTGGGAAAACACCACATGCAGGTGAAAGATTGCTGATGATTTAGCCTAATTAAACCTAGTGACTAAGCGAAACCTTTATTGTAGTGGCTACGTGCGGTAAAGCTTTATATTGCGAAAGCAATAATACGACAGCGAAAGCGAGACCTCGGGTGGCCGCAGCTACGCCGTGAAGAGGCATCAACACCCGTTCAAATGGAGCAAGAAGATTTGGAAGGCACTAAGAACAAAAAGAATACTGGACGCAAGAAGTTTTCGAAGACGACAGAAGAAGGGAAGGAAAGAAGAAGAAGGCGGGAAGCAAGAAAATCTGGAAGACACCACGAAGAAGAAGAAGACAGGAGACAGAAGAGGAAGACAGGAGACGCATGCGTAGTTGCGACCTGCGACCGGCACGCTGATGTACCCACTAAACACGAAACGTCTAGAAAAAATTTCGGAACCGCTACGAATGGCTGCAAACGTTTTCTTTTGTATTCGAACGTCTCATAGACATCGACAGAAGTTTATTAGTAAACGTCTACAAAATGTACCTTTTGAGAACGTTCGAAGACTTGCGCTAGATATTTTACAGGCGATTGAAACAGGTAGCCCCGCAACTGTCGAATGCATAAAATTTGCAATATTTCACAAGAATCCGCGCTTCATGCTATGCATGTGCGTTGGACATGGCGCGAAAAGCATGACGCGCCTACTGCGGCACGACCGAACGTCGTCAGTCGCACTTCGTCCATGCCACATAAAAAAAATAATGTTCAAAATGTATTTCTCATTTTAATCCATGCATCGTGTAACGGACGCATATGCAGGAGTGTTTTACACTGTCCGCCAGCACCGGCCAAGGTTCTTTATTCTGGCGCTGTGAAACACAGGCTGGTTCACAAATCACACAAATGGCAGACTAATGAAGGCACAAACAACACAAATTGTCCCGTATTCACAGTACAACCAAACGTGAGGCATGCGCACACAGTTTTAAAAAAGAAACGGTTCTTTTAACGCATGTTTCAAGGAAACTGCCTTGGGTTGGCTTCAGCTGCCGTCAGCTGTAGCTTTTCGAGCAGCCATAATGAAGACCCGAGTGAGTATTTAGAAATCATCAAAATAAAAATAAATGGGTTAATTAACAAGTTAATAACATTTTATGAATTGGTATTTTAGCTGGTATTGTAATTAATGTTTTGTATAGTTTTAACCACCGTGGTTTTTTAACTACTGCCAAGAGCTCTGCTGATCACCACTAGGTGGATGGCTGTGCTGTTCGAAAATTTGAATACAGCCAAAGCCAACCGCAGCCAGTCCCGTGCATTCAAACATACTCTTAAACAAGCTTTAAATCATTGGAATCGTTGAAACAGTGCGCGCGTGCAGCGTGTGTAGCGCGATTGGTCGTACATGCTGTGAATACGGGACCATTTGTGTTTTCTGTGGCTTCGTTGCTCCGTCGCCTCCGTGATTTCAGTAACTTTTTAGCTGTAGCCTCTGCCCAATGTTTGCCGATTTCGCGCGCTGCTTCATTAGGTTCTAGCGCTTCAGCCGAGTCGCGAGTTTTGTTTCAGTACGGTCATTGTGAGTAAAATTCTTCATTCATACTGCGCTTTGCTGGAGAGTGGAGGCGAGCGTGGGTGCCATTCCTATCTCCTGCGGCGCATTGTTTCCAAGTGGGAGTAAACGTGATTCCATACTTTGAGTTTGACCCATGTTCACTTGGCCCATGTGGGGAACTTTGTGAGGCGCGCTTTTTCCTCAGTCGCCGCCGTTATGTACGAAGCTGAAAACGCAAGTCTGATTCGCAGTGAGCGCAAAATCTTTTGCGGTCTAAAACTGCTTTTTATGTAAGGCGAGACTACGCAGCGATGGAAAGAAAACGAAAGGTAATTTCATCGCTTCTATGGATTTTTCTTTTCACAGACATTTTTTGTCGCTAGGAATGCAATAAGAGTAGCAGGACTGCAGCTAGTATTGCTTTATGTCAGCCACTTGTGCAGTGAAGGTGAATAGTGGGCTTGACATGTGCACACATATTAAAGAGCACAGCAAAGTTGGAAAAGCAGACTGAGCAATTCATAATAACTGCATGCAGTTTATACTTTGCATGAATGAAAAGCTCTTTGTTAATGGGAGAGCTCACAGCTGATAAAAGTCATTCTGAATTTTGATTTTCTGATTTTCACTATGGCATTGGTATGTTACGGAGAATATCTTGCATGGTTTCTCAGGTATATTTCTTGCGTGTCTTAAGGAAATATCGAGGTGTGTTAAAGCTTAAATGCTACATTGTGTCTTTTGTAGAGGTTGTCTGGAAAACTGTCAATATGTATTCCGCGTCAGAGAAGGACCTACGTTCTGCAGTTTGGCTTGGCTCAAAAGCTGCCCCAATATGTTTGACCTCCAAAATGAACAGGTACTTTTTCTGTGTGTCATAATTTCTTACTCACCTGTCTATTTGATAGTGATTTGTAATGCCCAGCCTTCATGTTCAGGGTAAGCCTGGTAACAGTGTTTATCAAAGTCTGGATTTCTAAGATATTTTATTCTTATTTATTTAAGAATGCTGAAGTCACGCGCGGAACTTTTTCAGTGTAGGTGCGGGAATATAATGAGAACAAATAGAAGTACACGAGTTCAAATGTTCTGGCAAAAATCAGAAGTAGCAATAATAAACTACTCTTTGGCACTAAACTGAGGTAATAATAAATGAAAGAAATGCAAACTATACCGGACTTAAAAAGAATATGAAAAAATTGCAGAATATAAAATTAAAATAAAATAAAGAATACTGCATTCATTGGACACCTCTCAGCCAGTAAAACAGGGTGTCAGCAAAGAAAGATGCTGGCCTTCTGTTACAGTTATGATCAGAGGGTAGTTTGTGTGTCGAGACCTGATGCCGAATGCTTTCTAGCATCTCTGCCTGTGGAGTGGTCAACGAAACATCACTTTGTTGAAATGCATGCAAGTTGGCCAGTCTCACGGTCCGCAAAAGGGCTCATTATTAAGTGTGATGTTCATTTTGACCTTTTCACGGTTTATTTTATTTGATTTGGGACTTACAGTTTTCAAGGGGATGGAGAGATGCCCGACAATGATGTACTGCAAGGTAGCAGAATCGTCGTGTGTACAAGTCGCACAATTCATGCTGAAACATGTATATTGGACGATTGCAGCAGCAGCCCTTCATATTTGTTAAAATAGGTAGGCAGACTCATGCATAAATTAGCTTTCTGTTATCACCTCGCATTCTTTTTCATGTGTACAGGCATCTTCCTGGTTACAGATAGAGCAGAGATGGGCAATTTGTACACAAACTTCTATATTGGACAGTAGTTCACCTGTACCAAGGCTTCATTTCTGTTTACATGAGGTATAAAAGAAAGAAAAAAGAAACAAATTAATGTGCAATAATTAATTACGTTATTACCTCACATTTTTTTATATGTATGCAGGCACCTTGGCGACAGCTGCGTCCTGCTTAAGACTGGAGCAGAGAATGGCCGTCATGATTGTTTCTGGTAAGTTGATGCAAATGCATTTCTCTTTTATTTGTTCACTTTATTTTGCATCTCGCTAATCAGTCTGCCGATTAGCGATCACCTCTCTATATTTCTGCCTGTCAAGCATGTACCTAATCTTAAAAGGAGCTTTAAACAATACGCTTATAGGGACATCAATTCGTTTACGCTTTATAACTTTCGTGAGCAGATAGTCGGTGCGGACTGGAGCGACGTTTTCAACGAAAGTAATCCTGAAGCAGTTCAGTGTAGTCGCTCAGTAGTGTCCGACTCTTCGTGACCCTATGGACCATATCACGCAACGCTTTCCGGTCTCTCACTATCTTCCTAACATCACATAACTTCATCTGCAGCGCCTTGAGGATGCCATCTAACCATCGCGTTCGCTACGTACCCCTTCTCCGGTGACCCTCAACCTTCCCCAACATCAAACCTTTCTCCAGCGACTCCTCTCTTCTCATAAGATGACTAAAGTTGCTGAGCTTTAACTTTAGAACTTGACCTTCCAATGAACAGTCAGGGTTTATGGTCAACAATATCGACTGATTTGATCTTCTGGCAGTCCGAGGAACTCTCAAGAGTCTCCGCCTCTTGAGAGTAGGATAAATATATCACATTATTCAAATTCATATATTCTACTTGTTTTCCCCGCAAAATACATACTCGCCCACGACGAGCTCGTAAGCCTTAGATCAGCAGTATGCTACTTAACCGAATAAAAAACGTGACAAATTGTACAGCCAATTTCTAAAAACGAAATGTCGTGATGCGTTGGAAGCTTTCAAATCTTTCAGAAACATAGTGACAAAGAAGCTTCGAGCTGCAGAAAAACTGCATTATGAGAATCTGTTTGTTTTTTCGAGGAATAACCCGGAGGTGACTTGGAAGAAATTGAACTCTATCATAGGGCATATACCAGAACCAATTACCAAACTTATTCTTGATGATAGAGGCTGAGCGAAATGAACTCGCTAACGCTTGCAATAATTTTTTCACTTCTGTTGCCCAAACTTCATCTTGCGAAGAGGTACCGCTCAACTATTATCACGATAACTCAACAATATTTTTGAATCCGATTTCAGAGGGAGAGGTGGCGGCGGCTTTCAACAGTCTTAACAATAGCAAATCTGAGGATAGCGCGGGTGTTCAGATAATGCCAGTAAAATTTGTTATTCTTGATACATCAAACTGCCTGACACATATTTTCAACTTATCTTTATCAACAGGCATGTTCCCACCTAACATGCAATCGGCTAGGGTCACAGTATTATAAAAAAGGCGATAAAACTACCTTTCCAACTATCGCCTAATATCTATCCTGCCTACCTTCTCAAAAGGCCTTGAAAAGTTAATTATTGCTTGTCTTACGTCTTTTATTAAATAATCATCACAATATTGTACACCCCGCTCAATTCGGGTTTCGGAAAAACAGATCTACTGAGCTTGCCCTTCTTGCTCAAAAAGAGTATATATTAAATACTTTTGAAGAAAATAAACTGCTCCTAGGTATATTTTTAGATTTCTCCAAAGCTTTTGACAGCATCAACCACAAAATATTACTCAAAAAACTAGACAGGTATGGCATACGTGGCACAGCCTACGCTTTAATATCTTCCTACATAGCCAATAGGACACAATATGTTGAAATAAACAGTTTCTCCTCTACAGTCAAGCCAGTCAACTCGGGTGTTCCACAAGGCAGTCTTTTAGGCCCCCTTCTTTTTATTCTCAACATTAATGATCTTGTTTCCATAGATTCATCTGCAAAACACATTATTTACGCAGATGAAACAAGTCTGTTTTTCTCTGGTCACTCAGGCACAGAGCTATTGAGTCGGGCTATCATACCTTGGAAAAAATTGAACACTGGGCGTTTCAAAACAGTCTAAAACTCAATATCAGTAAAACAAAGGCCGTTCTTTTCCATCCCAGAAATAAAGCATTCGAGCTGCCTTCTCTTGTACTCAGTGGCACGAAAATAGAAATTGCTCACTCTGTGAAAACGTTAGGCGTGTACTTCTCGGAGCACATGACATGGAACGTTCACATAGAATATTTATTCAAAAAACTGTCACGCGCAATAGGTTCTCTACGCCGACATTTTCCAGTATTTCCACTTACCATTAACAATATGGTTTATAATTCGCTCTTTTCGTCTATTCTGAACTACTCCTTGCTAGTATGGGCAACAACAACAGCAGAAAACATTACAAAGTTACTACTCCTTCAAAAACGTGCAATAAGAAATATTACTAAAGTCCTTACCTCGAACATACAGGACCAATATTTAAAATGTTTCAAGTAACATCTTTGTATAACTACAGGCTTTTGCGATTATATAAACAAGGCATATCAGTACAAAGGACAACACACTAACACTCATAGCAGCGCTTCAAGACAAGATAAACACATACGACACTCGTAACCTGGAACATTGGCGCGTTACAGCGTGCCGGACGAACTATGGCACTCAGATGCTTCGCTTGAGGCTTCCTACCATATTGAATCAATACTTTCCTAATAGGGGTCAAGGTTTCTCTCTTCCTCCCATTAGTTCCGGGAAATGTTGCTCTAAATACATATTTTTAAACTAGGTGTTCTGTCTTGCGGAGTGTCGGTGTTATTTTCACGTATTTTTCCTGATTTACCTAGTGCCTTTTTGTAGTATAATTAATTCTCCATTCATTGTTTATTCACTGTGTGGGCGTGACTTCTCTGCCGTGAAATGCCATCATATAAAGGGGAAGCCGCCCCGTCAAGCAGCTCTTCGATGCAGCTTTTTAGCGGCTGCTCTTTTCCTTTCCTTGTAGTAAAGGAAAAATAAATTATTATTATTAATATTATTATTATCAAGGAACACAAACTCAGGGGAATCTGTCTTACATTGTAGCCAAAGCAAAAGCTGCACCTCTGCCCTTGACAGAACTGCTATTCTTCGCAAGTGTCATGACACCCCCACAAAGGGGATAATAGAGGCTCTGGCGATCTCAAAATGTGCAGATAAATGTGCCAGTAACCCCTCTGTGCGCATCGGCGGAAATTAAATCTCGTTTCTGAATGCTAAGGATAAGATGAAAGATTAAAGGAACGTGCGCAAAGGGGATAATCATGCCATGGATGAGTGAAATGATGTGTTGGTTTTTCGTTTTGTTGCTTTAGTCCTAGTGCCTATATATCTGGTTCAGGACAATATAAAATACAGTTGTTAGTCAGTGCTTGTATTTGCATTCTTCTCGTCTCGTTCCTGTTACAACTGCGCTGCAATTTTTAGTGAGCATTTTATAACGACACAGCAGTGAGTACTCAAAGTGATAATTATTAATAGCCTTTTTTTCCCGTTTTTATGTTTGCTGCATGTATATATTTGTCTCAGCACTCTAGTAGCAGTTTCACAGTGCTGTTAAAAACCCACAGTGTGCATGTAATAGTTGAAACGAATTTTCCTGTCCTTAGAGACACACAATTTTGCATAAGTGAGGTTTTAAGGCCAGTTTCATTTCGTTTACATTTTTGTATTGGTGCTTGCTGTAAAACATGCTCATAAAGAGGTCTTCTTACTGGAGCGAAATAAATTTGAAGTATTTTTGTGAGCAAATATGATACTGTGTATGTCAAGTTTCTAAAACGGATTCTCAGTTTAAATTTTTAATGTCACTGGATTTGAAGACCGTGCTTCACTACTGTCAATATTTAAGTTTTACTTGAGGCTATTTTGGAAAGAGTGAAAGAAACAGTAGTTGGCCTTTTAACTAATACTGCCCTTGAATATCATGTGCTGAAAGGGATTTGCAAAAAATGGGATGATGGTAGAGATAAAAGAGAAGCTCACCGTGTTTTTCAAGGAGGAGCCAAAGACCAGCGGAGTGGGCATAGATGAATTCTGTCAGTATGTTCCGTGTAGAACACTTTGTGACCTCTTTTTGTTATAGCCTATTTGCTATGTGACTGTTACTTGACTATCATACCTATTCTGCCAATGCAGGTAGTTCCACTCTCCTAAGGTAGGGCTCGCTAAGGACCATGCAGTGCCAGTCTTAACAGCGTGGAATGCTTATGTGCCCAAGATACCAGCGTTGCCCATGAAGCGGAGTCTGCATCTATTATTGTTCAGGCTTGCGATTCCTGCACCAGTGCTTTTTAAGTTTTCAGTGGAGAACTCCTTCTTGCCCAATTTTTTAGGCAATAAAATATGTGTTCATAAAAGTAACTGTAAAGTGTTTTCTTATGCTTAGTTACACATACCAATATTTTCATTGGTAGTATAGGTCAGCTCGCAAAGTTACAATGTATTTTTTACAGCCATAATTTACTTTGAACGCCTACATCACTTGCGACTGCAGCCTTCTCTGCTGCCTTTGTCACAAACCCTTGGGATAGCACTATTTTTGGGATAGCATATTGAGAGGTTCTTATGCAAAATGAGTTTCATAGGAATTTGTAAAAAGTGTCAATATTGTACAGCCATCCAGCCAACTAGTAAGTGCGAAGGCTGTGTTTCCTGTGCTCGTGTGCATTACAAAGGCGCTAACCGGTGGGATCAAATTTAAGCAGATGCTCACCAATCCCTTGCCTAATCTTGAGCTTTCCAAATCTTTGATCCACCCTAATGCATAAGAGCACAAAAGATGTGGCCATTGTGCACGCTAGGTAAATATTTTGACGGCTTTACATGTGTTCAACTTTTCGTCGTATCGCTGAATGGCCAGTATTGTCGGGACCAAACCTTGCTTGGCTGCAGAGGGGCACCAAATAGTACACTATTGCTTATTGTAATGTTCAGGGGATGGTGTAGCGAAAAAGCTATGAATGTTTAGAGTATGTCTTGAAGTGTTCTTCCAAGATGTTTTTTAGCCAACCTTTAGCGCAACGTTAGCACAACTACATGAAGGCTTCAGGCCTGCTACAGCTACATAACAGCTATGCTACACTTCTACTAGACTTTGCCTTGGTCTAGCCGAGATGTTTATTAGGCGTCACTTAGTTCTTTCTGCGTTTCATGGGGTAGCCTGTACATGGCGTAGTGAAGCTTTCCTTCAAATGTGTTGTGGATGGAGCTGCTGGAATGTGGACGGGACTGCTTGCGTGATCGTAGTTGGAAGAAATATATTTAGGCATTGGGCGTCGCAGGTACATACCAGCGCAGTATTGAGGTGCGCGCTTGCCCCCTCCGCCCCACACACAAACAAGCCCACACGCACTCGCGCGCGCGCGCACGCACGCACACACACACACACACACACACACACACACACACACACACACACACACACACACACACACACACACACACACACACACACACACACACACACACACACACACACACACACACACACACACACACACACACACACACACACACACACACACACACACACACACGCACACGCACACGCACACGCACACACACACACACACAATTCCCAGCGGCGGAAGATGCCTCGATCCGCTGGTCTCCATCACCAGTGGCGGGGCGGGGGGGGGGGGAGGGGGGGAGGGTGTTACCAGCAGTGGGATCCGCTAGGGGTAAGTATACTCCCCTTCTGGAGTATACTTCAATGTAGCAACATGATATCTGCATATGCGTGTGTTCCACTGCTTGCCTTGATTTAAAAATGGGTCCGTCACTGCGTTCGCCGCAGTCATCTAAGGCCAGCGGCAAATCACTAGCTGTCATTACGAGGTTATGCCTTAGAATAAGCTAAGTGTTACCTGTTCTGAGTGCGGCTTTTCATTTGTAAAGCAGGTCTGGACACAAGTGGTTTTTAAAACGGCACTCCGTCCGACCTGGTGGTTCAGTAAAGCTAAGTATCAGGCGATCCGAAGCATCGCGTTTAGGTCTCTTTCTGGTTGTGTTATTTAGCATCGATTATCGGTATTCAAAGAGCGCAGGACCCTTTACCTTCTCATGTCGCGAAACCGCCTTTACTGAGTCCGGAAAAAGTAAATGAATTGTATAACACCTAAACACCCCCTTCTCCTGGAAAAAGAAATATGTGACCATTTTGCAGAATATGCAACACCATTGCCGCTGTAGAGCGCATTTATTGCTGAAGTTATTTCTTTCGTCCTTTGCTCTGATCAAAAAAAGAAGTCAATAGGTTACAGTCTGTGCTCGAAGCAGCCGTCCCTGGGTTCTTCAAATAGCCCCTTTCTTTGACGACCTTTGAGAAACTGCGTTTCTGTGATAGAGTTCGAGAGAGCTTGAAAGAGAACTGAATTACTGCTTTTAGTCTCGCAAGTGGCATGAAACCCATAGTGTAAAAATAAAAACACTTGCACACTATTTCGGTTTGTGCTTAGAGCAAAAAAAAAAAAAATGTCACACCGATAAGTACAGCGGAATCCGCTCTCCAGAAAAGTAGGTAAAAGGAGGAGAAATGAGCGTACTTAAGGCACTATACTTTCAGCGCTCTTCAAAGGCCCATTACAATTTCTCAACGATAGTAGGCTCATTGTAACCAGCTGTGCGCGCTCAGAGGCTGCATGACCATTTCAAGGTTATTTCACATTGTTTTCGGAGTGTTCTTTATGGCTCCGGCCTATTTCGCTGTGTTATGACAATGTTCCTTATGTGTCTCAGCCGAGGCATCCGTGGCTTATGAATGCCACGGATGAGCGTGCACATTATGATTTGGCTTTCTGTGTTCCTCACCTCAAAGGCAGGAACAATGACAGAGGGCGCTAACAAAAATGTTCTTTAAGGATGATAATGCTTTTCAATACACATTAATAAGATATTTTCGTACCGAAAAGACAAAGAAAGGTTACATAAAGCCAATTTCAAAGAAAAAAAATTAAGTGAAATATTAGCAAGAACTAAATAGAGGTGGAAAATCCTTAGATCCTTCTGGTAACAATATATGAGCTAGTTTTGGAAGCCTATGTGGCATTCTCTTTCTATAGATAGCATTTCGCTTGAAGCAGCAGTGAAGAAAGTCAAGCTGCTTACGCTAGCTTGCAAGTAAACGAAGAAAACGTTTCTTTTTCTTTTTTTGGTAACTAAATTCAGCTCTAAGAATACTCAAGCGTGTCGGGTGAAAAACCCTAATTCTTCGCTTTTTATAATTGAAAAAAAAAAAGAAGGTAATGGAAGGACACGAAAAGAACACCAAAAGCCATGTTTCTGCACACATCTATATTTAAATGCGCAAATAGTCCATCTGAAGCGCGACGAAAAAAGTTCTTAATTGGTGCTGGAGGGCTGTTCCTGCAGTCCTAGAAACAAGACCGTGCTTGTACTTCACATTGTACTTTGTCGAATGTACAGTTAAAATAGAACGCAGTCTGCGTGTTTCAACCGTTCTCAGGTTTTCCATCGTTTCTACTGTATTTGCGCAAGAGGGTTCATGTTACTCATATTCTGTGAGATTCCTCTCGAAAGACGGCGCACAAATGTCCTCCAGCGCAATTTATTCGTCAACTTTTATCATCAGGGAGGGTCGCCCGAGCCGCAAAGTTCCTTTGAAGTTACCCCTACACACAGACAAAAACAGGTAATGTTGAATTCGAGGCGGGCAAAAACACTTAAATGTTGCCTTTCTTTTTAATTAACGTTGCTCTACAAGCATTAACGCGCATGTTCGTCTCTTGAGGGTTCCTTAATGACCTGTTGCTAATTGCTAGTCGAAGCGCAAGCCTCGTTCCTACAGTGTTCCTAAGTTAAAAAAAAAGAAAGCTCTGTCGAAAGGTCTTTTCCGCAGCTGTACCGCCAAGAAGGCGCACGTAATGAACAGCTGAACCTTAATTAAATAGAAGGATTTTATTTATCTTTAGGCCATTCGGTGTTAATTAGTGAAAGGCGCTTTGGCCTTAAGGTCGAAATGAAAGGACTGCCGCCACCAACTCACTAGAGGACGCAATATTAAATTAATTAGGAGAATTTTTACCTTCGATGCAACTCCATAAAAGGTGCAAGGAGGGAGAGAAAAAAATAAACAATGTAGGACTAAATATTTTTTACATGGGAGTGCTTTGGGCTGCAGAATAGAATGCTATCGCATTTAGTTGCCAGTCGTATATTGAGATTTTAGGCTGTAGGTGAGCCAATTCTTGAGGGTAGAGAAGTACGTTGAACGCTCCGATATTCAGACACTTCATTACCGCATCTGTCGCTCACGTTTAATTAGTCAAGACTGCAGTGGCGTCAACGATCTCGAAGGAATTTTCCTGGCGGAGAGTTTATTTCGCAATAAAAAAAAAAAACACATTCCCTACTTAGCGCACAGCCTGCGTTACGAGTGTTCTTCTGCGCGGTTGGCGTTCGAGAGGAATTATCTTAAACACAAATATATCGCGATGTATAAAGAGAAAGCCTTTGCCTATGATCAGTTGAGAGGTATATAAAAGTAAAAATGGCCAATGCGACTAATGCAGCAGAGTACGCGTTACCATTAGTGTTCTACTTTTATGCGACACGCCGTCCCCAACTCCGCACTTCCAATCCAATCCAGCAATCAGTGGCACACCTCATGTATTCTCCCCACTCCTTCCTACATATCACTCAATACGTTCCTCCTCTTTTTTTCTCCTCTCTTTTTTCCCTTTTTTTTTTTCATTAGCAGAGAGGAGTTTTCATCTTTTGTTTTTGTCACTTGCCCTTCTAGGATTAACAAGGATGAAATGACGGGTAATTATTTCCAACATGCGGATTGTGATGGTGACACGGTAAAAAAAAAGTACATTTCTATCCTAGAAAGCAACACCAAAGGTTACATACGATACAGTTTGTTAGCCATGGCGTGAGGCAAATGAGGACGACTGAAAATTATTGGGATTTGTCTTTAGGCGGGATTTAGGCGCAATCAGATAATCGATCGAATTTGCGCGTGCCGATGTCTACATCGGAGTCACTCAGTCCAGCGACATTTTTCTTGCTAGAGTTAAGCATCGGCCATGACAGTCGGCTCCCAGAGACGATGATGGTGTGGCGTCGTGATAATGGGATGCGTTAGGGACGACTCACGAGTGGTAGCGGAACTGGATTATCCTAACAGATTCTGTCGTGATGTTTGTTCGTGGGAATTCGCCTGTGTACTTGTCCTGTGCACCTGCGTGGGCAGGGAACGTCGTGAAACTGGCTCGAGGAATGCACAACTGGAAGGCGGTGGCCACGGGGATATCAGGAGGGTCGCTACCGTAAAAGGCGACCCTCCTTCAGTTCCGAAACTTCCTACAGGGCCCATGCAACACAAAACGGTGGCTCTTATTGGTCAAAATTTGAGTGTTCACGTGTAGTTGCGGCACCTGCGGTCATTAAAGTAAACTGTATCCCATTTGAAAGCTTTCAGATGATTGATAAATACACCAACACGTGATAAACAAAATCAGTTGACGACACGCAGTAGCGAACGTTACAAGGCTTAGAAGCTTAGAAGAGATAATTACAAGGCGTGTGCCTATAGCGTCGTTCTAGCTGGAAAATGCAACGCGCTTAAGAACGTAGTCTCTTGGGCCAGACTTTTTTTGTCCTGTCGAAAACCGAGGCCAATTATTCAAGGACTAAAAAGGGTGCCTCGCCATTACAAAATTCCGATACAACGTGCACGGATGTCTATTAAATACTATCAGCAATCACGCCTCACTGTGTTTGCGGGTTAGAAAGACCAGTACAGTCCCCTCATTCGTTGGAGCTTGCGCCTCCTAGTAGTCTACAAATATTGACGCATGCACACAGGTGCAGACTATCGTGAGTCGTTAAGGCGCAGGAAGAGGATGACGAGGACGGCACGCCTTGGACCGAGAAGCCCCAGTCACTTTAAAAGCTGCGAGCAAAGCAGCAGCGCCTAATCGACAACCTGAACGTCAAGTGCTCGCTCGTCGCAGCATTCAAATTAGGATTAGCCTGATGTTGTCTTCATAAAATGGTGTCTCCTTCAAGGGAATGTTTGTCCATAATATTACCATCTATCGTTCTGTTGTCTTTGCGGGTCGCTCGGAAAATTCTACTGGCTTCGCACGATGCCCTAAGAGCTGCGTATCATTTCGATTTCACTCGCACCTATGCTCCTCATTCGGGACAAATACACTCCTTTCGCGTAGTCACCGTTGTCACGTCCTGAGTCGAGAGTTGTCGCCGAAGCTCGGCGAGCGGCGCAGCTGCGACAATACCGACGTGTTGCTCAATGGCTACGCCGTTCAGGTATACTTCGCTGAGTACTTCTGCTATCTACGTGCGGCGGACTACACATTAATCATCATTAGCCGCCATTTGATTGCCCAACAGTTCCACCACAGAAGTCTCCTTCCCTGCTCCTCACACTATGGGCCTGACTACAAAAGCAGCCCCCCATCTCAAGTACAGCCACATGATAACAGCTGTTACGTTGATGACGCAACATCTAATTACTGCTCGACGCCTGCGGAAGTTTGTTCAGGTATATTTAACTTATTCTTCCGCTGTTGCACCACTGTTGCATATTCTGTACATAATGCATACAAAGACGTTTATTTCATTTTGAAAGATGTCGACGAGTTATGCATGAGGTAACTAGCTTAGGACCAGCGTCATTGCGCTCAATATTCTGTTAGAAAAGATATAAGGTGAGCAAATCAGGCTGACCAAGGGCAACAAAAACATAGTCCTCCAGAACAAGCAAGTTACCAAAAGAGGGTCAGAAATTAGTTATTATACGCAAGGTTAGATGTCCTGTTATGTTAAACATCTAGATATTATGATTTTGTGATTTTAAACACATTGGTTTTCTTGAGAAACGTAAAATAAGAGAAGTAATTGTCCGCCTAAAAGTAATGCAGGATGAAATGGACTATGTTCATCTTAAAATACAGTAAAATATTTTGTCCTGAGTTCCTCGAGTTGTGAGCTTGAGATTAAAATGTGGTTAACTGTGAGCTCATCACGAAACATTGTCAGAAGTGCAGCAACACTCTCGAAAAACGAACCCTGTAATCAAATTGGTTCTATCTACGCAGGACGAAGATTGTGTCGCTTTCTTTGAAAAAATTGAAAAAAGTTTCTTAATTGTGGTCAACAATGACATTATAAACCCCATTGTGTGCCAGCTGAGGAAGATTAAACATTATTCATTTTATTCCCTGTTTTTGTAAAGAAGGTGAAGAAAGCCCGCATCCTAACAGAATCTATTGGCTTCAAGACAACTCTTGCTGACAAGCCCATATTACATATCGCTTGACTCCAGGGAACAAGAGTCTGTTTGCAAAGGTACTCGCTGTAAGCAAAGAAAAAGGCTGGCTATTCATATGGATTGACAACTGCTGTGCCAAAACTCATAAAATTACTTATAGCGACGGCTAGCATATCTACGGAGTCGCTAAATAACCATATTAGTAATCTACGGCAAAGCACTAGGAGGTAGCAGCGACAGTTCGCCGTCGGGGACATACTCCAGAAACCCAACCCAGCTTCAGCATCATTGTTGGCCGACGAACCACGTCAGAACAACATTGCCGCCGTCTCGTGACTGCGTGAAAAGCAGTCCCGATGTCTACTAAACAGTTTAGCTCGAATAGTACGGTTTACGACGGGCAACATGCCCAATTCTCGATGGCAGGGTATAGAAGGCGATGTGGGGAGTGGAGGCGTATTTCGTAGGTCACGTTAGAGAGTAGCCGCAAGAGATGGTGACACTTAGACATGTCCATTTCGGGAGAGGAGCCGCAGGGGTACCTGGAGCTAAAAGGGTAGTGGGCTTCACGGTGCTGAAGGTCGTAGCGCCTCTTCTGAGAACGCTGAGACGCGCCAAGTCGGTCTCGAGCAGCATGGTGGGCGCGGCATTAGCGCGGGCGATTTCATTTATTCGCATAATATTGTGAACCACTAAACGCCGTTCTCTCTATATATTCTCATGCACTACATCTTCGATCAAACCAAACATCTTCTAAAAACCTCGGCTTCATATTTACAAGTGTTTTATTAATCTCAACACCCGAAGGTTGCGAAACATTATGACGGTATTATACATTTCCTAACCTTCACCAACCGTATCTTCCCCTTTGCGTTTTATCCGGAACATGGCTGTCAAACATATTGGCAAAAAATATTTACTCTAACCAATTATCAAGCTTAGTTTCACCATCGCTGCGGCTGTGCATCGACAGCACAGCTCCAGCGGTTGACTGATATTTTGGAGGTGGTTGTGGTGAGCTTTCCACGCTCGCTGCAACTTTTACTATCACGTGCGGCGACTGTCTGACGCGTTGGAAGCAATCATTGTATACATATCGGCCCATCATTTCAACGAGACTGTGGAGGCACTGCCATAGTTCAGTTCATTCACTCAAGCCGCGACTGAGAGCCGCACTTTCATGGTGCGCAAATGTGCCAGTGACCTACTCTGCTTTGTATTTCGCGGGCTTGCTATGACACTCAGCAAAAGGATACACGATGGTTTATTCCTCGCAAAAAATTGAAATGGCGATTTATGAAGCTGCTCCTACACTTTTCAAAGTACATTTATTGTTTAAAGTCAACATCTTAGTTTAGAAAAAAAAAATATTTTGTTTACTAATTAAATAACTGCGATATAAAATTGTATGTGGTTTACAAGACTACTGGCAGTTTAATGCAACTGGTTTTTCTTCCCTACCTCAAATGTTTGATTTTTCGACTCCTGTATACATTTAGCTGGTACACTCTCTAAAGCTTGCCTTACACCTCTCTTCATACACATTACTAGAGACATCACATTAGTTTCCTCTTTCTGACCTGCTCCTATATTTCGCAAGCATCGTCAAATGAATCGGATGCCTGGCTCTGCAGAAACATCTTTGAAGAAAATGTTTGCTTCGCTCCGCTTTCTGCTCTCATATTCCTCGGCCTGCACGACAGCCGTCGTCAGGCCCAAGCCTTTCACTCCAATCTACTTTTCACCATTTTTTTACCGATATTGGGTATCTGCCTCGAATTTCCCTTCTTTATAAAAGGAGACACTCCCTCTAAAATATTGTTAGGATGTTAAATGCTTCAGCTTGCATTTGGAAACTTCGTTCACAGTGAACAGAAGTACAATGCCTTAAGTTTTACGATGAAAACAATAACTTGTTTTTTTGGCGTCGCTTTCCTTTCGGCAAGAATTTTTCCCAGGAGGCAAAATTTCTTGACAGCATTAGATATATTCCTCAACTTTCAGTGCCACTGCTTGTTATGTCGGAACGCGTACTCCACGACCACTCTCTCTACATCCACCCCTAGCACCTACTCCAACTCAACATCACTTTTTTTCGTTTACTGCAATCGTGCACGGCACATACAACACCGCTACTTTCCCCCTTGTGCTAATTACTAGATTTGAACAGATTAGACGAAGAGCATTCGGGTTATTCGCGCGTGTCGCCTTACCCATCGCATTCACGACGACCTCAATTTCACCCTGTCAGAATATTTCCCTCCTTCGGCCGTTGTGGCGGGGTTGCCAGGCCACGCACGGATTGCCGGTAATAAGCTGCACTATGAGCTCACCCGCACAACTCCCATACGGGTATCGGTAGTCCCCTGGCTTTCCCCGCCAATGGCGGGCAAAACAGGCACTTGCAAAGGGTCCTGTGAACACGTCACATGCAGAATCACTCCCGCAAACATAGACCATCCCCTTGTGTACTGACAATTTGAGCGCTCTAATTCCTGACGCACTCATTACTCCTGCCCGGTCAATCTGCTCCCATATAGTTTTCGCTTGATACCCTGCTGCAGAAAACGACCCTGCCCATATCCCTACCCAAAGTAAAGCACATTCCATCCGCGCTACCATTTTCCCCAGCATTACGCCATCCCCCTTTTCCCACTAGCCAGCGTGGCTGGCCTCGCGGCTCACGCCGATGAGTTGCCTCTTGTCAGCTTGATGGGAGAATATATAGGATTTTAATTTGATCACGAAGCATTTCAATCTATATCAAACGGGCTGGCGAAAGTCGATGCTATTTTATTTTTGTTCTTCTAACCCTCTCTACAATTTCATACATCAAACAATAACCCCCGATACCTTAGTGATGTGGGAGAGTTCAGTCCAATTATCCTCTTCTATACTTTTTAGAAATAAGCTGCGTAGAGAGTGGACATCGAGGCACCGTGTTGCGATGTTGACGTCACTGGCTGTGCGTCTAACGTGCAGCAGCCTGTTGTCTTCTGTGCTGTTTGCGCCAGGCCCCTCACAAAGCTAGCGCAGTTTGCACGAGCTTACGTTTTCTTTCCAACTGCTTGAGCACCGAAAAAATTATTTCTGTCAAATGGGAAGTTTTATTTGCATAGACGCTAGGTATGTTAAAAGTACACCCGATGTTTTCAATATAACTGAGTGATGGAAACGCAGTGCGCTGAGTGTCAAACGCCGAGTAAGCCTGCGAGGAAGCACTGTGTCGAAGACGCGAAAGCAAAGCTCATCCGTCATCCGTTTCTCCATGGCGGCCAAGCTTTATCGGTAGCCTGTTTAGACAAAGGTTAGGGCGATCAATCTGTGCTACGGGGGATAAAAAAATGAAAATAACCTGTGCATTAGGTGACATGCCGTCATTGCTGTGGAAGTAAAGCTGTAGGTGTGTACGCCTATCTCTATCTGACCTCTTTTAATTCTCCTTCCTTTTCTCTCCACTGACAAACGCTGCCGAGCACACACTCGTACCTGGCCTTTACTTCGAAAGGAAACCACAATACATCTCGCCGTCACCAGATCCCCTATATCGTCGCACTTGATGACAGTGCGACCAAACACCACGCAACGCTACGTAAGTCTTTAAGATGAGGTACTTTCGGGATGAATCCTTATTCAACGCTATGCAGCTGAATGTACTGTGTACGTTAGTGGGAGCACTGCTGCTGACATCCTATAGAAAGGATAGCGTTTAAGTTTATTCATAAAGATGGCCAACAATCCTTTAGTGGCGCTTTGTAGTAACTACGAGTTCGTTATTCATATTTCGCAGTAACTCAACAAAGGTTAATTATGCTTGCTAGTTTGTGCAGAGTGTTCATGGTAAACGAAAACAGTGCAGAAGACAGAAAAAAAAAAGTAGACAATACGAGCGCCGACTAGTAACTGTCTTGCTCCTCCGCTCAGTGACGTCATGCTGGCTCATTGCGACAGGCAGTTACAGGTTGCGCTCACCGGCCTCGACGTGATAAAAGTATTATGTCATGTCGATGACTTCTTCGTAATTGTTGGGACTGACCCAAGTAATGTGACCTCCCACATGGGCCATTCTTTTCACGGTATTTGAAACTCACCTTTCTTCTTTTCGTCTGACAAAGGAATTACTAAACGAAGGACGCATATGTTTCCTAGATATGACAGTCATCGACCACTGCGAACACCTTTGCTGGTGCTGCCAGCCTAGTGTACGAGAAAGCTTCCTGCCATACACGTCCGCCCATTCCAAGGTCGTCAAATGACAAGTTGCTACAGAGACCCTCAAAAACGCCATCACCAGGTCATGTAAACACCAGGCGCAGATCAGTTTCCACGCTCAGATGGGACGGTTGAAGTCAGCAAGCTTTCCGGAACCTGTTTTGTTCAGTACTGTTGAGGGTTTATTACGAAAGTGCCGGGACTCTGTGTTCCACAAAAAACAGAAGCCGAGGAATCGGAAAAAAACATTGCGGTTGTTCCGTACGTGCATCAAGTGTCTCATAAACGTAAGCTTGTTCCGCGCAGGGTGGCGTACATGTTTTGTTCAATGCCCCATACAAACTTGAGCGTATATGCAAGATGGCACCCTCGAGGCGCTGCAGTTGAAGCTATGTGATGTTAGGAAGATAGTGAGAGACCGGAAAGTGTGCGTGATATGGTCCATAGGGTCACGAAGAGTCGGACACGACTGAACGACTGAACTGAACTGATATGCAAGAAGGTTAACTTTTCAGGTCCTCGAATGGTTGGATGTGACAAGAGACATAATAGGCGTTTTGTTGCCTGCCGTACCCATGTTGTTTACGAGGTGCCTTTACCTTGCGGGGCCTCGTATGCAGGTCAGATGGGGTGATGCATCAATGATCGGCTCAGAAAGCATGTATCGTACATGTCTGACATTGTGCCCAAAAGCAACTTGGCGCTGCATTATAAATCTTGTCCGCAGTGTGTTGCACTTTTCGAACAGTGCGTTATTCTACAATGCTACCCTGAAAAACATACCAGGGAAATCTTCGAAGCTCTTATCATTGCCCGTAAAGGGGCTTCATGCGCAAGCATGCCTTCTGTTTCGTTGTCGCGCCACGAGCTTGTCTATCTTAACTCTTAATGATGAACCTGCATTTTTTCCTGTTGACGTTGTGGCCCTTCTTCTTTTTTATTCCTGCGCATCTGTCGCTCAGTGTATTCATACGCTCACGATTTGAATACATTTAGTTCTTAGTAGGCGCTCGTGTTGTCTACTGCTTTGTCCCGTCTTTTGCGTTATTATCTTCTGCCATGATCAGTCACCAACTCGTCCAGCAACCTACTTTGATGCAGCAGTGTTCGTTTCTCGATTCCCTGGGGATGCTTAGGACCTAATAACGTTTATTCATCTCAAGCAAGCAAATATTATAGGTATACACATCAAAAGACTTTATGCCTCCTCCAGATGGCGCAATAGCTGGGGTGCTTGATTGGTTATGTTAAGGATACGAGCTTGATGCCAATTGAAGTTGCCGCGTTTCGATGGTGACGGAACGAAAAATGTCCATGTAACGCGCTGATGTTAGAGCATGCTTAATACCCACAGGTGGCCGGAATGTTTCGAGCCCTGCACTACGGCTTCCCACTTAGCTTAGCTGTTTTGGCGTTCAGACCTGTATAGGATCTTTTACTTTGTGCGAAAAACATATGACGGTTAATTTCGGGTAATGCCATAAATGAATATGCGCTAACATAATCTGAAATACAATTTGTTATAGGAACATTTCTGAAGAGGTTCAAGCATAAAACGCGCTGAATTTGTGCAAGCAACAAACAAATCTTCCCAGTTAACGTGTCGACAGTCCAGGGCCCTCGCGATTGTGTAATACTCTCCTCCGCTCGTGATCCTACCTGATGATGGTGGCGCCTCTACGTGTAACACGAGCCTTAGTGTGAAGTCGGCTATACCAAAACACTTCGCTTATTGACTTGCTCTGAAGTGTATTTCTTCGCTCTGTTTATGTAATGAACTCATTCTCGTATTTGAGTTCTTGACAGGGAAAAAGAAAAGGAGCCTTTTCATAGTTCTTGCGTAGGAGGAGCTCAGCGACCCCGTAATTACTTTCCTAGGTGCTGACTAATGCCTCACCATTACGCTGCTAACGTTTTAAATTCAAATATCAGCCAGTTTATCTTTTTTTGAAGCTGTCCATTAATGAGCGTAATGCGACACGAAAGATGTCTTTCTGTTCTGTTAGAAACAAGCCAAAAAGTTCATTAGTCCTCAACATAGGGCTCTATTTTACGCAAAGGATATGACGAGCAAAACATTTTGGTTGTAGGCAGCACGGTAATTATATGCGGCCATTTTGCGCCTTTAATCGTCTTCCTGCGATCGCCTTTTTTTTTTTTTTCAGTTATGTGATCGGCTTTGAAGCAGCTAAGCACATGTTTACGAAACTGCGGCGAAAGAAGAGGAATCCCACATTAATACTTTGATAATTTTGGGTTAGTAGCGGTGAAAAGTAAAAGCGGCGGCCAAATGTTGGGTCAACAGTGGAGGATGAATTATTTTCCGGTAAAGCAAAATGGCTGATATTCTGGCAATGGTGGTCATCCAGATGAGTGCACGAAAGTAAACAGTCCGCGTGTGGTATGGACTTTGAGGTTTAACAACTTTTCTTTAGAATTATGAGAAGCCTTTAACGACGTTGGCCCTGGAAATGACATGGCATTGACAAAACCGGAAGGAGAGATGCAAACATTCACGACAGGGTTTCCAAATTGACTACTAAACACCGAATAAATGCCATATTTCCCTACTTTATTGTTCCCATTTGCATCCCATAACATACGAAACAAAGAAATGCCACAGTTATAATAATAAAGGCACATTAGTAAAGTCTCAATGTTTCATAAATATCAAAAACGAAAAAGTCTGAACCGCGAGGCTTTGGGAAACAAGCCCGAAGCTGGTCGTTAGAAGCTCGTTACCTAAAGGCTCTGACTACACAGAGGTTTCGTGCCCCTTTATTGCACCATCCTTGCTTACAGAAGGACAATTCTAGAGCACGCAGTCAATCTGAGGTAAGACGAGAGACATTGCCTACTGCTCTATTGCACTTACTTTTTATTTTGTTAACAAAATTTCATAGTATAATTTTTATGCCTTTGTCGCCGCTTAGTCGCACACAAAAGACATTTATTGCCGGAATTTATATTCTAAGCTGAAGAGGCTTGTTTCTGTCTTTGTGATTCGCACTGAACTTTAAACTATTACACCTCAGGAGAGAAACCGCTTAGAGCATGATGTAAACGCGGAATGCGTGATTTGCTTATGCCCAGTGAACGGAGCCTTCTAGCAGCAGCCGAAATTAAAGCAACCGCTGGACGGAGCTGTCTCTTCGTTTACACCGTTCCCGAGCTTGCTCGACAACGAAGTTCTTGAGGCAAATGCCGGCCTGCAATTCAACGACCTCGGCACTCAATGAGTGCGCAATGCTTTTTATAGTAGTGGCTGCAGTGTGGACACCAAGGGAAAATACAAGTGCGGCCGCTGATATCCCCGAACCATCAGCATTACTGACGAGTACAGAGGGCTAAGTACGAAGTTTTTAAATAGGAGTAAAAGGTTAACCATGCACTGTTACAGAAAATAGGAAAGAAGAACATAAGGACGTTTTGCTCAATTTCTTCCACTTTCTTTGCTGTTGTATTTCTTAATGCGAACCACTCAAGCGGCCTTTCCTTTAACTTCTCCTGAGATGTTTACCCCCTAAGCTTCTTAGTTGTCAGCGTCGCTATTCCGCACAGTGCATGGGAGGATAATGTACGCTTTGTGCCACGAATTCATGCTCCAGATAGCTCTGTGTGTAGCAAGAAATACATGCGTACTGAGACAAAGACAGATCTGCGAACATTGAGAAATTTGAATATTTGAGGTGCATGTTAAAAACTCCGGTTCTTATTAAATATGTGCGAGATTGGTGATACCACTTTTTAGCCAGAAGATTAACCATGCTTAGAAAGAAATCATTAGGCGCAAATGGCAATCTGACCTCTTGAAAAAAATATCCCCCCCCCCAAAAAAAAAAAAAAAAAACATTAGTTATGGTTTAGTTTTGATTAACCCTAGTTGAATAGCGAAAGCAACGGCAGAACCTTCTTTTACCTGCTACATTATTCCTCTATCACGCCTGTCAGTGTAAGCTACTACAATATTGGGGACACTTATGTTCATCCTTAAAGGGTATGACTCGAGAGCGCAAGCTACCAGTCTACATATAAAAGTCACGCTTCAACCAAGCTGCATGGACATGCCTGCGGGTCGTAGGGGTAACGAGAATGGAAACGGTTCTGGCAGGCTGATTCTGATATCACCTTCCCATATGAAAGGAGCGACGCGAGTTGGCAGCTCCTGCCCGTGGTATACGGGTAACGTGAATTGAGATGTCATGACAGGCTGAATTTCTATGAGGAGACCGTAGTTACGTCTCTTCACGGCGTAGCTGCGGCCACCCGAGGTCTCGATTTGGCTTTCGTAGCATTGATTTCGCAATAAAAGTGCAGTTCCGCACAACAAGAAAATAGAACGCGAAAAACGTGAGTGCTCAGCCTACCGTGGAGAATAGAAAAAGTAGCTCGGTGCTGAGGGGCGGTAAACGCGCTCTGGTGAATATGCGAAAGGTTAAAGTTCGAACTCTGCGCCATGATGTTGTTTATTATTGTTTATTCTCCTAATATGTGGCCATATTATTCTGAAGCTTGCAACTATTTATTTTCCGGCTACCTTGTCTCTCCCAGCAGTCGGGACCGGCGAGTAATAAAGCGCCAGCCTGTACAACAGTTCCACCCAGTTTCAAGCCCTACACAATAAACCGGTACACCAGACTGTGCACAAATTTTATATCATCTTTTCAATAGGGAAGCTCTTGCTGAGGCATGAACTTCATGCGAGGAGAACTTGGACTTCCTCTTCTCCTCGGCACTTGTTAACCGAAGCGCGTCAAATATTCTACCACGTGGTCACTCAGTTGCGAAAGACCGAAGCCAGGACATGCCGGAAGGGTATTGGATGCCTGTGGCGCCACCAAGTGCCGATTTTGTTTGCCTTCCAACATTTAGGCTGTCTTTCTACCGTATTATGTCAGTGGAAAAATCGCAGTATAGTTTCGAAACAAAACTTCACGACCAGACAACTGACCGCAATGCACTGTCGCCACCTGTCTGAGGTCTCTTGCGTGCCATGGCGCTTGAACTTGCGAAAATGGGCTGCACGTTCGATGCCTGTATATCTGTTCTCCCTCTTATCTGCCTTATAATAGCTTTATTTCCAGTAAGAGTGGCATTTTTGTTATCGTGCAGGGGATGGTATCCTATCGATACAATGCAACTTCATTTTCTCTTCATTGTCTATTTAAAATTCTGGCGCTGCTTGCACTGCTGCCGGAGCTTTGCAATTGACGACCTAATTCTTTCCTTCGGCGTACAAGCGGTCTTATGTGCAGAGCATGCCAAAAGGGTCGCGTGCGCCGGTTTATTCGCTTCTCGCTGTTCAGAGAAAATAAAAATTATGGTTAAAACGTGCTGTAATTTTCTCAAGTAATTTTCTCAGATTCTTCTTAAGGCTTTCATTTATCTTCTCAGGTTCACAATGTATTTTTATGCAGTGTTGCAAATGTACCGTGGCCAGTAGGTTGACTCTTTAATATGCTCCTATTTTACCTATTTACCATCCTCAGGCCACTCTCCTACCCACGAACGCTGGTGTAACTTATTTAATAAACTGGTCTGCGGCAGGAAGATGTTTTAGGCAAATGGCGCAGCCGGTGGAGGAACGCGAGCGGGGAAAAGGTTTTACATATGCCGTGCTCTGGTTAACAGGAACGACGTAGCTTCTTCCCTAACACATTTCAAACCTTGCGAAAGCCTCCAACGGCAGTACGAGCTTCACGAAGTATTTTAATATTCTGAGGCGTTCCTGCGGTTCGTTGAACTCTGCGTATGTTGTGCAATAGTTGAACGGCTCTGCGGCGCTTTACCCTTTTAGCGGTGGTGTAACGTGATGTGGTTATGCTAAAAAGAAGCCCGCTCGTAGATCTGGCCGCGTAGGTGACGTCCGCTACATGACCCAAGATTATTTGTTTCTTTTTTTTTTTAATTTCGATTTTCCCTCTCTGTCAAATTCCTCTCATTCCTGCGCCAGAAAGA
Organism: Amblyomma maculatum; assembly: GCF_055883805.1. Lineage (NCBI taxonomy): Eukaryota > Metazoa > Arthropoda > Arachnida > Ixodida > Ixodidae > Amblyomma > Amblyomma maculatum. Next base: position 141,789,005 of record NC_139345.1, on the reverse strand, counting down.
ACCAGGGTATCATCATCAGCCTGACTATACCCACTGCAGGGCGAAAGCCTCTCCCATATTTCTCCAATTAACCCGGGTCTGTGCTAGCTGCATCCACTTGACCCCTGCGAACTTCTTACCTCATCCGCCCACCTAACTTTCTGCCGCCCCCTGCTACGCTTTCCTTCCTTTGGAATCCAGTTTGTTGCCCTAAGCGGCCATCGAGTATCCCCTCTTCGCACTACATGTCCGGCTCATGCCCATTTTTCTTCTTAATTTCCACTAGAATGTTAGTAACTAGAGTTATTTCTCTGACCCACTCTGCACGCTTTCTATCTCTTGATGTTACCCCTACCATTTTTCGCTCCATAGCCCTCTGAATTGTCCTCAACTTGAGTAGAACCCTCTTGGTTAGCCTCCACGTTTAAGCCCCACAGGTGAGTACAGGTAAAATGCAACTGTTGTATACTTTCCTCTTGAGCGACAGCGGTAAGCTGCTAGTCATAATCTGCGAGTGCTTGCCAAATGCGCTCCATCCCAAACTTATTCTTCTTGTTATTTCCTTTTAATTGTCCGGATCTGCGATTATTACCTGTCTTAAGTACACATATTTGCCTACTACTTCCAGTACTTCGCTACCTATGTAAACTGTTCTTCCTTCCAGAGGCTGTTGAACATTACCTTAGTCTTCTGCATATTGATTTTCAAGCCTACCTTTCTACTTTTGCTTTCTAGGTCATCAATCATTATTTGCAGTTCATCCCACGAGTTGCTTCGCAAGGCAATGTCATCAGAAAATCGCAGATTACTGAGGTATTCTCCATCTATCCTTATCCCTAACTGCTCCCATTCCAAGTCTCTGAACACTTCCTCTAAGCAAGCTATGTATAGAACTGGGAAGATTGTGTCTCCTTGCCTTACTCCTTTATTCACGGGAATATTGTTACTTTCTTTATGCAGAACTATGGTTGTTGTGCAGCCACTATATATATCGTCCAGCACTTTTACGCACGGCTCGTCTAACCCCTGATTTCGCAATGCCTGCATCACCTCCGAGGTTTAGACTGAGTCGAACGCTTTTTCGTAATCAATGAATTCTATGTATAAGGGCTGCTTATATTCCGAACATTTTTCTATCACCTGATTGATGGTATGGATATGATCGATAGTAGAGTACCGTTTCCGAAAACCTGATTGATTCTTTGCTTGATTGCAGTCTAAGGTTGTCCTGATTCTATTAGCGATTACCTTAGTAAATACCAGGACACGTAACAGACAGTAAGCTGATTGGTCTCAAATTTTTAAGGTCCTTAGAGTCCCCTTTGTTATGAATGAGGATAATGTTTGCATTCTTCCATGGTTCCGGTACCGTCGATGACACCATGGCACTGCGTATACAGGGTGGCCGGTTTTTCTAGTACGATATCCTCCCCGTCCTTTAACAAATCTGTAGCTATCTGATCCTCTCCAGCTGATTTCCCCCTTTTCGAAGTATCTAATGCTTTCTTGACCTCGTCCTTCGTCACTGGTGGAACGTCTGATTGCTTTTCCCTACCGCCAATCTCATTACGGTCCCGACTGCTTTGGCTGCTGTAGAGATCTGTATAGAACTTTTCGGCTACTTTTACTATCTTTTCTATATTCGCAATGATGTTGCCCGTCTTGTCCTTTATCGCATAGATCTGGTTTCTGCCTATGCCCAATTTCTTCTTTACCGCTTTGAGGCTTCTCCCGCGCAGTGGTGGCGGTGGCGTAGTGGGAGAACGTCCGCCTCAAATGCAAGAGGACCGGAGTTCAAATCCCGGTGCCGCGCAATTCCGTACCGGATAAAAAAAAAAACTCCGCGTGTCGATGGAATTGCATAAACAGGCTTGGGTTGCGACCTGATGCCAGTGCACACCTTCTGCGACACACTCTTTCACCAGAAGAGGAGTTGGCCACCCTGGTGCAGTAATTGGCCACAACCTCTCATGACTAGTTCGATAAAATCCCGGCCTTCAGTCACCAGCGGCTGTGGAACAGCTGAACTCGGCGGCAGTCAGACCTTTGACACCGCAGGGAGTGCTAAGAACTCCTGGCTCTGCTGGACAGGCCGCCATTGGAAACTGACCCTGGCAACGTTTAATGCTAGAACCCTAGCTAGTGAAGCTAGTTTAGTAGTTCTGTTAAAGGAACTAGAGGGTATGAAATGGGATGTCATACGGCTTAGTGAGGTTAGGAGGCCGAATGAGGCATATACTGTACTGAAAGTTGGGCATGTACTATGTTATCAAAGTTTACCGGAGAGGCGAGAACTAGGAGTAGGTTTCCATTTCAATAAGTATATAGCGGGCAATATAGATGAATTCTATAATATTAATGAGAGGGTGGCAGGCATCGTAATTAGGCTTAATAAGCGATATAAACTGAATGTTGCACAGGCCTATGCACCTACATGTAGTTATGATGACCAGGAAGCTGAAAGCTTCCACGAAGATGTAAAATCGGCAATGCGAAAAGTACAGACGCAGTATATTGTTCTAATGGGTGACTGCAACACCAAGGTAGGGAAAAAGCAGGCAGGATACCAGGCAGCGGGTGACTATGGCATTGGCTCTAGGAATAGCAGGGAAGAGTCACTAGTTGAGCTTCCAGAGCGCAATAACTCAAGAATCATGAATACCTTCTTCAGCAAACGGAAGAACCTGAAATGGGCATGGAAAAGTCATAACGGGGAGACTAAATATGAAATTGACTTCATACTGTGTTCAACCCCAGCCATTATGCAAGATGTAGAGGTAATCGGAAAAGTGCGATGCAGTGACCACAGGATCGTGAGGTCCCGAATTAGCCTAAATCTGAGGAAGGAACGCAACAGATTAGTAAGGAAAAAAGCCATCAGCGAATTAGCGGTGAGGGGGAGGGCAGGAGATTCAGGATCTCGCTACAGAATATATATTCAGCTCTGATCGAGGATGGCGACATTACCCTAGAAGCAATGAACAATAATTTCAGAGGTATCAATACTTAGTGCGCTGTAGGAGTAGGCGGTAGGATAGTTAGAGAGGATACCGGTAAACTGTCTAAGGAGACGAAAGATTTGGTTAAAAAACGCCAGAGTATGAAAGCTTCTAATCCAACATACCAGATATAATTGGTCGAGATATCAAAGCTAATCGAAAAGCGCAAGGTCGCCGATATAAGGAAGTATAACATGGAGAAAATTGAGTATGTTGTAAAGAAGGAACGGGTATATATCTCCCTTATTCGTTAACGACTGTAAATTGCGGTTTCTATATTTCCCAGTCTTACTGGTAAATTGCTCCAACTAAGGGAGCGTGGTAAAGCTAGCAAAGCAGTGCGAGGCTGCCAGCCTGACGTGCACCTTGCATTGATTTTGTCGGTTTAGGAATGCCGTACTCACCTTTTGAAAACACATACTTATTCTGTAAGCTTTGCAAATTGGCATAATCTCTCTTTCATAAAGGATCACATTGGCGATTTCTTTTCAAGAGATCGCTATGCGCGCAACGTTTGGAGCACGCATGAGCTGAAGCAGCGGGCTCTACTCTCGGCAGTGCGTATGACGCAGGCTGAGGGAGTGCGGTTACATCACTTAGCACTCAGGCCGCATCGTGCTCGGCTGGACGTGTCATTTGCGCGTAGTGCGGACAGAGGGGTGTCGCAACATCCCCTAACAGCCTACACGCTCCTTTTCTTGTCTTTGGGTGGTGTATTCTGACAGCGCGTATTTGTCGGCTCTGCAGCGAAGAAATTCGCGATCACTCATCGGTCCCGTCCCTATCCGTTCTCTTTGACTAACTGTCCACACATGGCGCGCTCTTGCTCAGTGACGGTTTCGCCACACCTCTGGTCAGCGCTAGTTATGTTTTGCCTACTCAGCACTGCGTTAACCGTAGCCTAATACTGGTGGCTCTCTTTGCCGAAACTTTTCTTCGCCAGTTGTTTCGGATGTGCGGCAGCGAGCTATGTAGGTAATTTCGAACAGCTGCCGACTGGGGTCGCGTGCCGCGTGTCGGATGTTGTCATGGCAGCAACAGCAACAGCAGCTACAGAAACAACGGTAGCCGTTGGCGATTACCACGCTATTGCAAGAGCACGGTCGTGTGACGCAAGCGCGAGCGTGTTACTCGCTCGTTGAGATTTGCCCCACCGCGTGGTAACGAGGAACAGTGCTGTCGCGTGCGGTGATGCGATTCTCACGCAGGGATCGCTTGCGCGTCATGTGGAGGGGATAAGAGCGTAAGGGTAATGCAAGGCTAGTTTGCGTCTGCTGTTCTCGCGGATTTTTTTTCTCTTCTCGCCGTAAACAAAGTTATTTCCCTCTCTTCACTTGGGCAAATAAGACACGGGTCGGGCGCTCCTGAAAGGAAAACCAAGGCATGCTGGAATGTTGTCCTTTGCTACCGTTCTCTCCCCTCTGGAGCAATCGCTTGCTTTCGCAAATTTCTTACGTCCATCTTCAATGGCTGCTCAATATAAAGACTGCAATTTCAAAGAAATCTAACGTGGCCAAAGGAAACTAGTATATTGAAGTATGAACGCAAACTAGAATTTTAGTACCGCAGTTATATTAGATATATTTTCTTTAGTCTGGCTGCGTTTTATTTTTGCCGAAAAGGCTGGCCTCCGGCAGCAGTTAAATTTAGTAAGAGTCTTCGGAAGCGCCAAACATAACCTCTCTTTGAAGGACGTCCAGTTAAAACATTTCTATAAAAAAAGCCTTTCAAAGCGAAACGACCGCTATCCTCTGTAGGCGTATAGCCTAGTTAGCAGGTCGTTGTAAAAAAAAATAAACGATAAAAAACCACAGCATTTTTCGTGCTCCGATTCAGGTCTTTACTGGCTAATGAGCCTTAGCTGAAGTTCTATGGCCTTAGCGAGAAATTCCACCGCATCCGCTCATAAATGTACCTCGCTGGTTCAATGGCCCTACTTTATAACGGGATCTCTTTTGATCCGCAAATGATCTTGCCATAGATAATCATATCTTAGAGCGGGACATTGAGAATCGTTGAGGTTATATTTAACCAAGCAGCCGTAAGACTAGCGATCTCAAACACCTCGTTTCTTCTGCTACTTTGTAGTCGTGGAATTCTGTGCGCTTTGCAGGGCACCCTTAGACTTTTCCTACTTGAACATTATTGAAGTTTAGTTTCACTTCTGGTGTGTTAGCTCTACTGCTTCCATTCACAAAGGGCGTATCAAGCTGGGACTCGACTCCTCAGGAGCGGTGCGCGCGGAGCCGGCCTCTCTCGCTTCTTGCTTGCACTTTCGACGCGCGGTACCGGCCCCGCTCCCATTTTCTTCGTCTCCTGCTTCGCGTCTTCTATTTCTCATGTCTGCTGCTTCTTGTTATTTTTCATATACACCAGCCAAACGTTATCCATATCGATACATTCGACATATATACAACACTGCATGACACAATGCCACATTGTCTTCCAGTCGCCTGCCTACCTTTTCAATCCTCTTCCACTGCTGCCAATCTCACTCGATTCCTGGACCCCCCCCCCCCCCCCCCCCCCCTTTCGAAATGCCCTCGACATCTTCATGTTGTCGAGACCATACATTGGTGTCCTTGAGGTTCGCAGACAGCCATGTGGGAGGTAAAGAAATGTTTGAACATGCTTAATCAATCTTCTGCTCTGCAAAGTTGGTTTAGAGGGTTAAACACCGGCAGCTAACGCTCACAAACTCATCGTAAGCAAGACCACCTACGCCGGCTGCCACCTAGGCTTTACAGACACTCCGTTCGTGTACGTATGCCGATTCTGCGACCGCCTGTGGTTCCAGCGCAATCTAAACCCTGTGAGTGCTTCCATGATTCTCAAGATTCCATCATTTGTGCCGATGCTCCACATTGGGTTCAGCGGAGTTAAATGACTGAAGCCTCTCTCTCTCTCTCTCTCTCTCTTACGTTTACATTTAATTTAAAAATGGCAAAGTAGAACTTAGTCGGCTAGTCATTATTATAACCGCTGGCTCCAGGCTTTTAAAAGCAGGGGAAAACAATGAAGAGAAAGAAAGGAAGGTCAAGGAAAGTCAAGTACTCAAGGAAAGTGAAGTACAATAACGAGTACTTTAAGCCTATGGGTATTCGCGGTGACCAGTGCAGCTTATGAGCTGGTAATATCTTCTATGAAGCACGCTTTGATGTATAAAATGCCTGACTTCACCTGCTGAAGCAAACTCCAATCATCTAATTTATGCATTATCTCTAGGCAAAACGAGCATGCATTTTTATTGATATGACTACCGAGGTTTGAAGAGACCAATAATTAGGATAAAACCACCAATTTACTTCTTTGTCGCATTGGCAACTCCGATAGAAGGTCTACGCTCGTCCCCTTAGATTGAACAGCTGTCAGCAAATAACTGTCAGCAAATGTTCAAAATGTTCAAACATTGAACAGCTGTCAGCAAATGTTCAAACGGGCGCGCAGAATATACATCTGGCTTTTTGCTCCAATAAGGCTAAGGTAAACAAAACGGACATGAATAACAGCGGCACTGCGTAACAGCACAACACGTGCAAGCTGTGTATTCGGGTTGAGAACAGGAAGTAATGTTCTTTTCATATTGCTACTAGGACATGTTAGATTGCTAATTACAATACATGCGTTAGCTTGGTTTCCTTACTTCAAGTTTTTAATTACTTCAGTTTCTCTTATATAAGGAACGTTTTAGAAAATTTTTTTCAATATTTGTGAAAAACGATGATCGCTTCCTCCTACTTACCTTTCAACCAATACAGAAAAAAAAGTGCGCTTTCTAACACGTAAGGGGCTGCGTTTGTGCCATAGTTTAATTGAGTTATTGGCGGTGATTCTACTATGCACTCAGACTGCAGATGAAAAGTTGTAGTCTTCGATTACTGTTCATGAGAAGCTCGACATTTATTTAAATGCAGAAGCAATATTTCTTGGAATTCTTGCCTCTTGCTGAAGCAGCTGGGAAACCTACTTCGAGCAGTCGAGAAAAAAAAAGAAAGGAAAAAAACTCACCATGGGTGATGATCGATGCCTAGGCCGACAGAGCAACCCCATTGGCCACTACGCTCAACTAGTCCGTCATTTTGGCTGTCGGTTCTTTCTTTACATGCCGAGCTGTACGTCTTTCACTCTGCCCTTCGGATGACCTTGTCTTCATCTGTTCTGAAAAAGCTGCACTAAGGACCCTAATTAGTGCTTCGTCCTAATAAGATCCAAAAGCACCCGTTAAACACAAATCTCTACATGGTAACACCTGCAAAAGCAAGTAAACTAAGCAAAATTATATAGCCAAGCAAGTGCCAAATTTTTTGGAAGACGTGTCGCTGAGCACCGTGGCTACATCGTGTCCAGTAAGATTTCGAACTACGTCTGTAGACCGCGCCCACACAGCGGCCATCAAACTCTTGAAGAAGAGCATAAAGGCCAAACAACCCGTACGTGGCAAGAAGATCGTCAAGGACACAGCCCTCCGGGTAGGAGCTGTAGAATGCCGACGAGGCCTTGCTGCTAGGCCTACTGGGGCTCCGCGGAGCCTCAGCTCTGATAATATGGCAAAAATGGGGACGCCAATTGACCCTCCGGTAGTAGCTGTGGCTTCTGCAAGCACAACGGCAGGCTGTGGTAACGAGCCTTTACCTGGAGCTAGCAGTTGGCCACAGAGCAACGTAGACATTACTTCGAATACGAGGACAACACTCGGGCCGCTACCCGAGCTAAACGATACACATCAGGCTATGGAAGTGCAACAGCAAGTCGTCACTAATGCTTCTCAGCGGACACCCCGGCTGGTCAAACTACCTGGGCCACCAGTCAACACACCACCGGCAAAGAAGGTAAGGGCCGCCCCTGATAAGCTAGCTTCTGCTTATCCAAAACCAGCCTTGCAGAAATCCTTCAGAGTTCATATCAGACCAACACTGCAGTTTGATATCACTAAGATACCCACCAGACCAATGCAGAGAGTAATAAACGCAGCACTTGGTACCACAGGTAACCAGGGGTTTGTAAGCCACAGGGCATCTAATACTGTCACAGTATATTTAGCCACCATTGAGGATGCACGCAAAATGACCACAGTGACACAGATTCCAATCACGACAGAGGAGTATCTTCCTGTCCAGACGTATTTTGCGTCAGGTCCAAACACTCAGCGATGTGTCCTCTATGACCTAGACCTACAAGATTCCCCGGAGACTGTGGCCAGAGACCTCATATCAGGAACACATACTGTGTTAGCCGCACGTCGTATGGGGAACAGAGGCACTTTTCTCATCACATTACAGGGACCAGATACTCTTCCAGATTTTACTACAACGGCCGCATAGTGCGACTCAAAACGTACAAACCTAGACCGGTGCACTGTTACAGGTGCTACAGAGAAGGTTATATGCAGAAATTTTGTCCATATGAAGTTAACCTCGAATACATAACTGAATCTGCAGAAGCGAAATTAAAATGCGGCCTATGCAAATCTGATGATCACGATATCACTTCATCTCAGTGTCCGACAAAAAAGCGAAAGCTCGAGTTAGCAAGGGCTGGACGACATAAACAATGTGCACCGTTAATGGTTAAAAACAGATTTGCAGCTCTGGCCGAAGAGCTGTTTGATGACCCGCTAGAAGAAGAAGACCCTGTTGAGGTGGTTGCACAGAACAGTGCATCTTTTGCTTTTACGCTAAAAAATGGACAACGCACAAAACGGAGCACAGTGGCATTCATTGCTGATGATTTTCCGGACCTTAAAGGCTGCACAAGCCAGCAGGATGCAATAGAAAAAGAAATTGCGATGCTTTCAGCACAAATTGCACATCTGCGACAAAAGAAAGCACATATAGCCCAACGACGAAAGGAGAGCTCAAAAAAACAGAAAGAAACGCTTGCAGGTAGTACGACAGCAAGGTTAGTGAATGCTCCGAATTGTAAACCTGCCGATAACATACATATTTGGAAGGTGGTACTGGACACACGCAACTGAAACACCTCATTCAGAGCAGCTTACATCATGGATAAAAGTAGCCGAAACAAGTGGCAACAGATTACACAATGGAACTGCAGAGGGCTCTCTAATAAAGTTGGGGAAATAAATACAAAATTCTTGTACGGCAAGCTGCATTCATGGGCGTTCTTGATACAGGAGCACAATAGGTTATATTCAATAACAGGATATGTAGGGTACCAGTGTCCTTCTATACCTGATAAACGAGCAAGAGCAGAGGCCGAAACACCAGGAAAAGCTGCCGTCTATATTAGAGCCAACATTCCCCAAACGCCACTTGACTTGAGCAAGTGGTGCAACACTCAGCAGGAAGTAGTTGCTGTACTCACGCGTCCGAACGAAACGCCCCTTATATTAGTGTTCGTGTACGCTCGGCCAAGAAACACAGTACTTAATCTTGGATGGGTTAAGCATATTCGCCATTCATACCCTGGAATTGCGATACTAATCGGTGGAGATTTTAACGCTCCGCACACCGTATGGGGATATGATTATGATTCTAAAAGGGGTGATCCAGTTCATACTGCCTTCACAGACTGCTAAATCATCCAGGAGTCGCAACACTACCTGCAACACAAACACGCTCACCAGACTTGACGTGGTGGAAGGGCCCTGGTGCACCACAATGGCAGGCGGAATTAGATGCGTGGGGTAGTGACCATGTCCCCATTAGTATTGGTCTTAATTTGGGACATATGAAGAAAATTCGAAAGAAAGCTTCTGTTACACATTGGGATGGTGTACGGCAGGATACTCGAACGCATTCAGTTAGCCCGAATACTCTCGTTACCACCCTTCAAACGGTACTCAAGGATCACACCATTACAACTACAGTGAACGAAGATCATCCAACTCCCGACCTGCACCTACTAAAACTTTGGGCACGCCGAAAACAGGCCGAGATACAGGCTGATCGCCATCCTGAAGACGTGCAAAGAAAAATTGAGGTAAACAGAGTGACGGCACAGTCACGCTGATATGAAAAACAGCTGGTTCATAGGAGATGGGATGAGTGGTGCAGTCGTTTGGGCTCAGGAACGACTAACAAGGCCCTCTGGAGGACTTTCCATGGCATGGAAAAGAGGCGGCAGGTTAAAGATCATGCAGAAAGTATTAGACTCGCATTACAGCTTACACCAGAGGAATTTGCAGATCAGGCTGCTGACCTTTTCTTCCCGAACCGCGCACATTATCCGGCGCCTTCACCGACAGTGGATGCGGTTGATAAAACAGGAATAACATTAGCATTTACCAAATTGGAGTTATTGGCTGCTATAGAAGAAGCGAATGGTAAAACTGCGCCTGGACATGACGATATTCCTTATGAAGTGTTCAAGAATTTAGAAGGAGCCGCAGTTGACGGCTTGTTGGATGTGGTAAATGAGGTATGGCAAGGAGGAGACATTCCACTCGGCTGGAAACACTCGGTGGTGGTAACAATACCAAAGGCTGGGAAACCTCCCACAAGTCTAGAATATTTGCGGCCTATCTCGCTAACACCCACCATTTGCAAGATCTATGAAAAGATGATAGCCACCCGCCTGTCATGGTGGTTGGAAAATAATAAAAAATACCATGCTCGACAAATTGGGTTCCGAACAAACCTTGGGACAGAAAATAGACTGGCTGTGCTCGCTGAAGAGGTCATACACGTGTCGCCTTATAGCCACCTAGTGCGCACTGTAGTGGCTACCGACGTGGCGAAGGCATACGACAACGTGTTACATGCCAAGATTCTTAGCAACATGGAATGTATGGGCATTCCCTTGCAGGTCATAAAAGCAGTACATAATCTGCTTAAGGACAGGACGTTTTCTATCCGGATAAACGGAAAACAAATGGGCAATTACACCTCGAACAGAGGCGTGCTACAAGGGTCAGTGTTACCACCTTTATTATTTAATATCGCACTGATTCCATTGGCGTGGAAATTAGCTAAAATACCAGAAGGGCAGTTCATGATATACGCAGATGATGTCACGATTTGGTCTGTTCATAAACAACTTAAGAGACAGAATCGGTATCTGCAAGAGGCTTAAAATACCATAGATGAGTACGTGCAAGATGCAGGTCTGGAATTATCGCCTCAAAAGTCCAGTTACATTCATGTTGCCAACAAGAATGGAAGAAAACAATTGGCAACGCAAAGAGTCACCCTAAAGATTGGAAATCAGGCATTGGAAGAGGTAGACGAGTTGAGAGTTCTTGGCCTAGAAATTCACAAATCTGGCAAAGGAACACAATGGCTTCATAAGGTGAAAAGAGTAGCTGCGACTTCCTTAAACTTGATAAAACGTATTTCGTCTAGGGGAGGAGGAGCTCGAGCGGACATGGCAAGACGTCTTGTACAATCAGTGTTACAGCCGAGGATACTATACCAGGTCCAATTCCAAAGACTCACGAGGCGGCATTGGGCGAAATTGGAAACAATAAATAGAAACGCAATGCGCACTATCACGGCCCTACCAAAACTTACCCCTATCCCTATTCTCCAAGAGCTTGCACAGATATATACGTTGACAGAATTAATTGAACAACGAGAGGCAACAAGGGATATGAAGCGAAAGTACGTTATGCCCATAGCTTCCTTGTACAACGAGGTGGCAGTTCGAACACCACCAATGGATGACCCCCCTCCGTGGGAGTTCACGACTATTACGACAAACAAGACCACTCGGCTTCGTCGCAAAGAAAAGCTGACATCTCGACCTCTGGTTGATGCACTTCCAGGTACCTGCATTGCATATACGGACGCATCAATTGGCGGTAGAACAGAAAATGGCGGTAGAACAGCAGCTACTAGTCCAACACACAGCGAACTAAAGGTACATAAAGAATATGTTTCAGAATACCCGGACCCGCTTGTGATGGAACTCTATGCAATCCGCGATGCTATGGAGGCCATAAATAAAATAGATTCGATAACAGAAGCCCACATCTATACAGACTCCTTAGCTGCCATAAAACAACTGAAGAAAGTGACGAAGACGCTATGTGTTAGCCAGGAAATCCACGCACTCAATAAAAAAACAAAGTTAAGCATCCAGATACACTGGACACAAGAAAATGTTGAGAACGCTGAGCAGAAAAAAAATTGACCACCTTACACACGAAGTTCCAAACACTAATGCGCCCCCCCCCAGGCTCCCTTTCGATGCCCGCTCCGCTGTTCCCATCTTAGCATCCTCTTTAAGGAAAAGTACACGTGCCCTCATTCTCCCGTGTACATTCCCACTCCCTCGTAACTTAACGAGATTGGAGGAGGTTTCCCTTAGAAGGATAAGAGCTGGGGCGGCCCTTACCCCGTCGGTAAAATGCCGGTGGGAATCGCAAGCAGACATCGGACCAACGACATGCCCGAAGTGTTCCACACCAGCTGCAGAAGTGGATGTTCGCCACCTGCTATGGACTTGTGCAGGGACAAGGGCATCAAGGACACGGGTTCTGCACGAAGTGGGACTAACCACAACAAGGGAAGAGGACTTTCCTAAATGGCTCACCGACAAAGCTGAGAGCGGGAGCCTGCTCCGGTTCCTCACGGAAAACTATTTACATGACTTTATATAATATGCCTTATGGCAAGCTTACGTACAAAAAAAAAGAAGTGCCGAATTTTACTGTACATGTATATATCTATGCTTGCCAAAGATAAGCGTTAGGTTAGTTTTTTTTTAAGGAGTGGGGTACTGTCTGTTACCTGCATTATGGAGCGGCAGCAGTAATTATTATCAAATAAGCATTCCGCCTTGAACATATGGGCATAAATGAAATACTTACTTTAGTCCCGTTACGTGCGTAAATGCGAAGTTCCGCTACGAGCTCGATATGCATTTCATTGCTTTCCCGAAGTCGACAGCTTCGCTCTTGCTTTGCTTACTTTAGCTTTATTCACGAGTCTGTTTTAAAACATTTCTTTACCTTTTCGTTTAGTTTTTCTTTATTGGTATTTATTGTATATTTAATTTTTGTTCTTGTTTCATGTATTTCTATCCTTATCTTTTTTCTCAATTCTGCCGTTGTTCTTTCCCTTGGTGCCCTCTGGCATCCTTACGCTATACAAGAAGAATTATAGACTGGCTCTCAGGAAGTCAGCGCAGTGGAGAGTAAGAAGACACCGTCTCAAAACGGCTGCGATCGAAAATGCTCTAAGCCGGAACCAGAGCATTGGCCGTTGGCCGAGGTCTACTCACAAGTGCAAATGCCGCAGTGGACTCGTACAAAGTTGTCCTCCCTCGACTTCCTATCGGTAATGTTGGTGTCAACACTGGTTTTCTGCATGCGGACCTCGAAAGCTGCCCGTATCGTGCTCCTGACTTCTGCAACGGGCACGCTCAGGTTTTGAACTTCCGTGGAGCTATTTGCATTGGCCAGTAACAAATGAGCCAAGTTTGTATGGTTACCTGCGACAAGATTTTGGCAGTGCCGACGGCGGTTGAAAAACATAGTTCCTTGTAAAAGGTCGAAATGGCATGGTGTTTGATTCGTAAAACAAAATATCAACGTTAAGCTGTTTTGACTCCCGCTCTATATGGAGCATAGAAGAATCGTAGAGGCCTAGGGACTCTTTTGAACTTTTCAGACTGTGGAGCGCTAGAAGTGGCGATGTCCTGTAATGGAGCAGATGGAAACAGCAGAGAAATCTCGCTGACGCTCAAGGACTGTGTCATCGCCAGTACAATCCCTCATACCATGAACGTCTTTAAGTACAGGCGTTAGCTGTAATCCCAGAAAGGCCTCGGCTTTGTCTTCAGTGCAGCCGGGCTGATCACGCTCGGCGCAGTGCTGCACGTCTCGATGCCCCCAGTGCAGACACTTTGGACATACAGTGAAGGGCTGCGTACTGAGCTACGCGGACAGGTTGCGTCAGGGCCAAGGGACGCTTGATGATAACATGGCGTCCGAGCTTACTATGGCCGTGGCGGATGTTGTGAAGGCTACTGGAGAGCTCAACCATAGGCACATAACCGACAGAGGAACGAAATTCTCTCCGCCAAATACCAGTGGAAAACCTGCAACGGCTGGTCTCCTAGATTCAGCGTCTGCAGAGCCAAAGACACCGGACCCTGTACCGATCGAGACAGACTCTCGCGGTCGACTGCCTTTACCTTCAGACTCTCGCAAAGTCTGAAGATAAAACTACGTCCATGATGTCTCTTCATTGCTGAATTGCAGCAGTGTTCGAAGTACAGTATCATCCTCCGTTGTGATCCGTACTTCATCGGCTGTTGTCGCGGCTACTAGCGACATGGTCCACTCGGCTTCATTGGCTGACACCTTGGCAGCATCGGAAAAGGTAGAGACTATGGACAACAGCGCACTTTTGAGGCGTCCTGCAGTTAAGGAGGTGTGTGTAGGTGGTGATAAACAAGATGGATCTCGTGTGGTGGCCGCGGGGAGGGCAAATTCAAAAAGGAGGACCCTGTCTGGCCGACAGGCCACTGATTTTCAGGCGGACCACCCCATTCCAGGGGATGGTGTTCAATAAGACACGCCCTGAAAATGACGAGTGTCAGCGCATTTCAAGCCGCTACCTGGAAGTTTAAGTTTTTGAGCAAACGCCGTAGACAAAATAAGTTGCGTCATCTTCTGAACAACTGGAGTGTGAGCGTGGCAGCCACCCAGGAAGCGAAGCTGCCCTCAGAAGAGGATACAGAAGCAGCTCTCGAGCCATTATCACGAGAATATAATGTTAGATTATTAGCCATTCGATATGATTATGTGAAGGGTGCACGCTATTCCTATTCCACCCAGGAAGCGAAGCTGTCCTCAGAAAGCGGTACAGAAGCTGCTCTCGAGCAATAATGTTATATTGTTGGCCATTCTATATGCTTATCTGAAGGGTGCACGCTATTTCTTGCCGATACACTGGATCTTACAATGATGCCATTCTGCACAGACGATGAAGGGTGACTTAGAGCGGAGAATTCGCAATTTCAGGTGTTCAGTGGAGAACTATTTGCGTTTATGCCCCTGTAAATCAGCAGGACAGAAGATTGTTTTTTTCTTTCATTGGTTGATATTTGCGCAAGGTCATAAAACTATATTCTTGAGACATTACAATTGTATTTGCAAAGGTGAAGACCGACCAGTGTTAAGTACGCCTTAGGACACTAGTGCTGTTTGACTCACTGATTTAGCGCCTGAATGCAGCCTTGTGGATGTTGGAAAAGATAAGGGCGACGGCATTCCTTTCATTCGTTTTCATTGTTCCTCCATAGCTCGGTTTGACAGGACGTACGCTTCACTAGGCGAATTAGTCACTGTTTTTGGTTACCGGATGCGGGCGATATTCTTCAGCGATCACTGCATCGTGTCTGTACAGGTAGAAAATTACAGTCGGTGTGTAATGCATCCTCGTTGGGCGCCGTGGAAAATGAATAGCTTTCTCTTGTCAGGTGGAATTTTTCAGCGTGCTGTATATCTTTGCTTGAAAGACACATGGTCGCGCATTGATCCCTCCGCTTTTAAAAAGTGGGACGTATTTAAACAAGAGATGAAGATAGAAACCCTTGACGCTTCAGCAATGATCGCCTTCCCGAAGGGGCATCAGTTTGCGAGCTAGGGCGTACGTTAATTGAGTCACATGACCTAGATAGAATTCACCCGTGTGCTTATGCAGAAGAAATCAATAATGGTAAAGCAGACCTGCAACAATTTGCAAGTGGAGATATAAGAGGCCGTAATAAGTTCTAGGTCCAATACGGTATTTACACGAACAGCCTTCTCGATGGGCGCTGAGTATGTAAGGGAGGTTGCTCTTGCCAAGGAAATATTGTAAATTCAGTATGGTGGCTTCAAATACAAGGTCGCACCTGGAATTCTGGATTCTCTTTTTTTTTACTATTATTGGAAGCTCTTTAGAAGTTGTGGGGCCCAAAATGGGAGATAAAGTTTCACTCACTTGCTCGAAGCTTTTCCTAAACTTGACGATGAGCAGTGCGCTGCAGTATAAGGACCTATCACTTTGGACGTGGTTAAATCTACTGTAGCTGAATTCCTATGTCGGATAGTATTACTAGCGTGTTTTATTAAACATTTTCGCCTTGCTTTGAATCTGTTTTGTGCCTGAAGTTTTCCAAGCATCTTATGATGCTGGTTTTCTGCCTTCCACTTTCTAATCTAGGCATATTCATACCAAACACAAAGACAGTAATCACTTGAAGATTGTTGAAAGGTATCATCCAATATCCCTCTATAATGTAGATTACAAAATTTTGTCAAGGCTATGTGTGGCTGTATGCAGCTGGTAGTCAAAAATTGAATAGAAATGCATATGGTCTGTGGCATTGTGGACGGCATTATATACATGAACATAAATATTGATTTTGGATATTGAAGACAGTATCAGATGAAACTGACCAGGCAGTTCTAATTCAAATTGACTTCGCAAAATAGCTTGATAAATCAGTCACGATTTCTTGTTCGCGATCTTACAGCATGCAAATATTAATTTTAGTTTGCGCAACGGCATAAGGTATTGCTATAAGTATTCGTATACGAAGTTAAGTGTTAACGAAGAGGTAACCGAACCGATTGCATTGAAATAACCTGTTCGCCAAGAGTGCTCATCGTCGTCTTTGCTACTTGCCCTATATCTTAAACTCCTTCTTCTCCGTATTATTAACAGTGCTGCTGTTTGAAGTTTCTCTCTGGCTCGATGTGAAATTGAGATTTCAGACAATGATGATGATGCTGGCTTCTTATTTTTGTCTGACAAAGAGAATGCACTCAAGGCTTTGCATTTAACTGAACAGTTTTGTGCGGTATCAGACGGGCTTTTATTTTAGACAAACTGGTTGAGCAATGGGGTACGAGGCCAAGCCTTAGATGAAGACAAACTGGGAGCATAGCCCCTTCCACTACCTAGGTCTGCCTCTGCTGCAGGTTCCGAAAACGGGAGCATATTGTGATTCAGAAATTATAGCTATACTAAGCGACTAACTCAGGCGAAGATGGGTCTTCGGGAACATTCGGCGTTTGCTCGCGCGCAAACCTGCAACGCATTCTTGCTTGTAAAGCTTTCCTACCTCCTGCAAGTTCTACACTGTGCGAGAAAGCAGGAGCAGGTAATGCACAGAATATTCGCAACTTTCGTATGGTGCTTTCAGTGGGAGCCCATACGTGGTGGCAACCTACTTCCTTCAATAGAGTTTAGCGGATTAGATCTTGTTCAACTGTTCGTATAACAGGTAACAGGATAAGGCAAGTTCTAACTTGCCTTATCTGTTCGCGTTGACGGGGCAGGCACATGAAGGGGCGACAGGGGATTCTTAAGGAGGTTGCGGACACCTTCGATTGCCACACGGCGCTCTTTTCTTTAGATTACCTGTGTAGCCTATTCAGAAGGCAGATGACCTATAGGTTTCTTCGTTTCCCGTACCTTTGTATCGGCAACATTATCAAGCATTTCTTGACAGTAGTGTTTTCAAGCGTGTTACGCGGATGTGCATTCCGTCGGCAGCGCAAACGTTCTTTTGGAGCGAAAGCCTCACTATGGCATTTAAAGTCGTTTCCCGTGGTGGGCACAGGATACAGTTCTGTTTTATTGTTCTTGTCTTGCAAATCTTCTTGCTTCCCTTCTTCTGCATTTATGTCTTCTTGGTGTCGTCCGAATCTTCTTGCTCCATTTGATGAAGCCAGATTTGATTGTGCTTATAAAATACCCACATGCAAGGGGATCATTGTAATTGCTATTTTGTATTGTGGTGTATTGTGCCAAAGAGAGCTAATAAAGAAAATGAACGGCTTCTTCCGCAAATAAAGCGCTTTACCGCGTTTATTCATAGTAATGAAGCTTTCGTTTACACGCTAGGTTTAACCCATAAAGCCATCAGCAATTTTCTGTTAAATCAAGCGCACGTTTCAAGTATACTTTCTGAAGCTCCGACTTGTATCCCTTCTGTACCTGCCCCTGCTTGGTCTTTTGAGACTGCTCTATGTTCCTGATAAATGAATAAATAAATGAATAAATAAATGAATAAATAAATAAATACATAGATAAATAAATAAATAAATAAATAAATAAATAAATAAATAAATAAATAAATAAATAAATAAATAAATAAATAAATAAATAAATAAATAAATAAATAAATAAATAAATAAATAAATAAATAAATAAATAAATAAATAAATAAATAAATAAATAAATAAATCAACGCTCCTTGTTAAGGCGTGGCTGCACGTTAAGCTGATGTTTACACAGGCTGCACGCTAAGCCTATGTAAGATAGAGACCGTTGACCCCTGCTTTCTTCATTGCTGTGATGCTCTGTTTTTCTGGGAAATATTACAGCGGGCGCTAAAGAAGGAAATTGAGACTACGCCATATATTATTCGCTTTTTTTTTTCTGAAGAATTGTGATGTGTTTTATGATTTGTTTAGGTTGATAATTCTGTTCAGTTTATGGAAAAGCCAAATGACGGGCCGTCATGCTGAACCCCCACGATCATCTAAGTCTTTATTCCGAAAGTATTGCGCTTTGATGCGGGAAGTGTATATTGCCCTGGAAGCGTGGTCTAGTTACCGCCTCTCGACGTTGTGTATACGCCTCCCTGAATTTTAGCATTTCTTATGGTGGGTAATTACAGGGCTATAGCGGACGTGTATTATGCAGCCCGGTGATTTGAGGCATGAGCTGCTTTAGTTTATCTTCCTGGGAAGTATTCCCATGCAATAGAGAAAAATGGTCTGCCTAGAGTAATGGTTGGCGCGCTTGGCCGGAGAACGAATGAATGGTGGTTCGAAGCCTGGCGTGAATACGATTCACCTAATCTTTATTTCTTTTTAGCGCATATTTTGTACTCCCCATCCATGAGCCCAAAAAAGCTTCTGCATTAATAACTTTGCGAAAACCCGTTTCAGTAGCGCGTGAAGTCAGTAGGAATTGCTGAAGCGCACAGATCGGTGCGAATGAATGCCTTGCGTACCGTTGTTTTCGCGGTTCAACTGCGGTACGGAAAGAATTCTGCGAAATGCCATTCTCGAGAATTACCGCGTGCGTACTACATATACACGAATGCGACCATTATGCTTTCCGCAAAATAAGACAAATCCATCGTTTTGGCAGAGTACGCACGCTCTATTTCTCTGACGGTGTGTGGTTATACGGCATGGCCGTTTTTGTGCTGTGCAGTGGGCGCTCTACTATGTTCTACGAAAAACTCTTGCTGATGCCTTGCTTATTCGCGGACAAGTAATTGTGAAAGGTAGGCAGAATGAGAGGGCAGGCGGCAGCAGAATGCGAATGTGGAGGTATGAACGAATCACTTCTTTAGGAAAAATTACTGGTAACGTTAAAAAAAAAAAATGTCTCCTCACTAAGCTTTTCTCTCTCGTTTGAGCTCCCTACTGCTGTAAGTTTGCGCCTACATCCTAAATAGAAGAGTTTTAGGCAGGTGTGGCTTGCAGGCGACGAGCAGTATCGCATGATATCGCATACAAAAAAAAAAGGAATCCAAAAAACAAAAAACAATAGGAACTGTTAAAGCCCAGACAAACTCAGGTTGAGAGTGAAGAGTACAACGTGATTCACAGAAGGATACATGATATTCGATACTCACAAGCAAAGCTTTATGAAGCATTTTGAGCGTTGCAAACATGTAATGTGAAAATGCGAAATCTTAACAAAATCTCATTGATGTATCGAATTCTCGTTTTTTAATGGGCCATTTATTAGGCAATGTATTGAGGTAATTAACTGATTAAATCTCATCGTTGCTGATTAGGTGCTTTTCTGAAGCTCTTGGGTGCACCTCAACGCTGAAGTTCAGGAGGAAGCTTAATCTAACAATGCTTTCTGTTTGAGATGTCTTCTATACTTCGTCAGCAGTCTCAAACGCCAGCCGCTAACAAAACTGGCTTTTATTTTTAATTAATCCGGAATTCGCTAGATCTTTTCTTGGGGGGTTGATATTTGGTTAGGAAGAGTGAGAGCAAATTTCGCTATAGCATAAAAGAACAAACTTCCTATAGGATCAGCAGCCCCTCGTCATAAAGAAGACGACAAAGCACATAACGCTTCTCGTTCACTTCTCTGATAAAGAAACCTAACTTGACTCTCGCTACTAAAAAGCAACATCATGCGTGGGAGCTTTATTCAAAGTGCCAGACTGTCCAAGAAATAATTTTTCAGATTTTCACACTCGCGGTGCGGAAGCATTTTACGGCTCATACGAAATGCATAGGAAAAACAAAACAGCTAGATGACTGCAGCGCGTGCGTGAGTTGATGTAAAACTGAATAACTGACACTTGTTACACCGCCCAGTGTTGAGGGCATTCGTAACAATTACCGCAGTTCCCGAAGAAATGGGTCGGCATTGCGCAACCGCAGCGTAGGAAACTGATGACGCAGCATTTCTAAATCCGCCCACAGCCTCGCACATCCGCGCCGGACGGTCGCGTTCATTTCGCAACTGTCCCGTAGAAACCCGTGGTTGAGCCTGCGCCACACTGTATGCAGATTGGCGGGTACAGAATGTTGAAGGGCCCGGTCCGGGAGAAGAGTCCGGATGTTGGAAACGAAATTAACGTGTGGTAACGGCTGTGGTAGCCGATGCAGTGGAAAGCGCTTTGAAAGCCGCTGGTGATGAATGTACTGCTCCTTAGCGCAGCTGTAGGCGTCAGAGCGCAATTTTCGTACCGCAAATGTGCACCGCTGTTGCGAATCTCGCTAGGAAAATGAATTTGTCCAAAATTGTTCTTGGAACTCTTATTAGGCAATCGCTAAGAAAGGAACCGCCGTTGGTGGGATGCTATAGGCATTGCGAAACTATTCGTCGAATTCAGAGAAACCCGACGGAGAACATAACACCGGTAAGGAGAGGATAACAAAGCTCTCAAGCGTCTACGAGATAAGGGACGAAGTACCATTCTGTGCGGAGGTAGCTTGTTAGTCAGGAATGTTCACAGGCTTCGAAAAGCCACCAAGCCACTTGTAGGGTACGGTGCGGCATTAGAACCGTCAAACCTGCAGGTGAGTTCAGAGAAAATTAGGCGCTACGCTATACACAGACACAGAATGAAGCGGGACAACTAACGTCTTGCCTACTTCCTGCCTTATCCAGGGTTGTCCGGTTTCTTGTATGCCTGTTTATGACATAACGCGATTTTCGAAATGTTCAACCAACTAAGCCCCATCGCTGCTTTGCTGTGTTGTATAGGAGGCTACGAGCGCTTTATTCTCGTTTTCTGCGGAGAATTTAATGGCACAGAAGTGCCTTACAACTGCATTCTGCAGGGCCGCGAGAATGCAAAATTCAAACTGCCTGCTCCACTGTGTCATGTCATGCAGTTCACTTTTTTTCCATCGCTCAAAAAATTAATGAACACACAATTTTCAAATTATTGCGCTGTTTCTTGCAACAAGCGTCCACCAGCCAGCGTTTCAGGCGACTAGCGGCGCCACTGCGGCGGTGGCATTTTTCGTTAGATGGCGGTTGTTGTTGTTTGTAGTATTTGTTGGTGCTTTATCTGCCAGTCGTGGCCCGGTGTCAAAATTTAAGCATTTTTTTGTGTTCTACTACTTTAAAAAACAGTATTCTGAGCTTTATGCTTGGAGGTTCTGTTTTTATCAAATATGTTTTTACAGCTTCCAGTTTTGTATCTATGAGTGCCAATACGAGTTCAGTCCCGTTTAGCAGTGCGTAGTGTAAAGTTTCTTTGGAGCTGCGAAGTGCACACCCTTTTAAATGCGCTTTAACTTGCGCGGTTGACAGAGGAGTGACGATAGAAAAAATTCGTCAAAATACATCACACCTAATATGACCGCTGCCTGTCCGCTAAACAAAAAACGAAAACAAATTAAGGAGCTACTCACCCGGAAGGAAGTGACAGCAGCCTAATGAACTGCAAAGAGAGTGAATGAAGCTGGTCTGATACTTCCCTCGCCACGCCAGAGAATTCTGGGCCATGGCTCTTTTCATGTTCTCAGTCGACGCTCACGCGATTACCTTGAAAGCGTGTTGGACTGTAGAGGGCCGTTCGAACGTTCCCAGGAATAGGGGTCTGCATTTAGACTTTATCACCAGACACTCGAGGCAGCTTTTAAGATGCCAAGGTCCGTTGAGAATTGTACTTTTATACCTCCTACAGACAGGGTGAGTTTCGGGGGTGTCGTATAGCATCGCAGCATGGGGTACAAGCATGTAATGTGCCCTGGGAACTTTTGAACTACCCTGTACATTAGGTGGCACAATGCCGCTTGCAGTTCCAATTGGACGCCACATTCACTGCAGAGCGTGATCAAAGCGGTCTGCATAAAGCGTCCTGCTCGTCCAGTGCTCTCAGTTTATGTTTCGTGCGGAAAAAGCATTGGTTTTCTTTGGGCTGCTGAGGTTTAGGAAATCAGTTTTGGTCGTCACAAAAGATGCAAATCGCCTCTGTCATAGCGTGAGTTGCTTTTGGACGTTAGACTCCGTAAACCAAACCAAACGATATGCCATCGTCTTATTCACGGCTTCTGACTGCCCATCTGAACAAACGGGCTGCGTTAATAAAAAGGTTAATTAGTGAGTTCCGTGATTTAGCTGCATGATAAGTAATTTTGAGCAGTAGGGGAAGTCCACAAACGTCTTTTTTCTATTTCAGAATACATATTTTTTGAAATTATTTAGTTGACCGCTGAAACAGCCAGTATAATGTATCGTTAGCTGAGCAAGATGGATGCGTGGTCGAAAGGTCCATTCGTTTTCCTAGTTCGTTTTCATCGCCTTTGATGTTTTCCGTGTACTGACAATTTTCGTAAAATCGATGCCAGGCTCCGATAGCACCATGGAGTAGTCTGAGAAGGATATGCGGCGCGGAACAGTTTTTTTGCTTTTTTGTAGGTTCTTGGATTGGACGGCGCACTAAGGTTTTTTTTTTTTTTTTTTTGTCATTGTTCTTTCATGAAAATACTATAAAGTTGCACGCCACCACCGCTGCCCTATCGACGGAGAACTCGCAAGGCAGATTTGAGCCGCATGATGTTACTGCTACATAGAACGCACTTCCAGATGTCATCCGGTAAGATTCGTGGGAGAAACAACAGCTCGAAATCATTGCTGCGTGCCTGTTTGTGCGTCAACGAGGTGGAAACGCCGGGTGGGATAATTGCATTGCTTTCCCGCTGGAAGCAGCCACAAGAGAATGACGCTGTGGGTGCAGAAACTGTGGAATGGCAAGTCCATTACAACGTCTATGGTGATAAGTTGACGGCTCCTTCAAAAAGAAGACCAAACTCTCTTAGGTAAGAATTCTGTGCAACTATATCTTTGTTTTCTTCTAATTAATTGTGGCATGCAGATTTAGGTGCTGGACTGAATGTAACCATAACGCCCGCAAAAGTTTATGTTACGCAAGCTCATATCACGTCGCAATATATTATTTTTCCTCTCTGCATTTTATTCTTGCTCAGCGGTGCTTGCTTATTGCAAGAACATATTTCTTTGGTTGGAAAGGTGAGCTGTTAAAAGGAAATGACCGAGCAAACGAGCGCTTGTGAGAAAGTTCCTACTTCTGATTCGTCATTTCCATCCATCATTGCTCCCTCAAGCATATGCAACACCAAAATCAGAAAAAAAATAAATTAGCTGTGGTTTAGCTTCTGGTTAAACCTGGAGTTGAGCGAAAGCAATCTGCATGGCTATGTTTGGGTTCTGCTTTAAAATAAAGACATGGATTTTGCGCGTATTAGTTTAATCTATGGCTTCAGCTTTATTTGTGTGATAGGGGAATCACTTCACCTATGAGTAACCCTTGTCTCTCGACGTTAACAGTTCTCGTTCGCGAGTAGAAGACTTCTAGAGGTATGACATAATTTCTACGTCGAACTCTGGGGTACGTGCCGTCACAACGTTCGAACGAACCTTCTGTCCTAGCAACTGCCTGTTGTCGTTCGCCTCTACCAACTACCGAGTCAGCTGTGTTCTTCTTCTTCTCCTTCTTCTTCTTTTTCTTCTTCTTCATCTTCTCTTTATTCTTCTTTTTTTATCTGAAAAATACTTTATTCTTGGAGGAATATTACAAGTTCTATTTCTGAAAATTGTGCCTAAAATGAGTAGTATGTAAAGTAAATAGAGCAGCGCTCGCAACACATATTGTGTGCAATAAAATGCGCTGTAATGATTCACCGGCAGCAAATAAATTTGAATAGCAGGCCTATGTTCCGAATTCACTAGGGGAAAAGTAAGTTGGCTTGAATGTATGGGAATTAGAGGTTTATTCAACTTAACAGAAGCTTCGTAAATTATTGATTCGTATTGAAATCATAGGCAGATGCAGAAAACAAAACAACAGAACAGGCGCATTTGAACTGTTCTGTGAGCATCTGCCATTTTGTTATTGATTATAAAATTAGCAAACCAATAACACGTTGTCTGAGTTCGCACCTTAAAGGCCAACATTGCAAAGGCTCATCGTTCCTTCCTTCTTGAGTTCAGTTTTTAAATTTCCTTTATCGGTGATGCGTTTCAAAATATTTAATGCCTAAACTCCGTAGTTTTAGCGCCTAAATTCACTTAGCGCAATTTATATTTAAATTGCGTCACTCGCGTTTGTAAATCAGAAAATACAGACGCCGTTTGTTTATACTATACCGTACAAGCAGTTAACGTGATTTCTCTGACAGTACTACACCTACATAATCATTTTAAATGTGTGAATTGTAGGAAGTCAACTTTAGGAGCTGCTATATTTGACGTTATTTGTTGCGAAATTCATAGCTGATAAAGAAAATTTTAAATCAGCACAGCCTTCGACTTTATGGTAGCCTTGAAATCCAGAAGCAATGAAGTTGACCATTCTTATTAGTCAATTGATTGTGTCTTATCTCTCTCTTGAACGTCTCTTGACCATCATCTTCTCCAATGGTATTCCATGTATTCATGTCCTGTGGAGTACACCATGGAGGAAAGATAAAGATGGAATTAATGAAACTATGCTCAAAGCAGCGTAAAGCATACTGCTGAACCTGCAAAGAAAATAAAATATCGCTAAAAACGGTTTTTGGCTGATTTTTGTCCCGACGTCAATTGGATTTGGCCTATTTGCTGCACTTTAAGACATAATTCGGGCGCTGCTTTCCTTGCAATTGTCGGGAAACTTGCATTATGACCGTATTTGCAATCGGATAGATGCGCCTTGTATTGCGGTAATATATCTCCGATTCTGGTTTTGCGGACCTCGTTCATTAGGAAAAAAAAAGAAAGGTACTCTTTTATAGACACATTCCAGAATTTCCTCTCGAAGTTTATCGATCGCTTTTTGCGGAAAAAGTTACACAAATACATCTCAAATCAATTCTGAACAACATGACAGGGACAGTTCATGTATAAAGATAAGGATCGCGCTGAGAAATCAAGAGACTGTGATAATATTGCCAAACTCCACAAAGCGCGCAGTGTCGTCCCTGAAACAAATGGCACATTCCCGCAAGGGCGAGCGGCCACGAATTGGAAGGAAGAGAGACCTAATCTCCTGTTGTGTATTCGCGTGGTCGAAAACAAAGTAACGGGGGGGGGGGGGGGGATAAATTAGGGAAGCTAAATTCAAACAAAGATAAGAAAGCATCACAACGTAGGCGGTAGAACAACAACGAAAGATCCATGATCAAGTAATATAGGAAACCTTATCAAGGCATTCGCTTATATGACAGTAGGGATATTGCTTAGAGGTTTGGCGTTCCGCATGTAAAGTGGCGCCAAAGGATAGTCGGAGAGGACAGCTTGAACGATAGGCACATATGTTGCAAGGGCCTCGACAACAACCTGCTTCTCAAATTGATGGAACAGCTTTCTCGGGCTGCTGGTGCTAGCTACAACTTCTTTCTTCTCTGATATGATGTTGGAACGTTTCACTAAAGCTAATTACACCTTTTTTTCATTGCACTAACAGATTTCATAAATTCTTTGTTTAGGTATAACTTGGTATCTGTTTTAAAATGCTGGCCCTAATTTTCTGAGCGCGGAAGTTTTTGTTGTACACAACCATGCATATGGTTTTATTCAGTCTGAAGGCTATCTGAAAGGCTATCTGAAACAGTTGGGTAAAAATAAAAACGCGAAAAATTTAAAATATTACTTATAATAAAATATAAAGGCTGTCTGATGAAGATATATTTATTGTGAAAGCATAATGTGGGGGCACAATAAAATGCATAAAATGCGGTCCAATAACGAAAAACATAGAAACCTCGTAATGCACTACATCCGATGTGCAACTTGGCTGTATTCCTAGCCGTTCTTTGCCTTAAGAAAGCGGTGTTGTAATATATCTGCGTTGCAGCGCATTTCAATGATGGCTGGCTCGTCAGCCGGTTGTTCAAGGACACAAGAACGGAGGCCTTTCTCATTCTGAATCCGGCAAATATGAGTGATGGTGGCAAGGTGTCTGCATACATTGCTGGCCGGGGAAGCCAATGGAGATTGAAATCGAGAGAGAGAGAGAGAGAGAGAGAGAGAGAGAGAGAGATAAATAGAGGTGGACAGAGTTCTAAGGTACACAGAGGACTAAAAGTATGAGGTTGATGGCCGCATTGAAAATTCGGGGCAGCCTTTTCCACTACGTGGTTATGGTACGCTCGACCAGATGAATAGACTTCGCAGACAGCCTCGCTTTGCCGCCATTTATAAAAGTTAGGAAGAAATCGAGTCTGCGGAAGCAAGGTTTGACTGAACGCGCTAGGAGCCAGATGCGTCTCTCGCATACGTTTCGAAATCCAACTTGCCCCCCCCCCCCCCCCCCCCTTTCTATTCGTCTCCCTCTGGCGGTCTTGGTGCTTGAGCGTGGAAACCAAGCCAGAATGAATGGAAGCCAAATATGGAAGGGTGAGTCGGTCAGAAATTTCCTATTCGCGACCGCTTCATGGAGAGATATTGTGGGCAGGTCAAAAGGACTCGTATATTCCGGCTGTTTTCAGATATGCCTCTACACCTATTAAAATGTATGCTGACTCTCTACGCGTTTTACTTGAGTTGCTGCGGTTGGCACTGCGGATACAAAGGGTTTTGAGAGTCGTGTTAGTGAATGTTTGCTTGAATGAATATCATTTACGAGAGATATTTCTCGTGTCTCATCGTTCTTTTTTCTTCTTTTCCTATCGCATACAAGGGTACGAGGTTACCAAGTTCGTAGTCAAATATTTCACAGTCCTCTATCCCGACAGGCCCCTCACATAGTAATCCATCTCTCTACCCATTTACGGCTGATCGATTGATAGATCCGTCAGCACTAACTTTCTTTCCAGGCTTTGAAGGAAACGTCTGAAACTCTAAAGTCGTGAGCCGGCAATTTTTGAGCGCATTTCTCCCCTTTTCTCTCTTTTGTCACAAAAAACACATACGTGCGCACTAAAAGCGGTAGACAATTCCTGTGGGAGTATTCTATTTAATAACAGGCTAGAGTTTTCAGAAATGTTTCGACCTCAAAGGTAGCGGTATGCATCAAAGTGTTGCGCACAATAGGGCTCTTTTTTCAAATTGCAGAGTGAAAATTGTGAAGTTCTCCTTTGTTGGGGATGTTAGGCCTACTTCAAAGCATTCAAGAAGTCGACTGAGTGTCGGTCACCCTGCACGTGATGTGGTAACTCAAGAGCTTTGGCTTGTAGATTGCGTATATACATATATAACCGACGGAGGCAACAAAGGAGAAGAAAAGAAATTAAGAAAATGGTTTGGGGAGGAGCGGCGGAGGAATTCTTTTTGTGGCAACAAACCTGCAGACTGTTGGTTAGCCAGAATCCATGGTTGTTTGTCTAACATTTCTTTTTGCACTCAACGTGTTATCTTCGTTTCATCGCTTTTGACGAAAGAATATATGAAATGCGTACGCCAAGCATGGCCCTTTTAGGATGTAGCAAGATGGCTGACCAATTACAAACTCCTTAATTCGCGATACGCCGAGCTTTCTGAGAGAAATAAGCAAAGCTGAATGTTTACAGATATTTTAAGATACATACTTTTTAATGCCTGTTGACGATATGCGTGAACGACGCTCCTCCAAGCAACGTGTACCTCAGTGTGTACTGGGGCCATTGTGACAGAACCGTCCGTGCTGCATTGCGTGTACTGTAGAGATAATAATGAATTAAGTTAAAGCACTCTTTCAGGCGCTGACGATTGCCGATTATCTTCCAACAATTCTGACAAAGTTGCGCTTATAACCTGATCATATTTCAGCACGTTACTTTCACACGGCGAACTTGTTTCTTCTCATCGCCTTTCATAACTTCATGAGGCCTAATAAAATCGACCGAACTGCCCTCTCATAGGGCGCCCCATTTCCCGCACACAGCTACAAAAAGAAATTTAACCATGAAGATGACACTTGTGTCGTATGTGGTATAAATCCACAGAAACAATTAACCATCTTAAACTCGAATGTGATAGTATCCATTCGCAAGTCGATGCAGGCGCGGTCACTCTTCCTGGGGCCCTGGGATTTGGAGATACCAGTGGCCGGGTGAATGAACCTGCAGTGGAAGAGCAAAAAACGATTGGAAGATTGGTGGATTAAAAGCAGAAAAGTAACGTAATGTTAGTATTGTAGAAACAAAAATTCAGTAAATAGAATGATGATATGGATATAGGGGGAAACCGAGCATTATAGCAACTGCTACCACCCCATTTCAAAGGGGACGCTCCTACATTTCATCCATCCCATCCGTTTCGTAAGTCCTCTAGTGCCTTGAAGAGACCTGAGGGTAATATTGAGACCTGGCTCACCCAGGTGAGTAAAGCCTCAATGTACGCTCAAAACGCGATGGTTTTACATTAAATAGCGAAGTCCGAATTTGTTTCGTAACAACACCTCTTTCAAGCCAAGGATGTCATATATATGTATAGATTGCGAACTTCACTTACGAGATATTAAAGAAGGGAAGGTACTCGCTGTCTGGCTTACGCAAGCCGTGACAAAAAATGCACCCGCTTCAATTTGTTTGCATAAGCCGCGAAGCTCGCTGACACCTTTTTCCATAGGTTGTGACTGAAGAATAAATTTTGACAAATGACTCCCAGGTGCATGCGTGGTCAGATGAGAGAAAAGGAAATGATTGCGTAGCAGACCGTGAAATTTAGGAGCGCCTTTTTGAAAACCCAAACGTCGTAGTTATGTTTGTTGCTGCATGGAGTGCATTTTTGTGGCGCTGCATTGGGTGAAGTATTTTTATCCAAACTTGTTTCGTGAGGAACTATTCATGCGGACCGTTTAGGTTTATAGAACTTTGTGAAATAAAAATCTTTCTGCGGGTGATATCTATATCAAAATGGCATTAAAAAGCGCGGCTGTATTTACAATAATAATTGGTTCATAGGAAAGGAAAGGCGCAGTATCTGTCACACTTTTGTGGACACCGTAGCCGCGCCATAAGGGAAGTGAGGAAGGTGGGAGTGAAAGCGAAAAGAGAGGAGGGGGTGCCTTAGTGGAGGGCTCCGGAGTAATTTCGACGACCTGGGAATCTTTAACGTGCACTGACATCTTCCCTGATGGGGCTGGTACAGGTAGGTCACCGCCGCTTGCGGCGGGGGCTAGCCTGCTACTGAATTTTTATCTGTTGCAGGCCATCATTGCACCCACCACCACTTCGGTGGTGAACTACGGCTGTTGTTAAGGCACAACGATACTAGGCGACGCGCGTCTTTCTTTTCTTCTTTATTTTCTCTTCTGTCTGCACGAGGCAGCGGAGGTGGCTCAGCTACTGAGCCAGTAGCAGGCCCGCGCATTTTTTTTCCTTCTTCCTACAGCTCAAAAACAACAACAAAACTGACATCTCACATGCCTCTCCGTTTCGCCTCCATCGATAAGCAGCCGCCAGCGGTCGGGATCGAAACCGGTTACTACGGCACAGTAGTCGAGCGCCTTACCACTGCACCACTGCGGCAGGGGCGACTTGTATTTGGCGCATATTAAAACTTAGTTATTCGTGAAATTAAGCCGCGTATCCTAAATATATATTGCTTGCGTAGAATACGGTAAAAACGTAATTATTCTTGTTAAAATCGTTGAGATGTACATCTTAGCTGTTAAACACATTAAGGAATAAGGAATGGCACGGCTGTGACGCTGAGCTGCGTAACAAAGGTAAGCTCTTATTCAGAACAGGACCAGAAAGTAACGTATTCAGAACTCCTGCTAGTTCAGTTGATAAGAAAGCCCGCGCAAGTCGCATGCTTATATATACCCTTTCAGTGGTTTGGTTTGGTTTCGTTTGTTGTGTTTAACCACCCAAAGTCACTCAGGCTATGAGGGACACCGTAGTGGAGGACTCAGGAAATTTCGACCACCTGGTTTTTTTTTAACGTGCACTTGCATCGCACAGCACACCGGCGCCTTGCCTTTCGCCTCCATCGAAAAGGATTCGATCCCGCATCCTTGGGAACAGTAGTCGAGCGCCGTAACCCCTGCGCCACGCCGGCGGGCTGTATGTATCTAGTATGTAGTGCGTAGTAAGTAGTGGTAGTATGAACTAGCTGCATCAAATAATGAAGTAGCTTTCTCGCCTAAGCCAGGCAAAAATAATAATCTTCACTGCAGGCTACTGGCAGGGGATGAGGCGACTTCTCATGAGGGTACATTAGTGCAGAATTGTGAGAATCGGCAACAATGAGGAAGTTAGTATACTGAAATTGTGCTAGGTACAAAAAGCAAAACTGCAAAGCGGTACTTGGGCCCGTAGAGAAAAGAAACGTGGAAAGATATAAACAACCTTCATAAAAAAAAAACAAAAAAAAAAAACGAGGGGCATGGAGCCGGCGAGATGGCAGTGAACCTTACAAGACTGCCACTGCTCACGCCGTTTGGTTTTTTCTGCCTTCAAAAACGCCCCGCTACGTTTCGCCGGTGCCACCTTGAGACTGTCTGCGACGCGGTTTCACGCGTGAGAATCATGTGCGGGTCGAGATAAATATTTCGCTTTTGCGTAGCCCGGAATTTTACGTGGTTATTTTGCTGCTCTGTGGTGATGTTGAGTCTAAGCCAGATTCATCAGCTGCACAAATCCAAGAGCTGTTGAAAGGTTAAAGTGCAATACTCTCCAAGTTATCGCAGCTAACCGTAGACGTGACTGACATGAAAGCTCGGCTTCTTTCTTTGGAAACTAAGCTGCAGGAGATTGATACCATCGAAGTAGCCTTAATTAGCGTTGAAGATCAGGAAACGACATGATCATAAAAGGCTGATAGGAATCGCTAAAAAAATAGATGACTTTGAAAACCGTAAAAGGCGTGATAACCTTACCTTTTGCGGCCTAATTGATTCTGATCCAAATGAGACGGCAGCCACGTCTGAGGAGCTCATCATAGATCACTGTACTACTACTACGAAGCTCGAATTATCTTCAGTATCCATCGAACGTGCTCACAGGCTCGGTACACACTATGAAGAAAAAATTCCGTCTATCATTGTACGTTTTAGTTCTTTTAAAGCACGCCAGGCTGTGCTTTCAAGAGCATACAAGTTGAAGGGATCGAGCGTTGCAATATCCGAAGACTTTTCTCGTATACTGTTCGAGATAAGTGAAAGAAACTATGGCTTAACCCCAAGCAAAATAAGGAAGACGGAGTGAAACCGGTCCTGAAGTACGATACTCTTCACATGGGCAGCAGGCGCTTTCGATGAGATAGTGAAGCCAAAGCTGTACCGGAGATATAATAAAATAGAGCGCATGCCGTGACTTGCCCTGTCAGTGTTTTGTTGATCCACTGCCGCCGTATAAAAAATAAAGTCAAAGATTTTCATTTTCTCCTTGATACCGTTCTACCGACCATTATCGTGGGCACAGAATATTGGCTTGACTCGACCCTCCTCAGTACTGAGGTATTTCCTAGCACATACCAGTGTTTTCGTAGAGACCACTGTACACATGCGGAGGGGTGTTTATACTTGCTCAGAACAGTATCCCATGCGTTCAGCTGGAATTGTTTGATAATGAAACTGAATTGATATTCTGAAAAATAAGGTTGCCGAATGGAAAAACACTGGTTCTTGGGACATTTTATAGGCCTCCTGGTCCATCTTTACAGCCACTGGTTTGTTTATAAAATTTTCTTGAAACTGTTAGAAACGATATTGCCTTGTTCTGGGGGGATTTTGATATTGTGGATATTGAATGGTCGGCTAGCGAACCAAAGGAAACAGCCCGAGGGAGTTTACATTCAACGATTGTTGATACAATCGACCAAAGCAGCTTTTCACAGTATGTTCGTGACTCATCGCAAACCGACGGAACTGGCCTCGTGCTTTGTAACTTGCCTGATGTCGTATGCAATGCATGTCGTATGCTTTCGAGACGTATTTCCCAACTTTTGATGCCCTTGTGGATAACCTAAATATAAAAAAAACTATTGAATGTTTTAAAACAGACACTGTTTAATCTACGCGAAGCTTTTGTACCATCCAGAATCATATCACCTAGTAGCGTTCGAGGCAAACCATGATATAACGCAAAATTTTTGCCACTCGTGCTAGGGAACGTTATTAGTGTCTTTATTGACTGCGGTATTTGGTAAATAGTAAACTGCCTTAGAATTCCATACTTTGACTCCAACAAGCAGTATGAGCTTGTCATCGCCGGCGTTTACAGAAGGGAAAGATTTTAATTTCCAAACCTGAGGCTTTCTGCGTATCGCAAGCAATTTCTTAATAAAGACTCGTGAAACAGATGACTTTTTCTATTCGTGTTTGAAAAGCAGCTTGCAATTCTTTCCTATCGCAAATCATGAAATGCCGCTGAATTGGCTAGTTAAACAAATGCTCACCGAATATATTAAAATTTACAAATTTCTTTGTTCTTATTACTTCCTTTGCAAACACGGTAGTCTTATAATGCCAGAGTGTCTATTGACAGTCCGGCTGTAGAATTCAGAACACGTGATAAGTGACTATTAATAAAATTAGACGGTACAAAATGTGAAGTTTTACAGTCAGGTCTGGTGAAATTGAGCCCCGGTACGTCGCATCAATGTCTATTTAAAACACGCAACTCATTCCCGTGAAAATTGTGTGCAGAGATATATGAAATTTGCACATTATACGGAACTCGAATTTCGGCGGGCGTTCGATATATCGAACGGAGTTCACGCGCAGCTGCAAGGGGCGCTTCTTGGAGCGGTGCTCTTCGACCACCTTTTGCTTGCGGAGAAGTGCTTGGCTGTTCAGCGCTGGTTGCCTTAGCGCTATAAACCGCGTGGGGTGGTGAATATAGAGTGGGCTTCTAAGTGCTGCGGAAACCAAATTCATCTGAATTTCTGTACTTATTCTATTTATAGTCTACCGGTGGAGAATGCTTCTTTCTACATATGGCAGGCAAAGGGTATTTTCTATACACCGTCGTGCTGCTACTCAGCTGACGTGCACGTGAGGCATAGGCATAGCTACCCCCAGGGAGTGACATTGGCAGCATGCCGGCGGTTGTCACGTCTCTGGAAGTGCGTACCTTGTGTGGCAGCAATATTTTCTGGCTTCCAGGTTATAGATGTATCCATGAGCTTATGTATTGTCGAATGATCAATATATACAACCATTTCGCAGTTCCTCTCGATTGCGATAATATCAGGGTTGGATCTTAGTAAACCTTTTGTTGGGCTACTTCAGCGCAAATGAAGTAGCCCAAAGGCGAAAAGAAGAAGGGAAAGAAAAGAGCGCTGACTGACAACTAATCTTTATCCTAATTAGCCTTATAATCTGTTTTGTGTTTTATCGCTTTTAAGGCCCTTTGCACTTGTGACGTTTGACTGCATCTGACTGTTCTGCTATCGCTCTCGTATTTATTGCGCCTGTTTTGCTCAATAACGATTAGCCGCCAGTCTGTGC
Source organism: Amblyomma maculatum (assembly GCF_055883805.1). NCBI lineage: Eukaryota > Metazoa > Arthropoda > Arachnida > Ixodida > Ixodidae > Amblyomma > Amblyomma maculatum. The sequence goes on along the minus strand of NC_139345.1, from coordinate 141,755,244 downwards.
TCATTAAGGTCCCTTCTTTTCGCCTTCGGGCTACTTCATTTTCGCTGAAGTGTTTTCACATTGAATGGTAGTGTTGAAGCAACAACGAATTTGAACAAGGGTATACAAGAGTCTTCCGAAGATCATTTGGAGCAGACCGGAGTAATTATCTTTTCAAGACGTGAAATAATGTGAGATGCGTGTATGAATGTATAAAACGGTGTATTTGTGTGGTTTGTTTTTGCTGTGAACGGGAGTGAACACGATGACGTTCACTCGCTTTCTTCTCTCTCCCTTGCGCTCGCTCCACGGCGGTTCCGCGGGGAGGGGGAGGGGGGGATATATTGGGATGCGCTACGTGTAGGCTAATCTGTCACAGTATGGATGCCACCGATTGAGGGCCTATGCTAAGTTACTCTGAAGCTTGATGCTCGAGGATAAGGTCTCCTCCTTCAACCAAGCTGCAGAGGAACGGTGTCTTCTAGAGTTATGTCCGTAACAATCAACGTATGCTACGCAATGGTGAAGAAGCTTGGACTTAGTTCTACAGAGATTTACGCCAGAGTCAAAATACAGCATTGACAAAGTGGAAACCAATGCACTCTTCTTTACAGACCATAAAAGTGTGTTCATGGAAGTCAACAATAAAGTGACTTCATAAGTTAAATTAAGCCTCGGTATTCATTGATAAACCAAGCATAACCAAACTAAACCGAGGAAGATCCACCCATAGTATTGCTTTCGCAAGCCTTTAGCTTAACCAGAGCTAATCCACAGCCATTTTTGATGACAAGACAGACAAGCTGTCTTTAGGCCACGCGTGCACGCTCGTAAGGCTTGGCAGAAGCGAGGCTTTTTATGTTGTTTCACGCAGCGTAGTAGCTCACGGCTGTGTCCATAATTACACGCTACATAACACAGAAACAAACTAAGGGAGATAATGAGTACATAAGCGAGTAGCAAAGGGCACGTACGTGAATGACGATCCACAAGGAACCATTAACGCTGCCACTTGTATACCCTTGAAGACGGAGCTTATTTGTTTGACAGTTCCTTTTATTATAATGAAAGGTTGATGTGTTAGCGAAAGAACAATAAGATTGTTAACTAGCTCTGTGCTTAGTACTGTGTCTAGGCCTTTATATCAGTAGTGGTTTTAATCAAAGCTTCGTCGTCGTACATGCGCAGTTAATAAGAGGCGAGTACTTGAGTCAAGCTGTAGATATAAACGGTAAAAGGTGCCGCAGCACAGAACGTTAGACTTCCTTTTAAGCTATACAACAGCTTGCTATGGAAGAACATTGGTTAACACAGATCTGGGCGAGTTTGTATGCATTCATACTGGGGAACAGCGCAACAAGGGCGGGACAAGAAAGAGGCGAGCGTTGGCTAACAACTGGGTTTATTGAACGACGGTAAGGACAATTATTACAGAGAAATGAAACAATTAAGCAACCAAAAATCAGAACGAAGAAAAATAACGCAAATAAAATATTAAATACATGTTACATGGGAGGTGAGATGTGCGATTTTCTTGTCATTTAATTGGCAAAGAAGTATACTAATGTTTTATGCAATGTCTTGTCTGTCAGAAAATGAAATGTGAATTGAGTCAAAGTTCATCGCCAGGAAAAGATCAAGCCTGCTATCATGGTCGCCTGTGTCGATGGGTTCCTTTACGTAAAATAATACTAATGGAAGCAGCACAAAAGGGCTAACAGACGAGGCAGGAACGAAGCAAACCGATTATTGTGCTTTCTCTATCTACCATATGATTCGCTGTGACAGGGGAGTCAGGAAAAAAGGAAACAGTGACGAACAGTTACACAAATGATCAGTCATCAGCCGGGAAGTATCATATGCAGTCAAAGATTTCTGAGGCCAATTATATGTGTAGAAGTACAGTGAGACGTGTAGCTGTCAACAATCATTGCATCTTGTCCATCAAGGACTTTCATTTCTTTATAAGTGACACCATATGGTATATCCTGATTGATGGTTGATTATGACTGTAGTTGCTTGCCATATTTGCTTTGCATTGCGGCCTTCCTGTCGCCGTAAACCATTGGTTATAAGCAGTCCAAATTACTATCTCTTCTCTCGTTCTCCCTGTTAGTGCTGTTCGGTCATTACAGTAAATATCAAACAACCAAGCGGATTTGTTCTCTTCTTTAGTCTAAGAGCACAACAGCAACACATTTAAAATTGTGCAAAACACTGTCAACAAAAGAAATGGACGGTATATGATGCTGATAATTTTAAGCGGAATGAATGTTGCTGTTGGCTAAAGATTGGATACTTTTAGAGGTACTTTAAAATATAGTTTGGCGTCTGTTCTTTGAGAATGTTCAGAACACTAACAACTAACATCGGAATTTAAATAGACACTTTTGATCGTACACTTCCTTCGAGCAAATCGATAACCATTTTGGCAATCTTGGTGCCTGATTCCCGCCCTGCTAAAATCCCAATACTGGAATTGCAGTATAAATAAATAAATAAATAAATAAATAAATAAATAAATAAATAAATAAATAAATAAATAAATAAATAAATAAATAAATAAATAAATAAATAAATAAATAAATAAATAAATAAATAAATAAATATCAGTGGATCGCATACCGCCCATTTTATTGCCTGCTGCTTTATTTGTGTGCAAGACGGCAACAATGGAGTTGTCAACATTAAAATGAATGTTTTGCCTAACAAATGCATTCATTGTTGAGTATAAATGGTACAGCCACCCCAACGGTTACTCGCGTGCGCGACGGTCACCTTTCTCGTGCTACTGTGCGTTACAGAGAAGCTAACCTCAGAAAAAACTTTTCTAAGCAGAGGCTCCCCATGCCACTCTCTAATCTTTCCACAAGACTGACCAGCCCAAAGGAGCAGGAACACAGAAAAGGCGGCCGTTATCCAATCTATAGTTCAGCAATTTGGGTAGCTGAACACGTGATATAATAGCGGCAAGCATAAGATGAGCAGAACGTGGAACCCGAATGCGGAAGTTGTTTTTTATATTCTGTTTCAGTGTGCGTCCCTCTCTGAAACTAATTATTTTTCTTTTCGCGTGCCGGCGTATCGCGCCTAGTCATTCAAGTCTCCTACTGCCTTGGAAGATTTGTTCCTGCATGCATTCACTGTACTATGGCAATAAATATTTAGTAATTATTTATTGCTGCTAATATTAGTGCTATTGTTTAAGATGGGGTTAGGCCAGCGCTGCTGATATAGGAGTTAATTGTCTCAAGTTTACTTTTAGTAGCAATACGAGAGGCTGAGGCTTGTTTATTGAATTCGCCATAACCATATGCCAAATTTTTATGTATATTCTAAGAAGCTTGCTTAATAAGTGGTGAGCAATATTCATTGACATCGGTGAGCAATGTTCAATGACGTCCCTTACTAAAAATTAAATTTATTGCGAGTCTTTCGAGCTGCCAGAATGAGTAGCCATTGTAACCTGGGGTGTTTATTAATGAAGTCTCTCTTGTAATGCTGAGCCAAATTGACTTATACAAAAATGGTTGTGTACACATTGACACGACAATGACTTTATGCTATTTCGATGGAGAGTATAGTGCTGGGACGCCCTAATTACTTATCAAGTGAGGGGTAAGTCACAGAAGATTTTAAGGACCTTACCTGTTGTAGGCTTCGCCGGGGAGTGCAAGGCAGTGACAGAAAAAAATTACTGTAGTGGATTGGTGCTTTCCTCTAGCTCTACTAGCTTGCATTTTTGAGAGGTATTCTCGTTGCGAATGAATTACGTAATTAAAAAACTATTCAATGAATTGTGCCCTTACCTGTCACGAACGACTTACCGACAAAATTGGATAGACCTATAAAAGCTTCTTTTGGGTTTAATTACTGCTGCGAGAAGCTATTTAAATATTCTTTTACTGTGTGAAATCAGGCAATTACAGGGTGGGAAGCGCAACAGTTGTTCACCAATAATCATTGTTATGTGCTAATCTTCATCGCTTCAGTCATCGACACGCACCGGCGTGTTGGTGCGCCCGAGCAAAAAATGAGTAGCCCGAGGACGAAGTTTGCCGTGTCTTGGTGGTTAGTTGCGCCTAACGCTCCGCTGCCAGATTCTCCTGAGCAGCTCAGTAAAGCTGAGTTTCCTAAATAAATACAGTCCTACAATTGATAGAGGTGCGGGATGCGTTCCCATCCGCACTAGAACTTCGAAGCCGTACACTACAATGTACACTACAGTTACACTGCAGTGCTATGTTTTCGTCGGACGGCAATGGCTCCTAGTCCTCCCCCGTCATATCTGCGCCGACATTTGCGCTGCTTTCCACGTTAACCCCCACTATACCCCACGGTCTCCATGGTAGAGTGTTGACAACCTACCTGCGTTTGACCTTTTACTGGTATGGGATGTATCACTTTGTACGCTATTTTGTGTGCTCATTTCCGTCTTGCCAACTCCTCCTCAGAAGTATCCTGCTTCGTTGCAGCCGTCGTGCGATCATGCACATGAGTCTGATCACGTTGGCATAAATCTCTGCAGCACTCTTTCTTCGACTCCAGCTGGCAACCGCTGAATTATCGCGACGGCAGATCATCTGACCAGGTACACTCAGACATCACCGTTACCCTCTGCTTCCGCATGAGATGTCGCTGTCCTCTTTTGAAGAACCATATTTTTTCGACTGTTTACCTCCGCGCACTGCTAGCGATCGCGGAAGCGTTTTCCTGCCTGATGCTCTTGAAACCCTCCTGAAGGAATGCCGAATAATTCACCGCACCGCTACCTTTTGCCTCTTCAGACGAATGGCCTGACAGAACGTTTTAACCCTACTCTCATTGACATGCTGGCTATGTACGTGAACGCCGACCATTCCAATCGGGACCAGGTTCTTCCCATCGCTACCTACGTATATAAACCCGCGACACAAACCCTCACTGGATTCTCACCCTTCTTTACGGGCGCGAGTCAACATGCACTAGGAGTACACTTCTTCCCTACTAGCCTGACCGTTCTGCATCGGCGCTACTCTCAGAAGCTGCCACGTACGCAGAAGAATGCCGTCAGGTTGCTAGCTCGCTTAGAATGGAAAACCAGGGGCAACAAAAACACTACCGCGACGCCGACGAAGCTTCGTCATATGTCCCCAAGACACTCTGGGTGCCTTCCACAATCCGTGGTCTTTCAAAGAAGCTGTTTGGTCGACATCGCGGTACCTACCGGATCCTTCAGCAAATGTCTGCTTTCATTTACATAGTTGAGCTCGTTGCGCTCTCTGCAAACTTTCGTCTCCGTGGCCGCGAAACAGTACATGTCAACCTACTAAGACCCCTACTATGACCCCCCCCCCCTACCCCGCACGCACACACACACACACACACACACACACACACACACACACACACACACACACACACACACACACACACACACACACACACACACACACACACACACACACACACACACACACACACACACACACACACACACACACACACACACACACACACACACACACACACACACACACACACACACACACACACACACACACACACACACACACACACACACACACACACACACACACACACACACACACACACACACACACACACACACACACACACACACACACACACACACACACACACACACACACACACACACACACACACACACACACACACACACACACACACACACACACACACACACACACACACACACACACACACACACACACACACACACACACACACACACACACACACACACACACACACACACACACACACACACACACACACACATGTTTTTTTCCGCCTCATACGCCTCCAGGATGTTTCCTTTCTACCGGGGGGGGGGGGGGATTTCAATGTCGTAATCTTCATAGCGTCAGTCACCGACGTGCACCGGCACGCTAGTGTACCCGAAGACGAAAAGGTGGCCACTTTCTTGATGGCTTGTTACGCCAAACGTTGCGCTGAAAGCTTCTCCTGGACAGATGAATCCGTTTCAGTTCCCTGAATAAATGCAGTCCTAGAAATAAGTATTATTTAATGCCGCAAGTCATATTCTGGGTAATAATGTTTTCTATGCATTGTTTGAAATATAAAACCGAAATAAGTAGTGATCAAAAAAGGAAGAGTCTTGAAATTGCAAGATTTTGGCCAAATGGTATCAAAGTTTAGAGATTGCTGGATATATCAAGTAAAAACAGCGGAGTGCAAACTCTAGAACAATATGTACACTTTTTGTTCAGCCCTATATCAGAAAGTAGTGTTATTTGAATTTCCGGAACCTTTTCTCCTAAATCTGTCAGTCTGTTGAAATAAATTATTCGCTCGCGATTACAGGTTCAGCTACACCGGTGTGCGTCACCTAGGCTGACTCTAGTCCATGTTGCTGAAACGTGTGCATGGTATACTTATTTATTTACCCAGAGTATCAAGCGGCATTACAGTAGGGGAGGGTACATGCAAAACAAAACGTAAGATAAACAGTGTCATCAATGGAAACAGATCAACACCTCATCAAAAAGCAAAGGCTAAACAAAACAGATAAAGAATTTCACAGCACAGCAAAACTGAACTGTTTGTTATAACGCACAAAAGAAAACAACTTAACCAAGGCCGTCAGCCCACTTAGACGTCAATTCAGAATTACCTATGAACACACAAGAATAGATGCGTGCTCTTCTTTAAAGCTACAGCGAACGAACGTACGCAACGCGAGCTACGTCAACGTAAAGCAAATCTAGGTTTCCGAACAGCGCATAGTCCCCGACGAAGGCGGAGGACCTCTACGCCAATGTTCCTACCGTGTACCTCCATGAGAAAGCCGTAATTGTGGTACTGTTATTTTGGCGCCTACGTCATATCCTTACACTAACTAGAGGGAAAGCTGAGGGCGCTGCACTTCAGCCACTATGGGGGCGCTAAGAATCATGGGCCGGTGTGCTACTTGTTGCGGGACAGTCGGTTTTTCTCGAGTACGTGGAGTGGCGTTACTGCAATGTTTTTTTTTCGTTATCATCATCATCTGAAGGTGCGTACATAGACCGCGAAAGCCATAGCAGCGAAGGCGCAAAAGCAGACGTCGCCAATAAATGGTTTCTGTTTCCCGAAATGCCACTAAAAACCTCCTTAAGTGATGGCACAACGATAAATATTTTCATAACATTTTTTTATTTCAAAGTTTGCCTATTAAGTGCGAAATATTGGTATTTGTGCTGCTCAAAACTAAGCCAATAGGAGAAAGGGCCATCGCTTATATTGCATAAATCTCACACTGGCATTCTGTTTCTCTCTCTTTTTGCAATTTATAGTCACAATATTCAATCTTAGGACATTATTTACGGTAGAACAACGTTTATCCTTGCATAAGTTTTGGCCGAAAGTTGTAGTTCTGCACTCGGTAGCTCTCCGGCCCATGATGCTTTGAGCGCCCATGGTGGCTGAACTGGCCGCCTGGAAACTCCATGTAAACTCCCATAGACGGCAGCGCAGCTTTCCCTTTAGGTAAGAGTAAGAAACTCTATGGCCTACGTGGAAGATTGGCTGCAAGGCCAAGGTATCCAGCCAAAATCAGTGATTCAGAGAAAAGAAGAACGAATAAGTGTAAAGCAACTTTGAAGAAGAGAAGGCGATATAAAAAGAGAAGAGGAGGGAAAAGGGAGCGATGCGATTGGGGAGAGGGATGGAAAAGGAATCGGAAGGATAAAGGATGGAGGAAGATGAACGAAAAGAGTAAAGATGACAGAAGAGGTACAAAAGGAGTGATTAAAAAAGGGGACACTGAAAAGACATAAAAGGTGTCCGAACGTTTGGATTGTGACGTAACTATTTTAAGCCTGCTTTTAGCCTGTCTCGACGGAGAATTGAGGGTACCAGCGCGATCAAGCGTCGCCATTCGCTTTAGTTGCAAAAACGTCATTGAGGGAAACACCCATTTGATCTTGGATTGAAGATTAGGGATCGCGAAAGGCATCGCCTATATCTGCAATGAGCTATTAAGGTTCTGGTGACTAACTTTTCCGAAGAATACCGGATTCTACCGGATGCTACACAATGACATCATCCATTGATGAGCGCCTGTGTGGCACAAGTTGCTCGGGTGCAGTAAGACGGCACACCTTGTTTCTTCGTCGATTACCTCCGCATGAACCAAACATTAAATAAAGATGCATACCCCTCTCCGGTATCGAAGACAAATAAGACCGGCTTTTGAATGCTAAGTACCTCTCATCGATTGACTGGAAAAGCGACTGCAGGCAAGATGAGGTCGAAGAAAGAGATTACGAAAAAACCGTATTCGTTATAACGGATGGGTTCTTCGTGTTCAAGATGTTGCAGTTTGGTCATGCTCCGCACGAGCAACTTTCAGCTAGTAAAGTATGCTGTACTGGCAGGCTGGAAGGGAAAAATGCGTCTCTTTTCTTCTTTTCAAACTTCGAAGACAATATGAAAAGGCTTCCGCCAGTGCTATTATGCTATCATGTCACCAGGGCTAACGTTGATGCTGACTAAGTGTTGATAAAGTTGGCACCGGGCTAACTTTATCAACAAGGAAGGAGTGAATATTCATGGCCACCAAGTATACCTTATCAGCTACTTTTACGAAAAAGCTATGTCAACTGAAACTGCAGCGTAAGTATAAAATTCTTCGAAAATATCAGTTTCCTTCGAAGTGCACCAGAAGTTTTTATCGCAGACCGAGGCATACCATTTAAAGCCTAGCTCGAGCAAGCAATCCTTGACTACAGTTCTATCAGCCACCGAAGAACAACATGACTGCATGTGCAGCCCGCTATACATACAGAGGTCCTAAACAAATCCATCCAGGCATGCTTTCTATGCAGTAGACGTCGAACACAATGCATTGAGCACTATTTTATGTTACGCGGTCTTCCGTGGACAAAGCTCGACGCAATGCTGCCGCATTTTTTTACGAAGACATCCAGACGTCGCATTCACATTCAGTGCGCAGAGGAAGACACACTCGCACGGATACCGAATAAATAACCCCAAAGCATTGACGTTGGAACCGAACCTGTGAGACAGCGTCTAAGTTTGGACGCTGATTCGCTGTCGTCGAGTGAGTAAAAAGATGTTAGGCCGTTACTATGGCCCATAAAAAGTCCTTTGCCACAACAGAAAATCGGACTATGATGGTGCAACAGCATCGCATCGGTTTCGTTTGAGCCCAGAAATCGAGCATGTTGTGCGCGTTATGCCCTATTACGTGCGCACAAGGCCCCTTGATCTTTAAATTTTTAATGTTTATGTTAAACGTTATCTTTTTATTTTGGAAGCGTCAATATGATTTTTTTTTTAGATAGGACTATTGTAATCCTTATTATTTGTTGCCAGCAGCCGCGGCCTATCGCTCTGCTTTTAGCGCGCAGAACGCTCTAAGATGGTTTGGTTTGAATTGTGAGGTTTAATGTCCCAAACCGACTGAGGCTGTGAGAGACGCCATTGTAGAGAGCGTCGAAGTTTCGACCACGTGGGGTTCCTTAACGTGCACAGACATCTCACAGCAGTGGGGAGCCTTGCTTTTCGCCTCCACTGAAAAGCGGCCACGGCCGAAATTCGATCCTGCATCCTTGGGCAGATTAGTCGAGCGCCCTAACCACTGCACCACCACGGCGGGGCGGAACGATGTAGGTAATGCCATGAAGATTATGTGTTCTTTGTTTAGACACCCTCAGGTTTGTCTAGACACCACTTTATCGCAGTTTGCTGAGCAAGGTGAACCGAGATCTACATCAAATGATTGGAGCCACGCCCGACGGCTTCGACATCTTTTCAGATTGCTTTAGCTGCTTTGGCGAATATATCTTGATACTTCGTTGCCGCTTTAATTATATAGCGCTGAAGAAAGCAGCGGACCGTTGGCACTGACGATCACCGAGCACGTTGTTGCTATCGCTGCCGCCGAGTTGTTTAGGTCTTTTTGGACGCAGAGCGTTTATTGAAGTGAAACGACTGTTTTTCTCTGCGGGGTTGTCACCCCCATGACACATTGGGCCAAGCCATAAAGTGCTAAGTGAGACTCATTTTTTAATAACTGGTTGCAGAACCTATCACATTAAATATGTGCAACATACTAGCATAGTACTTTATAAAGTTTTTGTGTGCTATCCAAGTGTTATTGTGCCTAAACTGCACCAACTAAACAGAGCTCAAGGTCGCTGCAGCCCTTTTGAAGCAAAAAGACTTCTTTCACTGACGCAACTCACGTCCCGTTCCAGCAAATATCTTACAGTGTACAAAGAGAATGGGGACATTAACAAAAGGTCATTTACTTTTGCTATAAATGCTTGGAAATCGTACGGTACTATGTGATGAAGAATATAAGCTAGACCAATCTGAAGTATAATTACTCAGAACCTAACTTGGTTACTAACTGACCCGCTATTCAGGGTCGTTTGCCAAGTTTTCTTTTGCAATCCGTGCCAACTCCTACGTTCCAGGAGACATATACCCCTGTCGGAGTATGTTATCTTTGTTCCTCAAGGAAATGATAATTTTTCAGTATAATTGTGAAGTGTCATTCAGCTCTATTAGTGCGTCAAGAGAGCTAACAAACTTGAATGATGCAGAGTTTCGCAGAGATCTGAATAACCCTCATCTGCATTTTGCCAAGGTAGTTTGCAGGGCCAACACAGCCCACTACCTCGTTTTGTGACTTTTTAAGGCAGACTTCGCTAACGACCTGAGGCATGGATGATAAAACATGCGCGGCGTGTACCGTTATGATAAGGCTGATCGTGTTCAAGTGCACATATGTAGTCCGTTACCAAAGATAAAAACTGAAGTCAAATATTTTGCAATTTTAACTTGGTAATTATCCCTTAGAACTCATATTTGGTCACTTCTTTCGCCCTCCAAGCTTCAATATACTTTTGTTCGGACATGTGTTCCTTGTTTTGTTCCTTGCTTTTAGGAATACATTGCCTATGAGCTAATGTAGACTGCTTCATTTTAAACAGATGCACCAGCTGCTGCTATTCACAAAAGAACGCGAAAGTAAGTTTCCTGTTCGAACGTCAGTGCTTACTTTGGTAAACTACGCCATTCTCTCAGACATCACGAAGTCATGTTTCTTTTCATTATGATAAAACATTTGATTTGTTCATTAAAATGACTCACTTTCTGAAGGTATCGTCCATGCTCGTGCAGCAATCTTAATAGAAGCTTGCCAGGAGGCTTCGTTCTACGCATCATTAGTATTCACAAGAAGACACCTTGAGATAGCTGCAAATTTAATCCGGCGTGATAAATAACCGAAGACTAAAATTTATGCTACTCGTTTAATAATACTGTGCAATCATTTTCTTTCCTATGCAAGCGTGCGCAAGTTCCCTGTGATGATGCGCTGAGCCCAAGTAGTAAAAACTGAAAAATCGACTGCAATGCATGGGCAAGACACAGTACAAAAACGAGCGCGAATGAAACGTAGCTTGTGCTTGCCGACTCCAATCGAAACGTGTGGGAAGTAGCTTTCTTTTCTCTCTGCACACATAGAAAAGTTTTATCCCCCGCACTGGCGAACTCTGGGATTTCAGTTTCTACTTAGCCTCCATTCACCTTGACAAGCACAACGCAAAAAATTCTAGACTGAGCACAACTATAAAACGTGGCATAGCTTTTCATCTAACTCAGTGTGTGCTAATATCTGTCGTTAGTAGCTGCGGAAGAAGCTCTGTATTGCGCAACGTTCTCCACACAGTCTGAATTTAATTGTATGGTGACAATTGATTCCTGCAAGCGTTGCATTTGTTTATATTTGCAATCTCTCTCTCTCTCTCTCTCAATTGCTTAAGTGCCTTTTTTCCTTCAAGAAGATAGAACAACCAAACGATCACTCTGTTTTCGATTGCGATTAGGTTTCCGTCAGAGCTAGTTAAGAGACTGCTTTATTCAACTTACTTGCTGATGATAGTCCAGAATAAAGTGGGACTGAATTGCATGCTGGAGACAGCCTTGCGTGTGTCCAGACTTTCGAGTAGGAAGCGTGATTATTTATTCTTTTTTAACTGTGTTTCTAGTGAGAGTGTATGCAGACTTGCTGTCCTTTTAGATAATTGTTGGAGCACTAAGGTGCCCAGCAGGCGTCGCCGCTTTATATAACTGCTGCTTGTGCTGCGGGCGCTGCACGCCCACTGGGATACTACACGAAGGTCTACGGTGGCGGCTATGCGTGAAACGCAGCAGCGTGAAGCGCAAAGACGCGCTGCCGATTGGTACTGATAGCCCAGAAACAACCCAAAACAGGCTTTGCATGTAGATTGTTGCAGACTGGTCAGATGGAGCGCACTGGTATATTTTGTAAAATACTGGGGGCAGCCGCGTGATAAGCAGATTTCCAGTAAAAGTTATCAATAGAGTGCGCATGTGACGATGCGCCACCAATTTTTATAACCCGATAAGGTTAGCGGTACCAATCGGCTGCAAGCGCAGCGTTGTGAGCACAAAACCGGATATTGCTCGAGGGTCGTGGCACCACATTCAAGCAATTTCTTTCAAAGGAAAATTTCCTCCGTGAAGTGATGAAATCAATCCTCTTTCATTTGTGACGATAAGCTTGGCACAGGCCCTGAAGTTTCGCAGATTTTCTAAATAAAGACCTCTGAGTAATGATTTCACATGTATTTTATTATCAGAAACTTTCCTTCGGTAGGTTTCAAGATGATTGCTAATAAGTTAAAAACACTCCGCCTTATTGGTGTTTTAAGACAATCTGACTTATTGCTTCTTTTCACAAGAGAGACTTCAGAAGCAAACTTTGGTACGCATAAGAAGCTTGACTTGTTTATGCCAATATGCTTCCAAAGAGTATCCCACAGTATTCCACAGTTCTGTCACAATTATTTTCAGAAACGCAGCCTATTGGTTTTCTATAGTACCTTTAACTACTCGTCGAGAGCGCGGAAAAAAATTTCTAAGGAAGCTTTTTTTTCCCCGCATCGGAAGAATGCGCCATTGGCGTTTACCTGTGCATCAGTGTTAATTACTGTTCCACATTTCTTCCTGATTAAATTATATACCAGAGTACTGAACCTGGTCCAATCCAGCATTGAAGTTTAAGAAAATTTCGGTGATCATGTGGCGGCATTTCTTTCCTGACATTTGGGTCACGCTTGGTACCCCTAGGGCGCCAAAGAACGCTGGTTTATTGAAGGTAAACGAATGTCCTGGACGCGTGCCTTGCCCTAATTTCTTTCCTTTTCCAAACGTCTGAAGGCCTTCTTCCGCTGTCAGTGTTTTCAGTGCTTGTCTAAGGCACGATATATGGCGCGCTGGCGTCTACTGACTAGATAGAGCTTGCAACAGCATCAGAGTGCTGTTGTGGGCTATTGACATACTGTAGCATTTTATAGTTTTCTTGAAATTTTTAACGTTCTCTGAAGATCTGAAAATAGAAATAGCAGCATTATTATTCAGAGCAGTACTGTTGCGAACCTGTTGGCTTTATGCTGTACAAAATATACAAAGTATAGCCTTTTGTATGGAATTGGCTCGTTTTTCATATTTAAATCTTTCTTTTTTCTTGTAATATGTGTAAAGTATTTTATTTTTCAGCCCGGCTAACAGATTGACGCTGTGCTACAGAGTAGTGTGACAGCATACTGTTCGAGGCATAACCTGCTAAACTTAAGTAACCAAAGCTAAGGCTTGAAAATTAGGCCAAGTCAAGATTGACTAGACTTGGTTGCTTGATGGTAGTGACTATAGGTAAGGCATCTGATTCAGCTTGTCTTCGGTGGCATTTCACATCGCAATTGGGATGTTTGGCGAGACGGGCTTTACTTCCTGCTGAGGTCTCGCTCACCCGCCTTTTCGCTCACCGGCCTCTCTCCGCCTCTGGGCAGCAGCCTCTCGGTGCGCTACGTCAGCTAGATGATCGGATTCGGCCTGTCGTCTTCCCGACCTCTGAGACGTAGACAGCTGACGAGGCATCTCGCCTGGATCATTCATGACGACTGCTGTAATTAAATTGTCGAGAGCTGTTGCGATCCGTTAGCACCAGATAAGAGGCTGCGAAGATTATCAAGACAAAGCGAGCACCACGGCCCCAGCGTAGCTGCAGTTGAGTGACATCATGGCTGTCACGTGACTAGGCATAGGCGAGAGCACAGTTACCTCGGTTTCAGTGACGTCATAGCTGCCACATGGTTTCTCCTCGGTTCAAGGACAAACAAGCGCATGCGGCACAAGCGGCGAATACGCCACGGAGGGGAGTAGTAAAAACTTTCACTTTTAAAATTGAAGTAAGGCAGTACTCTTTACATCAACTCTAGCTGTGATACAATTACAACGGTCTGCTTAAGGGGCCACTCCGGAGGTTTTCCAAATTAGCATGTTCAGGTAAAAATTTAATTTTGGGTAACCCTTTCCGCTCTGACACATTTCATCAAATTTGGGCGCCGTTCCATACTTCCTTCGCACGCGTCTCAATTTCAGAATCTGCCGTTCTTGTGACCTTAATTAAGACGATTTCTGCGGGAATCAGTGCGTTTGCGACGTCAATAACTTTATACTCTTTTCATTCCCCGCTCCCTGCGGGGTCAATAAGTTCTGAGGCATGCACTAATATTTCAGGCATCTATGTACTCGTCACGATTCCAAGATTTTAGTTTTACCATCCATTGAATGTACGAATGTTTTTCCAATACTGTATGTGACGTCACGGTTTCGTCATCAAGAACCTGCTTTTTAGCAATGAAAAGTCTCGGTTTCAATTTGCTGTTCCTACATTTAAGAATAGTTGTAATTGGAATTTTGAAATACGTTTCTTTTTTTTTTTCTGCCGCGGTAAGGACACACCCACGAATGTAAAGCAATCAATAACTCAAAATGCTGAAAAAACCACCAGAGATGTCCTTTGAGGACTGTGTAAGGCATCATTTTTTTTCTGCAATAAAACTGTTGCATTGGATTGCTTTGATCTTTCTCGAAGAGTTGAAAAGCTCTGACGGAGGATGAGGACCGCAGAGCATGGTTACCTCAGTAAGTGAAATAGACTCCCATAGTTCCGCGTCAGGCGCTTAGATAGTTTTGAAATACATTTTCAGAGCCAACACTAAGCTTTTTCTATGGGCGTTAAAAACAAGACCTCATTGCACCCCGTAGTAGCTGCTCGAAGCAACTACACACTATTTTTAATTATCTCTGCCAAGAACCTCCCAGTGATGATTCGAAATATTTACGCCCTCTGGACAGACAAATGTGAGGGCAGCAGTTCTGAATAGTTGATGCAGCAGCGGTTAGATATGCCCACTATGAGCTAATGCTAAGCAATGATCGTAACAGCTGTACTAATTAGAAATTGTAATTCTTAGTGCAAAGTTGTAAGGCTCGTAGCTGCGTTATTTAGCATTCTGAAGGAGTGGAGCTCAATATTGGTCCTCAGTATGGGTGCTTATTAGGGGGTCTTAAAAGAAATTAAATGTTTCTGTAATGCAACGCATGATGGCTGTCCGCTTTAAGTTACGAGGCGGTCGCATAATGTCCCAAAATTATTCACTAAAAGGACGTTTTTTAATCTAGTAAACGGAAATGTTTTGGCAGTGTAAGTAACGATTTCCGGTTAGATAGCATAAACGGCTCTGTTTACCTTTCATTAACCCTCTTACAATATGACAAAAACAAAATGTAAAAGAAAGAAAGAGGGAGTCCGAACAAGCAAAGCGTTGCCGGGCTTAATCCTGTTTAAGAGAAAATAAAAGGAGCTAAACACCCGAAATAATAAAGAAACACGTAATTTAGAGAAAAAGCATGGATGTAATATATATATAATACCATAAAGATACAAAAGCAAACAAAGAACACGACTACTTATTTGCAACAAGCAGTTATATGAAATGGAAAAAGGACAAAAGAAAGAATAAAAAACGAGAGAAGTGGACCAGGAAAGAGGGAGGCACAGAAGGAGACATCCGTGAGTAGCCAGAAACTGCAAGAGGAGATAGAACAAAATCACAAAAATTGTGCATTAATGATTCCTGAATACAGAAAAGAATATAACTCTAAATCGACTATGATAAGCCCACTACAGCTTAGAAAAAATCTATAAAGCGATTAGCAAACTCTGCAATGAAATGAGTAAAAAAAAAGTATTAAAAAGTGTCGCTTATAGAAAATAAATGTAGGCACAAAGACAGACAAAACATCATGCATGAAATCCTTGACAGCTTGAGGTGACGCCCATTACCGTGAAATTATGGAATAAAATTCTGTCCGAAGAAAACACAGTGCCTCAGAAGAGCATAGCTGTTCGGCAAAAGTGGCTGAAAGCACCCCACTCTAGTCATGTTGCACCTCAAGGCGAGCAGATCGGGCATGCCTAAAGCATTCATGCTCAACAAAGGATAACGGAGCCCTCCCCAGAGAAGAGCGCGGTAGGGGGTCTACAGGACCCTCCGGCGAGACCTTCGCTCCTACCACAATCGGGCTCAAGCACAGGATCAACGGGTCTCCGCTGGTGCTAATGAACCACAGAAGGGGAAAGTTGGCTGCAGCAAGATGTGCCGGACACGACGTGGACAGTGTCTAAAGTGCTTGCCAGAACGAATCAAGCCGAGAAGTTGCGGAACAAATTCTTTGAGGTACCGAGGGCTGGATCAGATAAAAAAAATAACAGAAGACAAACAACCCTAAAACAAACACAAAAACGTATATACAGAGATCGCATGTTTCAATAAAATATTTCTGAATTATTTTAATTGTAAATGAAAAAACAAAATTAAGGGTGCAGTGCAAATTACATAAAAAGGCTATTAACATAAACAGAATATTGATAAGATAGCGAAGAATGTTCACGAAATACTCAGAGCGAAAGAAAAGGGGAGGAGGGGGGGAGGTAGAAAGTCAGCGTGTATAGTTGAGAATATTGCTGCTCATATGGTGCACCATTTCGACCAGAACATCACAAGCAGCGGGATTTCTAAGAAGAGAGGGGTAATTATTTGGTGCAATTCCCGATGAACCAGGTGTATTTTTAAGCGAGAAATAAAAGGAGCTGTAATGGAGCAATCTAGGAAATAGTGATGGACGCCTTCACATAACATTCCACATTAACAAAGAGAAGATGATGATAGGCAAAATTTTTTTTTAATAAAAAAGGAATCTGCCATGCCCAGTAATTAAAGGTATGAGAGGTTTTCTGGGTGGACAAATGGTAGGAATACTGAGAGTATCTGAGATCCAATTTGAATAATTCTGTGCCTTCATTATTTTCTCGCCAATAAATGCTCCATAAAACAAGTGATGAATGATGTAAATGTGAACGTACTCAGCGTCGTGACAGAGTAGACGCGTGTACCTGGACGTACTGGCCGACGCTTCCAGCAGCCAAATCTGCTAATTCATTCCCGTAAATACCAGAGTGGTCCAGGATATGAAAAAAAAAATGGGGCATGAGAAGACAAGCTACAGAGCTCTTTTTTAATAGCAATTATTTTTAGATTAAACGAAGTAATTGAAGATAGGGCAGAACGAAGAGATAGAGAATCAGTATAGAAATGAATAGGCATAGAGGGAGGATTGTTAATACCATATTCAACGACAAAATGAAACGCTACAAGCTCAGCGGCATATGAACTAGAAGGTGGTTGTAAAGAAAGACGGTGGACGTATAAACTATTTTGTGTTGAGCTAAGTACAACAAATGCCGCACCAGCAGAGTAATGAGTGAAAGAGACATCAGAATAAATATGCAAGGCATGTTTACTAGAATAACAGAGGGATTCCAGATAAGTAAGTTCAGTAAAAGAAAATTTTAATTTTAATGAGGGATGATCATTCTAGGGATTCAAGAACGCCAAACAGGAGATCCTTCCTGCGCAGATTGTATTCTCCGCACCAACAAGCACTGCTCTCGGGACACTGACGTCGATGATTATGGAGTTTCAGGTCGGCAGCAGATCACGCACCTCTTTAGAAGTTGAGTATGGCATCAAGACAAAGAGATCCGAAGGCACAACACGCTTTCATACAGCAGGTAAATATCTAATTGTGTATAGTGTTATTTCAAAGTTATTTTTAGGCGTTTGTTGTAGCATGTCTCAAATTAACGACATAGTACGACATGGAAAACGACGACTCTAAGAACGTTCGCCTAGAAGATGATGTCACTTCCGTTGCGATAGCAGTAGGCTGTTATGACGTTCCATCTGCAGCTGCGCTACGCCCAGCAGCACCAAGCAGTACTATTGCTCCTATAGGTCTTTGCCGATAAACGCGTGGTTTTGCAGTGACCAACCATGGCCGATGCCGCCGCCGATGGTAAACATAATCACAACTTATTCGCACAACGTGACATTTGACAATTATATCGGGCACGAAAAGAAGCCCATAAGATTTCTGGCTTGCGCTCCTTCAATATGCTGAGCATGTTCGATGTTGTGCTGAATTATCACGCAGCTGCGACGACTTGCCGTCCACAACATCTTTAAACTAAGTCGCTTCTGGTGTCATCGTTAATTTACGTTTTTCATTTCGTTTATCCAGGAGCTGCAACAAAAGCGACGCGCCGCTGTTTTTATTTATTTGGAAAGCTACAATGGAAAGAAAAGCTACTTGTAAAGGAATAATGGCATCACGGTTTACTTTCGGGAATGTGTTTTCAGTTGGAAGACTAGCACGAGGCAGCCATGGCAAATCCATAGATGAGGCAGTATAGAGGAATATCAGCTGGTAATTTTTCGAAACACCGGAAGTCCAGAGCAAAATATTACGTGAGGAGGGCTTGAGAAAATTGAAAGGTAGTGCGTGAGGAGCTTAAGAATTTAAATAAATATTCCGGGAAAGAGGTGATTCACAACAGTGGAAAACGAGTAAAAAACTAACCAGTAAGTACGTAGAACACAAGAATGCAGAAAGGGAGCTTGAAATCATAGTAAAAAGCACAGAATTTAAAACCTGGTATAATCCAATTGAAATTAGCAGAGTGAAGAAGTATATTCAAATGAGAAAAGGTAGATCAGGAAGAAAAAGTTCTTTGATAAATCAAAGGACAGTGCTCTAGTATTTAATTGGAACTTAGAACGTTTAGCTCCTGAAAGAAAACTAACAAGGAGGTGACTCTACTCAATGTGTGATAAATCCGGATAACCAATTGAACATCTAATATTCGAATGTTATGGCATACATCCGAACGTTGACGCAGGCCAACTTGCAGCAAGCAATTCAAAGATTTGCGCTGAACTGTAAAGAGGTGGCAATAAAGGTGGTAAAGAAAATAAATTAATGGCTTGTTTATTACAACAATATAAAGAAAAAGGCCGAGCAAGATGGCGGTCTCTACCACGCAGATCTATCCATTCATCCCTCCACCGACTCAGAGTGCGTGCTTCTGCTAATGACTTCTGCTGTCCATTCGTGCTTCTTTATATCCCTTCACGCTTTCTCCTCTAGTGCCGGGTAGCGAACCTGCTTCTTTTCCCAGTCGGCTAACCGTCCCACCTTTGCCATTGCTTCTTCTCCAGTTGATGCGGTACGTTCTGACAGCTAAGAGTGATCGAGAATCCATGTCTATTTAGGACCAAGACTAGCATTCTGCGAGGTATTGCACTGTTTGTCACATAATTCAACGCTTGCAGCCATGACGACAGCTTCAGTTGTATTGGATCCTGCTGGATTTTAGAAGGCAAACCCTTTCTGCAAAAGCCGGTGCTTCTGGTTATGCTTAGTAGCTGCCGGACCTTCCAACGAATGTATGGGCATGCCAAAACTGTCATTCATCTAATTGGTTACAGGCAAGACAAGACGGTGCGAAAGCCTTAACTGAATTTAAAACCTGCCGACGCGTCGAAAGTGCAGTAAAACCAATGCTCTAATCCCAAAGCGAGTATTCGCTATTTTATGTGGTTTCTCTACTTGAGCATCTGATATGGGTTCTTGCGCAATCTTTATGAAGTAACGCTGTAATTTATTCATCACCCTTCGCTGCATCCGAGTCATCAGATCGGGTTCCGCCGTTTCTGCCAATCAGGTGAGGGCAAAAGCGACACTTTAAAAATGGCATGGAGTCGAAATATTTCGAGTTACGTGTATTTCTAGAGGCCATAGAAGTAATAGAGAGAAAAACGCACACGAAGCAAACAGAATGGGCCCAGGTATTTTTTAAAGAAGCCACCAAAGAGACCCGTAAGGAGGCTGTTCTTTCGGCGGGAATAATCACGGCAAATGGGCACTTACGAACCTAATGAGCACAAGTAGTAAAAAAGACGGGTTGCAAAAATATACAAAAGCTGACGCATCAGCAATTGCATGCAGAAGGCATACTCCACCAGACTTCAAAGCTAGAAATGACTCAGAAGGACTCCTTCACCATGCTTTAAATACAGCGACAATTTGTTGCGGTGCATGAGCTATAGCAGTTAATTATGATATCCGCAAGAAGGCTGTGGATACTTTATTCCTTACCTGCCCCTTCTTTCGCCCAGAATTCAAGACTGAGAGGACGTAAGTGAGCTTTGAAATAAAAACACGCATACTTGGACCGAAACAAACTGGGAATTTCCGACGCGTCTAAGAATACAACTGATGCTTCATGATAAGGCTTATTCTGGTAGGCTCTGAATTTACCGATAGAGGAACACCCAATCTGGAAGTCCCACAATCCGAAGTAGGCCAGCCAAACTGACTTCGCCTCGTACCCCTAAGATCTAGTCGAAATCTTTTGTATCTATCTAAATTAAGAGCGGTTCAAGACGCCTATAAAAGCTTGGTTCAAGTGCAAAGCCTCAAGTATGCTCTTCGTGTCCCAAGAAAGCAACACTTTGCAATTTCACTATTAGCCAATGTGAACTCACGGATAGCCTGGTTAATAACATTGAGGAGAAGGTGTTCCATATATAGGGCGAATAACAAAGGCGGCAGTGAGAAATCATTACGAACGATTTTTTCATTGATGAAAATTAGCCTTGTTAGCCTTGCACAAGAAATATTATAGCACAGTATAATTAATCCCAGGAAGACATCGTCAGAATGCTCTAAGCCAGAAAAACAAGAAATCGGGACGAGCTTTGTCAAACACCTTTACTATTGTGATATGAATAAGTTATGAGTACTACGGACATCGAAATCGCATACCGGTGGCGAACCTATCAAGTATGTGGCCTGTTAGCTGTCATAGGCTTACTACAGCCACAAAGACTCCCTAGAGCAAACTGAATAAAGGTTTTGAAGGGATCCGGTAAAGGTAGCGTCCTCCAGAATTTTATCACATTTGAAAATAGTAAACATCGAATCATTTCTAGCTTATTGGTATTAGGAGAATTTTCATAAAGCACCTCCGACAAAATTAAATTGTGAATTGAAAGTTCAACAAACCTGCTCCACTTCCGCTATCACGTTTGTTATTCGCTTCATATCTTGGATCGTTATGTCTTAGTTTCATAAACAAATACAAGATTTTGTGGCTTCTTGCTAGTGCAGCTTGAAATTAAGACTTCTGATTAAGCTAATGACATTGCCTTTTCTGTTGTGATAAAATTGTGCGCTTCAGGTGATGCATATAACTGAACAGTTTTGTCAGAAGTATTCTGCGGTCCTTATTTTTTGTACCTTTCCATTCCCGAAATATCGAAAAAAATACAGCCTCAAGTGTTTTTAATAAGTGATCCTTTTTCATAGTAAAAGTTTTAACTGGTGATTTACCTCTATATATATGTAAGCAAGATCTGTTATTGGACGATGACAGCGATAGCGTCACTTAGAGGTTCCGAAAAGCACTTGTAGTCCTGGGAAGCACGCGGTCACTTGGAGTGTAATGACTGAAAGGTGGAGAGAATGTTAGACAGTTATATCGGCTTGTTTGGTCTCGATTGTCTGCAGCCGACTAATCGTCATCGGTCATTCCAGCAGCGTCAGCAGGAGGGCAGGAGAGCGATCTAATTTACTTGTTGTGCCATCACGTGGCAAATGGTAAGGAACCAAGGGCTATATATTGTACAAGGTAAGCATGGGCATTTAGGAATAAGTGTGTGCTATCGAGGGGAACTTGTGATATGCTGTGCGAAAACACGAGTATGGGCTGAATGGCGACACCAACTGGCTTTATTGTGTGTAAGTCAAACTATGAAAAATGAGTTTGATTACACTCGTCATTTATTACAATTACCTTTTCGTTCTCTACATCTCATTGCGTTCGCAGCAATAATCTCGCTCGTATAGCCCAGTTTTGCAGGCGAAAATGTTCTAGGAACGTCACCGAAACGAGGAATAGGGAGTGACACTAGCTATGCCGAACCCGGCCGTGCACGCTCCGTCTGAGGCACCTGCAGAGAATGTCGGCCATGCGGCCACAGTCCAGGAAATCAAACGAGCTTGAGGAAGCGAGCAAGTTAGTAGGAAGGGGAAGAGCGACGAGGGGAAGCAGACGAGGAGTAAGGATGGGAGGATAGTGCTTTAAAAAATGCTGCGCAGGTAGGAAACGGTGATTTCCAGGCAGCTCCCTCTCTCGTCCCTTCCCGCCCACTTCCTACGTCGGACAGGAGGTCTGTCGGTCCTCACAGGCCGGAGGGAATCGGTGCGCGTATACACGGTGCAGTGGCCGCGAGGAGAAGGCGCTCTAATTAAAGCGGAGAGTTTTGTCTCCGGGCGAGAAGAAGCTCGCGCGGTTTCTCCGGAAGCCAAACACGCTCGAATACGACGACGAGGACTGACCGGTCTGAGATGAAAGCGACCGGTGACCGTAATTAATCAAGGCGGCCCAAAGCCGGCTGCTCGCCGTCGTCTCAGCCGCCGGCATCAACAGGAGCTTCTAGCGACTCGGGCACTTGGCAGCGAACGGCAGCTCCCCTCTTCTTTCCGCAATCACTGTTTGCGCACGTGGACGGTCCAAAGCTGGTCCTGCTTCGGCGTAACTGGTTTCGCTTGAATATCCGCGGTGGGCGTTTCGATTCCAGGAACGCGGTTTTGACTTCACACGCACAATATGGGTTTGGATACACGAAGCAAGACTCTCGCAAGTTCGCGGCAACAAGGTTGTTTTGCCGACGCGTTTCAAACGACGCAGGGTGATTGTTTGTGAGAAGGGAAGACACAATTTGCCGCATGAGGAGCGCTGATTGGCGGAATTCAAAATTAGGCTTCCTCCGACTGATGACAATGAGCTAGCCAGTCGGTCAGAAACACAAAAATGATTACGGAGCGGAGTTTAACTCATAATAAAGTATTCAAACTCTTTCTTTCAGAGAATTTAGAGACAGGATACCAAAATGAACTTTGATCTTTGAGGATTAGGGACAAAAGTGTGCATAGCCACTGGTTATGTGTTTTGCGCTTTGCGAATGCGATTTGATTTTTGGAATTCACTTTTCGTCACGCCTTTTTTACTTCGTTTTAGTTGAGAGTTTAGAATAAGCAGAAAATATTCAGTAGGGGTGCTGGATGCACATCCTATGGATGTGTTTGATGATATGCTTTTTCGCTGAATGTGTGCGTTAGTTTTCTATTGAAATCTTCTGTTTCATTTCTTGCGTTTAACTATACCAATATACAGGGAGATATGACAACAGAATGGGGAGAGGGGGTGGAATCCCGACATTGCTAAAGCATGCCTTTGCGTTTTTGCCAACCTCCTAGGGAACTGTGACATGTTCTCAGGGAAAAGCTTTTGATTTGAGTTTTTATGTCTTCCCGAGTTCGGTGGATGGACACTATTCCTTCGTGTCTCCTCTAGAACACTGTATTGACATTCTGTATTTCAATATGTCTTTTAATCTTTCTAAACACATTTTGCTGCAGCTTAACAATGTCGAGAGCTGTCGCTTGTAAAATGATTGAATTTTGTTCTGTGTGATAGGTCTTTAAGAAAAGTATTCTCTATGCGTGCTGATTATTACACATTTTATCGTCAATATTCAGTGTGCGAAACGCCACAATTTACTAGTTGAGACTTTACCTCCGCCTCCCTATCACTGCGCAACTGAAGAGAAAATTCTTGTAATAACGATGCCATTTTGTGCCCAGATACTCATAACAGCAGAAAACCAGGAATTTCGGGCTTCAAACTCCATTTATATATCTGGTCTCAATCAGCCGGAAGAAAGAAACTGTAATAAATAATATCATTCTTATCAATCAGGCACACCTCAGATAGTCATGGCAGCACACGGCATGATATGCCGGTTCCGATCACAACAAGGCACTCACATTTATATCGATGGTTCAGCCTCAATGCATGCGGGATTGAATTGCTTCTAGAAAGCAGCTTTGATTTCATGGTGGCTGTTAGACCAGTTCTTAGAAGTGAGAATAGACACGAATGCCAGTCTTCTTGTCAGAAGGCTGGCTTGCGAACTGAGGCTCCACCTGGATATTTGTTCAGTTCTGTCACATACTGTGTAGCCATCTTTTTCCCGTCGTTCTACCCCACTGAGAAACAGTTTCGTATGCTACTTACATTGTGGATTGGAGGCAAGCAAAAGTTCAAGCGCTAATTTAATTTCAAACCGCAGGATAGGAAGCTGCAGTTGACACTACAATTAAGCTGGCGTGTAAGGTCAGCTGCGCGAGCAGGGATACAGGCCGAGTGGTCAACTACTGCAGGCAACCTAACATGACCACACCGTGTGACTAAACTTGTCGAGACGTGCTCTATGGTCGTGGCATCCGAGCTCCTACCCCTAAAAAAAATGCAGTCTCCGCCAGGGATGACAGCTGAGTGCGTTGCACGTCGAGACGTGCCCGGATTGCGAGACGCGCTTTGGCAAAAATAACAGGATGCGAGGTCCACAGACAACGTGCGAGGTAAACAGACGCTCGCGCGCCATACCGCACGTGACCTGGCGCGCTGGCGTTGGTTGCCGTGCAGCGCGCCAGTCGAGCGCGATTGCATTGCAAGACCTGCCTGAGATGCGTTTATTCCGGGTAGGTTCTTTGCTTGCCATAACATCTGGGAGAGAAAGAAACGAAAGGAAAAAATGAAGGTAGACAGGTATTTCAGTGGAGTTTTTCTAGCTATGCACTTTTCGTTATGCGAAAGAATCGAACAAAGAGGAATAAAGGCCAAGACAGATTCCATGATTGTGGCAATAGATAGGTACTAGTGGTCTCCCCTGTTAACTTAGGTTGCATGGGTCCCGCTTTGTCCTTGTTTACTTTCGTTCTGCGCTTAATATTGCTTATTAACTCAGTGTTTAGCACACACTGTGGTCGCGTCTTTTTTTGTGTGTGTGTGTGGCTTTGTTTGGTGAGATCGCGGTCTTCAAGAATGTATTGTGCGACTCTTGTCTTAGCCACTAAAAGGCGGCCGCCCGCATTGAATAAAAAATGGAATTTAGCATTCAGGTATAAAATTTTCTTTTTCACCTTCGTGTAAAATAAGAATTCTGCTCCATTTACGCTTTCCTGCATGCAGTATTAAGCAATAAGAGAGTCGAACGCTGAGCTAGTTGGTCACACATCTCTTGGAAGAAGGCAGCAGAGCAGGTAACAACACAAAGCGTAAGAGGCACACACACATTGTCATTGTGCGCGTGTGTGTGCCTCTTACGCTTTGTGTTGTTACCAGCTCTGCTGCCTTCTTCCCGGTATTGAGCAAACTGTATTACTTGCATTACCCTGTATTACCTGCTGTCCCTCATGGGTCGTGGAAAATATCCATACTGCTTTTACGTAACCGGTACTTTTTACCGATCAGGCAAGTCCCTAGAGACCACAAGATCAATGTGTTTTTGTCCTTATGGCTGGGCTTGGGTTTATTCTGATAAGTGAATACTCCAGTGGAGAGCTTAGAAAGCTGCTTGATAGGGTCGGCTTAACAGAATTACACGTGCTCAACAGCATTCCATAAACATAAGTGCTACGTTTTTCTTTCTTGGTATTTCCGGCTGTAATAGTAAAAGCCCACTCAACACGAATGTTAGATGTCGCTAACGCAATCCGTGTGACCATCAGGTTCATTAAAAGGAGGCTCGTATATGTGTACAGGTGCGGACATAAGTAAATAAAGCACGGTTTTCGTTCAAACTGAAGTCATGCCTTCTGTCATTATTTGTCCAAGTGAAAACGCATTGGTGTATACTACCGGTTTACACGTACCATGACTGCCAATTTCAATTATAGAACGTGTGAACACTAATAGAAGGAAAAAGCGGGCTCCGTTAACTTTTGTACGCACCGGTACCTTTCTTTAGTCCTGTACGCCACGCTAGTGGTGATTAAGCCTAGTATAAGCTGCTCTTTGAAATCTAGGTTACTAGCGTGGTTATCCTAATCACTTGTCTTTGAATTTGGATAGGTGTTTGAGCGTGCGGTACACTCTGTTCTTGGATTATAGCCACATGCCATTGAGTCTGAGTGTTTCTACTTCAGGAATCGCGTGCACGTCAAAATTGATGCTGAGTCGAAGTTTATTGTGATATCTAACAAGTAAATGACAAAACGTAGGAATTTTGTGATGAGTAGGACAAACCGCATTCCGTAGAGTACTATAACGTAGGTTTGGCATCTCGACATCTCGGAAGGGACTTCTAGTTTGGCCTGATCACAAGATGATATCAATTTTCTTTCCACACGACATGTTCGAAGCCATCAGGTCCGTCGAGTCTTTCGCAGAAAATTTACATGACTGTAACTAAGAGCACAAATATCGGTGAGACATTCGAGGAGCCTTTATTTGGTATCGCTAGCTTGTCAGACTTCAGTTCTCCTATTTCAATGGTTTCTGTTATATAGCTTAGGAAAGAATATAATCCTGGTCTATCCTGCTGCTGCTAAGCATGCATAACACCTCTAGAAATACATCATGGGTAATTTTCCTGCTGCCTCCCTTGTGACGTAAAGCTATGGCGATATACTGGCCAAACGTACGTCAAGACGTCTTCTTGAGGTAGTAGGAGAGTGATCGTGTGTCGCCAGGTATGGTTGGGAGTTGAACACGGTCTTTGGAATAATCACTGCTTTTCAAATAGCTCTGCAGCTTTAGCAGCTCGGCCCTTTCACAGAGCTGCCACATACACAGTGTCAGTGATATGCGTTCGATGTTGTCTATGTCCTATGTCTTCACTGGTAGTGGGAGGGGGGAAGGGGGTTGCATAACGGTGTCCACTTCTTCCAGTTGTGAAGCTCTGTCAGTTATCCTTAAAGCTCTTTCAGGTACATGGCTACATTCGGTGTTTGCTAAGGTCGCAGATTTCGGATGACTTCATTTGACTGCCACTTGAGGTTTCCGGCCTTAGTAATCTGTTTTTCTAGATGTTCAGTTAGTGGCTGCAATGTGCTCGATGACAGTATTGATCAGAGCGTTGCTGGCTTAGGACTTAAATTTAGTTGATCCTTCGGCTAGTTGTAGACGTGTTGTCATGTTAGGCGAAGTAAAAGACGTAACGGCAAAAAATATGTCGGCTCGGTGTAAAATCTGGAAGGTAACTATTACGTTCAAACCAGAAGCTGCTACCTTTCGTGTAAGCAGCTGAAAAATCCATGAAATGACAGGCATCTCGGCGTCCTTTTCTATACCTTTCCATATAACAAGTCTCAACAAACGAGCCAAAGTATGTAATGGTCTGCTCTCGGCCACACTCAGATTAAATTTAGTAACGAGCCATTAAGATAAGGCACAAAAAGCAACCGCAACAATCTAGAATAGTGTGTCTGTAGTGAAGCATGGCTGCGGCCATTCGAGAAAAATCTAGTCGAATTTTGCATCGCATACCCTAAAATACGTGTCAGTGGCTTTGAGCACAAACAAACAGTGCAAGTGAAGCTTCGTGTTCATGACAACAGTAAGAAACACCATGAATATAATTAATTTTGTTTACAACTCCCCCTGCAGCGTAAAGCCTTTCCCCTATCTCTCCAGTTTGCCCAGTCCTGTGCCCGATGGCGCCTCCTAATCATCGCAAATTTTCTAATTTGAGCTCTCAAATAAGCATCGATCCGACGCGATGATGAAGTTGTCGCCAGATGTGAGCATTTGTGAGCCGTTTCAAGCGTTGTTCATCTTTTCAAGCTTTGAGGCAAACCTTTCACTGATGACTGAAGAATCCACCAAGACAGTTGCCGCGTGACCGTC
Source organism: Amblyomma maculatum (assembly GCF_055883805.1). Taxonomy (NCBI): domain Eukaryota; kingdom Metazoa; phylum Arthropoda; class Arachnida; order Ixodida; family Ixodidae; genus Amblyomma; species Amblyomma maculatum. The sequence continues at coordinate 141,727,238 of NC_139345.1, read as the reverse complement.
GGTCGCCCCTTCTAGGACAAATGGTCATGCCCAAGATTTTACGTTGTTCTCAGGTTCGGTGACGATGTCTTCCTGTGTTGTGACCATGGCTAAAGCATGTTGTCATGTGGTGGTAACATTGTGAAGCTGTGTGGGGTAGTCGTCGAGCTTGGAATTGTGTGCATGCAGCACCGGCGTAGGGAGGGCGGTGTCTTCACATGGCATGATCGGCAGTGGACCTTTATCCTTTTCGCGACATTTTTAAGCTCCAAGGCATATTTGCATATGATGAGGCTGCTCATGCAAGGTCAGAGGGCTGAAATACTTTCTTTACTAGATGCGGCACGTCAGACACTTTTATATATAAGTTCTGCAACATGTTCTTAAACACCCTGCTAAAGGAAATGTCTCAGTTTGGCTCCAAGCGCTCGTCAAGCCCACAAATGAAAGAGCGGCTGCGTACGCAGAACAAATGACTGATTTAACCCAGCCTGCCAATAATTAAATAATTAAATTATAGGTGACACGAAAGTTAACCACTGATTGAGGATTTAAAGGAGAAACTTTTGCCGTACTCGTGTGCAATTACCCGAAGGCCGTTGCGGCAGTCGATGGGGAAGCAATAATTATTGAGGGGACCTCATCAGTACTAGCGCGTGGCACAACTCTCCGCAGTCTATCCATGAGCTTCACGGGATGTAACAGTGGTAAGAACCCCGAAGGTAACAGATGAGAAGGCGACAATCTAACCTTTTCGATATCAAAAATCAATTGGACCAGTCGTCAAACTTCGTACCTCTTCCCCCGAAGAAGAGTTGGTGAGGTCATAGCTCGCAGTTTCAACCTGGCAGCCAATACGACGCGCTTGGTTGTCTCTACGTGTTTAGCATACGTTGCCGCTAACACACTGCGCAGCAAAAAGAAAAGCGAAACCTTGAGTGGGGGAAATTCTGCGCAAAATATTTTAATTTGAAAGCCAATCATAAAAGAAAAGATATGGTGGTCCGTGGTGTGGGTGGTGTCCTTGCGTACGGGTGTACGAAAGAAAAAAAGAAAGGCTGAAAGTGAAGGCGTGTTGATGTCTGATAGAGCCAGTAAGCTATATAAAGGTATTTCCTTAGAAGCTGATGAATCCACAGACATCGACGTTTCGGCTTGCCAGCAACGAACGAGTTATTAATGTTGACAATAAACGGCTTTCCCCTTCATGTTTTTCTCTGAAAAATAAATGTAGCAATTGGACGTCACGCTGAACGCAGCAGAGATTATCGAATCACTGAAAACCTTTATCCTCGCAACCGAAATATGAAAAGAAAAATGTCCGAATTCAGTGTGTATCATTTTCCACGCTACGTGCGTGTCACTAAGTCATTCGTTTAAAAAGGCAATGGACTAAAAGGCACCAGAAAGACAAGATGGTGTTGGTGCGAAAAAAAATGGTTTGACGCTGGGCCGGTAACCTGCGCAGAACACACTATGTCAATGCAAAGGTTTAGCTGCCACACAGGCTCTTTTGGGGTTGTTAGTTCAGTCGTTCAGTCGTGTCCGACTCTTCGTGACCCTATGGACCATGTCACGCCACGCTTTCCGGTCTCTCACTATCTTCCTAACATCACATAACTTCATCTGCAGTGCCTCGAGGATGCCATCTAACCATCGCGTTCGCTGCCTACCCCTTCTCCGGCGACCCTCAACCTTTCCCAACATCAAATCTTTCTCCAGCGACTCCTCTCTTCTCATCAGATGACCAAAGTAGCTGAGCTTTAACTTTAGAATTTGACCCTCCAATGAGCAGTCAGGGTTTATGGTCGACAATATCGACTGATTTGATCTTCTGGCATCGAGAGTCTTCGCCAGCACCACAATTGAAACGCGTCAGTTCTTCGGCGGTCAGCCTTTTTCACAGTCCAACTCTCGCATCCATACATCACAACTGGAAAGACCATAGCACGAGTTGTACGGATCTTGGTTGTCAGACTAATGTCTCTGCTCTTTACTAGGCGGTCAAAGCTAACCATTGCTCGCTTTCCCAGAAGCAGGCGTCTCCTAATTTCATGGGTGCAGTCTCCTTCCGAGGTAATCTTGGAGCCCAAGAAGAGAAAATCTGTCACCGCTTCCACTTCTTGTCCCTTGATGCTCCAGGACTTGATAGGGCAAGACATCATGATCTCTGTCTTTTTAATGTTCACTTTAAGCCCAAACTTCTCACTCTCTTCTTGTACGCGCATCAGAAGTCTCTTGAGTTCCACTTCACTTTCTGCCATTAAAGTGGTATCATCCGCATATCTAAGGTTGTTGATACGTTTTCCAGCAATCTTCACTCCAGCTGAAGACTCGTCCTGACCGGCCTTCCTCATGATGCACTCTGCATATAGGTTAAATAGGCAGGGCGACAGTATGCAGCCTTGCCTCAATCCTTTCTCAATCGGAAACCAATCAGTAAGGCCATGCCCAGTTCTGAATGTGGCCTCCTGTCCTTCATACAGGTTCCTGAGGAGACAGATGAGGTGAATTGGAACTCCCATCTCTTGGAGAGCTTGCCACAATCTGCTGTGATCTACGCAGTCAAACGCTTTCGCATAATCAGTAAAGCAGAAGTAGATGGGTTTCTGGAACTCTCTTGCTTTTTCCATGATCCAGCCAAGGTTGGCACTTTGGTTTCTAGTTCCTTTGCCCTTGCGAAACCCGGCTTGCACGTCCGGAAGCTCCCGATCCACATACTGCTGCAGCCTTGGAGGGTTTTCAACATAACCTTGCTAGCATGCGAATTAAGCGCGATTGTGCGGTAGTTGGAACAATCTTTGGCACTGCCTTTCTTTGGAATGGGGATGTAAATTGACCTCCTCCAATCCTGTGGCCACTACAGGGTTGTCCAAATCTTCTGACATAATGTATGCACAATGTTAACAGCGTCATGGTTGAGGTTTTGAAGTAACTCAGCTGGAATGCCATCAATTCCGCTAGCTTTGTTCTTAGCAAGGCTAAGAACAAAGCTAGCGTATTGATGGCATTCCAGCTGCTAGCGTTCTTAGCATATTCCTGCCACCTGTTCTTTATCAGTGATGCTTCAGTGGGGTTCTTACCTCGTTTGTCCTTTATCACGCCCAGCTTAGCACAGCAGCTTCCTTTGATATCTTTGATTGTCTTATACAGAGCTTTTGTGTTCCTTAACTGGCTGTTGTCCTCAACTGCGTGGCACTGTATGTTCAGGAGGGAATTCGTGCAGTGGTAAGGCGCCCGACTACTGTGCCGGAGTTCCCGGGTTCGAACCCGACCACGGCGGCTGCGTTTCGATGGAGGCGAAACGAAGTGGCGTCCGTGTGCTGTGCGATGTCAGCGCACGTTAAAGATCCCCAGGTGGTCGAAATTACTCCGGAGCCCTCCACTACGGCTCCCCTTTCTCTCTATCCACTTTCACTCCGACCTTCATCCCTTCCTTTACGGCGCGGTTCAGGTGTCCACAGAGCAAGTGCGACAGATACTGCGCCTTTCCCTTCCTATGAACCAACCAACCTATCTCTCCTCGCTATTTTCTGAAAATCCGCATTGAGAACCTTGTATCTTTCTCTTTCCCCCATAACTTTTGCCATCCTCCTTTCCTCAGCTATTTGCAAAGCCTCTTCAGATAACCAGTTTGCTTTCTTGCATTTCTTTTGCTTTGGAACTACCTTAGTAGCAACTTCTTGTATTATATCACGAACATCAGTCCACATCTCTTCGGGCTCTCTGTCTTCTAGATCTAATTCTTGAAATCGATTCCTCACTTCCACAGCATATTCTAATGGAATTTGATCCAGATCAATTACTGAATTCCAAACACTTCTGTTGACGATAACAACAGGTAAAAGTCACCTTTCTCGGACACATCTTTAAACAAAATACGACCACGAAAAAAGGTGTACAGTCCAGTCCAACATTTCATTGCATTTTTCATAACCTCGTTTAGAGTTTTATGCGCAAATAAGCTTTAGGTTTTCACTTTGGTTCCAATTTATGTTTTTTGTAGATACAAACGTACGATTAATTATCAGTGGTTTCATCGCTTTTTTTTTTAATGCATGAGGGAAACTTATGATTCGCCTTTAAAGGTATGACGTTATTGTGAAGGCCACCTCCCCACATAAAAAAGTTACGCTAAACCAAGCCGTATGAGCATGCCTGTGTGGTCTGGAAGTAACGGGAATGCAATGGCTCCGACGCCGGATTTTCTGATGAACGGGTGTTTGAATGCTAGCGTGTTAATAACTTGAAAGGTATCTCAAAATAACAGCTTCAGGGGCTGGTTGGTGTTGCATAATACCCAGAAATGTGGCGCAACAAACACAAACACAAGCGAAGGGGCAAAACACACGCGCACACTACCAACTGTAATATGGATCTGAACACACTTCCTCTTCACCACTCCTCTTCTGTGTTGTTTCTGTCAGTTGTCTGTGTGTTGTGTCTCTTTGCTTGTGTTTGTGTTTGTTGCGCCACATTTCTGGGAACTTGAAAGGTCGGGAATTAATTCATCCATCATTGGGCTGACTTGTATGACAAATGACTATGGGTGCCCTCCTATCATGGTCGTTCCAATACTCCCTAGTAGTCGTCTAGCCGGACAGCCGTCAGCTTGGGATACGTTCCAATTCTCGCGAAGCCGTCCAAGAAGGCTGCTTCGCCAAATTCAACATCGATTCAGGCTTCTTTGCTATCTAAACATGGCGTCCAGCACGCGACTCTCAGCAGCTGAGCGACTCGTACTCTTAGTAATAGCCAAATATGCATATGCACTGCCTTTCAAACAAGAGTCACTCCGTTAATGCGTGCGCAAACTAGTGGCTAATTAAGCACCATTAATGGTCTGGATATTAATAGCATTACATATTTCTGAATTGTGCAAGAGAAGCACGCGCTGCTGGGAAAGAGGGGCGCTGTTGATCTCTTTACATGAAAACCCATGAATAAACTAAAAGTACGGAAAACCTTTGTATTCACCAACTTCTCCCTTCTCCCGCGCCGCTTAGGACGCGATCCCCCCATTGGCTGCGGCATCTTGGTCACGAGTTAGCGCGCACTTTTTTTGCCTCGCCGCAGACGCCGGCGCCATTATCGGGGCGCCGGCTTTACTGACAGGCGGAAACATCTTGGTGGGAAGCGTTTCTGTGTCGCGGCGATGCCAAGCTTCTGTTGGGACTTGGCTGCAAAAACCGGGAAGCCGGGGAGAAATTATTTTGCAGTTCCTGGCGGAAAACCAGAAACGCTGCTCGCCTAAACGTTTGGGCCACAGGATTGACAGGGCAGACTTTAACAAAGTGTGGGATCCTCGTCTCTGTAAGGTAAATTGCCCTTCTTCCGTTCTCAAACTTGTTTTCTCACAAGGTCTGTGCAAAGCGTGAACAATTGTAGCTGGAATCGTTCATTGCTATGAGTTGATCGCGGCTTCGGCTCGAACGTTCATGTCTTTAAGCTGCGCCGTTCATGCCGCTCGCTATGGCAGCCCAGTGTCTATATTGTACGCCTTGGCTGGCGTGTAGTCATATGGTTGATCAATGGCCGGCTCGACCCGAAAGCTGCGCTTTTTGTGTTTTCGTAGTTAACGCTCCATCATTCACGAGAATAGGTGTACGTATTGCCGGGCGCGTAATAATTTGGTTGTTCGGCGGTGGGCTCGACCCGAAAGTTGAGCTTTGTGTGTACGTTGTTTACGCTCCGCCGCTCATGCTACTTGCTTGTCTGTTCAGCTTTAACGTTGTAAGCTTTGCTGTATGTATTCGTTTTCCTGTGATTGGTTTCGTCCGCGTCAAGAAAGTTGTACTTCCTGTTTCTTGAGCTACGCCGTTCAAGGTGATCGTTGCGCATGTCTGTCAATTAGGTCTAGCGTGTATGCAGGATATATACGTTTTGTTTCAGTGCGATCACTTTGCTTATGAACTCGAACAGAAATGTTGATGCCCGTTGCTATATATGCAGAGATTGCACTATTTATGCATACTTCTTGCGGTACAGGTCAAGTTTAATCTTTTTTATACCTGTTCTAGCCGAGTAAATAGGCCGTGGGGATTAAGGACAGCTATCCTGAATACGTCATAACTGTGCACACAGTGTTTGAGAATGCCACCGAGGGCCTTCGCTAAATATAGCCGCAATGGTTTCAAAGTCATCGTCACTGCAGCCGATTATGTTTTAAAATCCTGGGGATTAGCAATTTTGTAACGCGGGTTTAGGTAGTTCGAAACGGATTTGTTTTAGAGGGAACAGGCTAATGGACCGAGACCACCTTGAAATATAGAAAGTTAAATACGTTTTGACTATGCTTGTGGCATGGCGATGTTATAATATTTATGCATGGTTCTTAAGTTATTTATAAAAATCATGATTTATATTTTCCGTCCGCGCCCTGTAAAATGTGATGCCATTCCAAATCACTTTTGTCTCTTAGAATCACTTCCCTACAGACTCGGAATCACCCCAGTTACTTCCTGAAGAAATCAGTGTTTGATTTGGCAATCCTCAATAAATAAAAAGTTTCGTTTTACAGCGCTTGAATTTGTTGTGCACGCTATTGCGATTAAAGGGGCCCACAAACACCTCCCGAGCCTTCCTCACAAACTATCTCAGTCGCTAGATTATGCTGCGATACACATTTGAACGCAATAATACACGTCTACGCGCAGTGCAGTTCCCACAATCCCATTCGAAAGTTGGCGCGTTCTTTCCTTCGACTTCTGCCTGTCCTCCTTCTCCTCTGTGCAACGCTGCTACGTGCATGCGTTTTCGAACGACTATCGGTCTGCTTCTTTGCGACGTCACACAGCCATTAAACTATCGCTTATGCCAGAAAAATCGATATACGCTTAACTTTTAATTATCAGGAAAGAAAATTAGGATGTTTTGTAGACAGAAACATTTTTTCAAAGCTTTTTTTTCCTGCACTTCCGGTCTCGCGCGCGCACGCGCGCATCTTTGCCCTTCGCGCAGGCAATCGCGGCGCGGTCGCGAGCGGCGATCTCGTTTCAATTCCTTGCAGTGTACTTGCGGGGCACTTTCCGCCTGTGAATGTTCTCGTTTCTTGTGTCGCCCATGCGAAATGAACTTCGAAGTCGGCTTACAGGTTTACAACATTAAGTCGGTGCTTTAAATGTCGGGCCCCAATCCACTGCGCCTTACGTAGTGCAGCAAAATTTCGGAGGCAACCGCTGCTCCGTTCCTGTGTCCACCAAACCAAAATACGCACCTCGGATCAAGTCAAGGCGACAGCATACGCTGGTAAGTAATGTGTTTACTAGCTTGAACATAGCGCACAGATAAGCGACGGTTTCACAGGTGCAATGAGTTAGTCATTGTTGTGATGCATCATTACTGTGGCGGCTATTAAAATCCTACCGTCTTAACCGTTGACTTGATTGCGTGAAACTACTCACGGAGGTTGCATTTTGCCTCGTAGTAAGTTTGTAGGTTATAAACTTTTGCCTTATAGTAAATTAGCTAAGACAACTGTACCTACCTGGCTTTACCGTGCGTGATGCGCGAACCCGTGGTATCATGTGCCGGCGTTGGCAGCTTTCGGCCCCCGATACTGGCGCAGATTGCGGGTTCGCATTGTACGCAGCAGCAGCGAATTAAGCACCCTTACCTAACTTACTGCGAGCAAATAAAAGTTACTGCAATATCAAAGCTCCGTGTGCAGTTTCACCACAAACTACTGAGCGGTTAGGCCGGTGAGATACAAGACGCCGCGGTAAACACGTATTAGCATTCGCATGCTGTATCTGCCCCTTGCAAGGTTTCACATGACGTGCAGTGATGAGGAGGCACCGAAGAAACAAAGAAAACAACTTTATTTCGAGAGAAGGCCTACAGAATTTCTTTAGATAAGTCCTAGAGCATATTCCATTATGTCCTGAGGATAAACAATTGACGTTATTAAAAAAAAAAAAAAAAAAACCTCTCCTCAGCGAAGCGTTGTGCTTTCTTAGTCGCTCAGCAGAATAAATTATCACTAAGAACACAGTATTATATCGCCCACATAATAATAATAAGCGCAATTACACTGTTGTCTTGTAAACTGTGGACCTTAACGGATGCGGAACAGCGAGCCTGTGAAAAGAGAGATGTGACATGGTCACTTGTGAAGTCGGCTCACTTTAATTACTTCCATTTACTTCCAGCTTGGCCTGAAGAAGCTGAACAACTCTGATCGCCATAATTATTCGCTATCTAGCTTTACACACACCCTGAACCCACAGTTGCTCTGTCTTTGCTACTTTTTGTTTCAAGTGGCAGCTTTGATGCCATACTTGAAGGGCCTGCGAGCGGTCGCACACCATGTGGAGTTGCCGCGATAAGCAAGCAGCAACATGCTTTGTGTGCACGTTTGCTTGGCCGCAGCCAGAAGCGAAACACAGAGACATGGGTACAAGACTGCACTCACTACGACAAAAAAAGTCATATGAAACTGCGCTCCAGTTATTGTTAGTCGCAGCAAACATATTGAAACAATTGTTTTGGCTCCAGAGGCCAATGCTGTGCCTCGCTGATGCCAGTCTGTTGAGCATTTGGGTTAAGTATACTGACAGTTGTGCTGTGCAATTGAATAGTCATGATGAAGTACAAATATGTGTCTGTGTGCAGCAATTACTTCTTTTGACGGTCTTTCATAGGCATCAGTCATAAGGCGGCGCTCTGAAGCTATGCTTGCAGCTGTGTCTCTGTGTGAAGAGCCCTGAGACCGTTTCTCCGCATCCTGGAGGAGCCTCTGGACGTACGCTGCGCGAAATAGTCATCGTGATTACAACAGTTCACTTAGTTTTTTGTGTAATAATATAAGTAAAACGAAGTTTTAACTTACAAAAAGTATGCTCCATTTTCACTGAAGCGGCACTGAAATGTCCTTTTCTTGATTTTGCCATTTTCACTTTCCAGCCGTCCTCTCCTTTTTTTTTTTTTTTTTTTTTTTTTCTGTGCCTGGAGCTTAGAAGAATTTTCATTGAAGTGAATAACAGCCAGATGTGACCTAAAAAGAAGGTAAATATGAATGAATTTCTCATACTTTGGAAAAAAATGTGTTTCTTGCTGCCTACTAGCAAAATTATACTAAGTAGAGGCTACTATAAGAAACCATTATGCATTATATTCACATCCCTGCAGCAGAGATTGCTTCTCTTTTAGCTTCTATATCCAACGCCTTTATATCAAATTAAAAATGTGATGCGATGATCTTCAAGCAGCAAAATGAATGTATGACATGGGCTATACAACTTCATATCGTGGATCACCCGTGTTCTCCCTGCTGTGGTATTCTAGCGATCATCATTAGTCCAAGTGATCAAGTGAACCTTGAGCATTCTTTCAGTTTCAATACATTAGCTTCGGGACATTCGAGATGGTTCTAGAGGGGTCGGAAACTTGCTCTGATAACTTCCAGTTCTTTAAAAACTACCTTTGTCTTGGGACTGCACTAAGATGAGGAGCACAAAAGAGAGACAAGGTGTTTTTCCAGCCAGCCCTCCATGCTCGCCCTCAACTTTGTGTCATTGCAGTGTCTCAGCTCATGTCATTTTTGTCTGTATGTATTCCTGGTCCACTGTTCTTTATCTCATCCCGTCTGCCCATTCTAATATAACAGCAATGACTTTCAATGAGGACCCTTGGTGGCCTGTGCAGTACGTCTATAGCCTCCTTTCTCACTTTTTCCACGGAAGGGGATTACAGAATGGCTAGTGCTACCATTCTACCAAATATGTTTTTACCATATTATATGAAGCATCCTTGAATGTCAGAAGTGTCCACTGTAGTCTCCTCCAAATGTATGATAACTACCTTTGACATGGAAGTGTTCCAAGTTTCGAAAAGAAAGACACAAGATAAGTTCAGCTAATTTTACAGCAGTGTATTTACTATCAAGATGGAAGGATTGTGGCAGCTGGCTCATAAGGTGCATTGAGTGCCTACTTTATGCAGAAGTTGGGATTGAGTTACGTGGAGGGCACTTTTTTTGGCAGATGTCAGGGTCGGCTCCTGTGAATCGCAATTGTAGGGTCTCATTTTACCTGACCTGATAACATGAGAGCTCCAGATCAAGCACTGCACTAAGGAGACTGAAGTCAAGCCCAACTTCCATAAAAAGAAGGTGCCAAATGCGTCCAGTAACACAGCAGCTTCCCCCTCCTCACATAAAAAAAAAAAAAAAAAACCTTTGAACTTTTTTTTTTCTAAACCTCAGCACTAGACCATGAGAATGACTGTTTTGAGGTGCTTGAAAGCAATTTTCACAAAGCAATTTTTCAGCCCTCCAGGGCTATTCCATAGCACGAACTAAAAGCAATCTGCTTAGTTGCAAGTTCCAATGGGCTGCTTAGCAAGTTGAAGAATCAAAAGGAGCAAAAGGAAATGGAGCAAATGATATGAACTTCTGGTTTTCTTTTTCACACTGTGTTCTATTTCCTATGGTCTCTGTTCCTTTTATAATGACAATATTATGTACATACATTAAAAGCTTCATGCAAGGACTTATTGTTTGCACATGCCATGCAGAAAAATTTGGACTACATAGTCACACTGGAGGGAAAAATAATGTCTTAGTCTTCTGTTTCATCCAACAAACCTTACTTGCATCCCACCATCCGAGTATGCAATTGATTTGGGAGCAAACTTGATGACAAAGTTGTGAAAAGATTCAAGGGAAGATGTTTGGGCTTTGGGAGACAGTTGTCGAGTGTCACTCAAAAACTGGGAGTTCTTCAGAATGGAGTTCAGCTGCTTGAAAGCACATGAATCTGTTAAAAATATATACATAAAAGATATATATAAATATTTGGCTGCTGAGTTGCAGTGTTGGTGTGTGTTCTAGTCCATCGTAGATGCTGAACCTGCTTACAGCTGCTGCATTGCAGCTGAAAACAGTTTTAGCATCATATTCTTAAAAACACCCCAGGCCTTGTACTACTATATTACGGTGAAAAGAAATCTAAGAGATGTTGTCGAGCAAACATGCTACACTTTGTCTTCTTTAAAATTTTCAGTATAGGACAGTATGGAAAATCCCATTGTATTTGTGTTCCATACTAGCATGTATAACCAAGCTGCCTCAGTATTAAAATATCTTGCAGTCTCAGCACTCACATTTACATTATTCTGTTTCTTCACTTCATTAGGGGTTTCTTTCTCAGCTATGTCATATGTGAACTTCCTGTTATGTGCGAATGTATACAAAGTTTTTTCTGTGAAGTTCTATTTGCATTGCTGTTTTATGTTGTTGGTGCAGGAAGCGTACTGATGACAATAATATGAGTCACCATTGTGCTATGAACATCTTCATGTACTGTTACTAAACAGCTGGTATGCTTTTTTCCCATGAATGCATATCCAAAGTATGCTGAGCTTATTCGAATAAAGGATGGAGAATTATCATTGGTTGACAAATGCCACAAGTGTGAGCCGTGCACCTTCCAAACAACATCAAAGTGAAAACTTTACAAAAAAAAAAACTATACAAAACAGATTACCTCTGCTCATCCATTGCCTGTTTGCAAGGAGCTAATGCAGGCATTTGATGTATGGTCAATCATGGCCATCACGCTTATCGCATATGTGGTTCAACAGGCTGCTACATGCTGATGATCAGGTCACCATTACCCTGGCCCAGGGCAGCAACATAGACTTGTGATTGTCTGGATCCATGGTTCTATTGCTTCACAGCCCTTTGACCTGCTCACAGCTTCCAACTGCTTAAATGCAGTATAGAATATTGTTATTACCATGTATTCACCCTAATTATTAAAGCAAGCAACTGCATGCATCTTTAGTAATGCACCAAGCATCAAAGTAGTGCTGTATGGGTGATTTGCTGCTCTTGCAATATGTCCAGATAGCTGGGTGGTGGTCTGTAGATAGATGAAATTAAGAACTGATTACATAATAATATATGTCAGCAAATGTACCTCTTCACCAATGGTTTGCAACGATAAAACATTTTGTAATTTAATTTTTTGTATTATATAATGATTAATTTGATTCTTTTTATGTATAGACATGCAAGCAGCACTTGCCAAGGGCACTCTTGGTGAGGCTGAAAATAATTTCTCCTAATAATATGCAGAAATTGTCGCCTTTTGTTAAAGACTGCACGTAGACTCGTTAAGTTGAGGCCAGGCCCCATGCTCGCACTATTGGGCACTGCAGCTGACTTCACACAGTTAATATGAATTGCAGCTTGCCAATTTTCATATCGCAGCATTGCCTTACCTCTCCTATTCTTACCTTTTCGCATTGTAGAATATGGTCAGTCTGAATGATAACAACGTTGTACGTGCAGTACTTGGCGCTGTAGCCCGGGGAGTCGCAACGCCCATCTCCTGCGAGGTCCACTTCCATTCCATCCACCTGGCTGGTGATCTGCACCCGCTGTTCATGGAAAAGCTGGGACAAAAATAAATGTGCATTTGTGAGCCACTTGTAACATTGTGCCGAACTGTGTCACTCGATCGTTGCACTACTGCATGCGCGCGCTGTTTTTTCTTTTTTTATTACGCAAGCTTGCCATAAGGCATATTATAAGAACCCGTGCAAATTATTTTCCGTTAGGAACCGGAGAAGACTCTTGCTCTTATTGCTGTCGGTGAGCCATTTGGAGAAGTCCTCTTCCCTTGTTGCGGTTAATCCCCCCCCCCCCTTTCCGCAGGAAAAATCTAGTTGTGTATAACTCCTGTCTATGCTCCTGTCAAAACCAACTCTTACACTTCCGATCGGCAGCTGATCGCTTAGGGATAAAGAGGCACAACTTTGAGCGACTAAGCCAGTTCACGCGAGTGATAACGTTTCATTCGCGACCCCCCCTCCTGCTGAAGGGTAAAGCCTCTTGGCACTTTTTTTTTTCTGTTTCCATCTCTTCATTCCTGACTTTCTTCTCTTTCTTCTTATCAACGCCCATCTCGGTTTTCACGCGTTTCTAATTCCTGGCCGCCTCGGTTGGTAAACATGGACGCGGCTCCATCCGCGCGACATTTCAGGGTGCGCTCTGTACAAGCACCACACGACGTTAAAAAAAAAAAAAAATCTACAGGGCGGGAGTCATGCTGCGATAATAATCGGGCACCGAACATAGTTTGTTTACTTCCTGTCGGCGCGCGTGTTCGCCGTTGCAGTCAGCTGACGCCGAACCGCGGCTGACAAACTACACCACAGCGCACAACTACGCAGTCCCCTTCTCCTCATCCCCTTCCCTTTTTTTTTCCTTACAATCTATCGTTGTCTTTCACGAAGGGGTATCATATAGTCAAAAGCAAGAGGAACCTAAACACGGAGGTTTCAAGGTTCGGGCAAGGTGCACGAGAGCGTTTCCCTCCGCAACGCCCGGAAGACCGCTCTCTGCGATCTCGATTCTGAATTTCTAGTCTTTCGCTAACATCTCATGCCCTTGCTGAGGTACGGATATTATAGACCCCGAGCTCGAAAGGCGACTTCGCCGAATGAGTACCGAGATGGGATTCGACCCCCACAAGTACACGCCTTTGAAGAATCCGCTGCTGAACCCCGACGATGATAGTATACGGCTTATATGGGTGCATTGGTGCGTGGGGTCGACTAGCATAACATTAAAAAATAATAAAATCCCATCGTAAGCTCGCCACTGGTTTATTTTGAGCAGTGTAGTTCACAGTGATCATGACAAATCTTGCTATATGCATGCCACAACGCCGAGCAAGATCGCCTGAGATAAAAAAAAAACAAAAAAAACAATCCACTCTGTACTGTGATAACGCGTCTAAAGCTAATATTATCACAATCTTTTCATTTTACACTTACCGGCAGGGTTGGAAGAAACAGCGTTGGTACCGCTCCTTCACGCAGACTCAGTCTTGTTGGGATCCCCAAATCGCGAACCACATATCCGGGTAAAGCAAACGTAGATAAACGCTGTCTTCACCGATGCTGGCTATCCGATGATCTGTAGCCACTGTTTCCGGAGGTTGGCGTTTTGAAGCACTTGATGCAGAATGTTTTTCCTGCCGTCACTAGCAATACCTTCGCAGCCAGGGACTGCACACTGTAACAACCTCCAGCTCATGTCCCGACAACAACAACAATTCAGCGCTTCGATAACTGCTTTCGCGAACTCAAGAGAGTGACCAGTCTAGCCCAGAACTGTTCTGCACCCGTCGCGCACTCGACGTAACACAAAATCGAGGGTGAGGTCAACGCCAGGGATGTATAGCGTGGCTACAAAACTTGCGAGTTCTTGCCGAAGGGCGATGACGATGAAGCAGACGACAAGAGGCCCCCGGCGGCGCGTCGGCAAACAAGCGCGACAAAACGGAAGTTGCGGCGTGTGGCGCTAAGCAAAAAAAGTAAAAGCGCAGATGCGTCAGTTGTGACGTGTCAGTGGGCGAGGCCTTGGAGGAGGGCCAGCCTTTGCGCGCGCTAAAAAGTTGAAAAGAGGAGGAAAGCCGCGAAGGCGCAGATATTCAAAATTTGATTGCAAATAACTCTGCTTCTAAATGCCGCATTTAAAAAATTTTTGCGGGAAGGTTACCTTACATCGACATTCTTTCACATACTAGGCATAGGGAAACTGAATCGCTAAGGCTGTTTTGGGCCCCTTTAAGTTACTGCGGCTGTATGCTGTTCTGTACGTTACGAACTACAGTTGTCTTATTACCAGCCATTATTGCATATGTTGGTAAAATCATTTAACCTAAATACACGGTTTCGATCTCAGCCGCGACACACACACACACACACGCGCGCACACACGCGCGCACACGCGCGCGCGCACACACGCGCGCGCACACACGCGCGCGCGCGCACACACGCGCGCGCGCGCACACACGCGCGCGCGCACACACACGCGCACACACACACGCGCACACACACACGCGCACACACACACGCGCACACACACACGCGCACGCACACACACACACACACACACACACACACACACACACACACACACACACACACACACACACACACACACACACACACACACACACACACACACACACACACACACACACACACACACACACACACACACACACACACACACACACACACACACACACACACACACACACACACACACACACACACACACACACACACACACACACACACACACACACACACACACACACACACACACACACACACACACACACACACACACACACACACACACACACACACACACACACACACACACACACACACACACACACACTAATTTACTCCAGCCGTTCTGAACCTCTTATCATTACCTTGTGATGTACCCAAAACAAATCTCCAAACTTTGACGCAGTAGCCAAATAAAACATACGAATGCGGAACTGCGCACTAAATACCACAACAGACGAAAGGAGCAAACGCGTTATTGAAAGATTCAATTTTGTAAGAGTTACACAGCCACCGGCTGACATGAAACGAAATTGCAGGTCTGCTATATCCACGGTCAAGCGTATTTAGAGCCACCTTCTATTGGCAGCATTGAATTTGATTTCATATCGCAAGAGGACGTGGCTAAAACAAAAACACCGCAAGCTTGGTCGTGTCCGCCAATCCAACGTGTACACGGTAATCAATGCGATTTAGGCGCTAAATGCTTCAGTAAGAAGTTCAGCGCTGATTGGGGCTGTTACTGAAGCATCTGATTTTTCAGTCTCACAGACTTGCGCTCGTGAAAACTAAGGCACAAATGCAATGAACAATTCATTCAACCACGCTGCCTAGTGCGCCAAAGGGCTAACGCTGGAAGCGTCTGCTTGCTATCCCCGACCAAGGTGGCGCCACCGTCGACGACCAGGACCCGGCGAGAGCTGGAGCGTCGGCGCTGAAAGAGGTTCAATAATGGCAGCGTTTGGGCGAGTTGGTTAGACATGTCAAACCTAAGCGCATAAAAAACACACGGACAACAGCAAGAGACAGACACACGAGCGCTTACTTCCAACTGATTTTAATTTCATGCGAGAAGCAGAATATATGTACACTTGAGATCACATGCGCATGCGAAGAAAAAACTCAAACAAGAAAAAATATTATCTGGCTGCACATGTAAAAGATGAAAGATATGCAATCTCTTTCTCGGACAGCAAAATCGACGCACCACTCACACAATCATCGCCAGTCCGTGCTATCTCACTTGCCTCAACAATTTCAAGCGTTGTTTTACACTTGCTTTCATACAGAACTTCATATTGATGAAAGAGAGGACGACAATTCTTGCTTTTGCACTTGAGGCAATGAATGCTCAAATGCCCACCTTTTCTGCAAGTGAGATAGCACGAACTGGCGATGATTGTGTAAGTGGTGCGTCGATTTTGCTGTCTGAGAAAGAGATTGCATATCTTTCATCTTTTACATGTGCAGCCAGATAATATTTTTTTCTTGTTTGAGTTTTTTCTTCGCATGCGCATGCGATCTCAAGTGTACATATATTCTGCTTCTCGCATGAAATTAAAGTCAGTTGGAAGTAAGCGCTCTTGTGTCTGTCTCTTGCTGTTGTCCGTGTGTTTTTTATGCGCTTTCCAGGTTTAACAAGCTGAAAGAGGAGAGAGGATATGTCGCTATTTTTAGTTTATATGATCGGTTTATAACTTGACGACGACGGTTGCTTGATCCTTGATTATATAGGTTAACTCGTCGCTCTTTGGGCACCTCGCCGGGTGTCAGGACGGCTAGTGTACGGCACTAGATGGTGTTCTCATTTGCTGTCGTAGCCGTAGCAACTAGGCAGCATTTCAGTAGCCGCCGCAAACTCTTACGTGAACAATCAGTTAAGCTCAGAACAAGCGCACCTGATGATGGTGATGCCGGCTTGTTTGGCATTAATTTTAGCCTGTATATGTTTTAAATCCGGGGTTTTCTTTGCTGTTCTCGCCTAGTGAGATCAGATAACAGGTGTAATGTTGTTAATAATTTTTTAAAGTTTACAGCATTTTGTATCTTTTGTTTGCAGTACTGTGTGGAGAACCACATCCCAGAAGCATGTAGACTTCATCATCACAAATAAAATAGCACAACAACGTCGCTAACAACATTCTCTTCCGTGAGTGGGCCTATTCCAGGAGCAATACGGTCTGCAAAACTAAACGGGCCGACAGTCGATTTATGCTGTGATGACGAAACATGCACTGATAATACTGCAAAAAAAATATGC
This sequence comes from Amblyomma maculatum, assembly GCF_055883805.1. NCBI lineage: Eukaryota > Metazoa > Arthropoda > Arachnida > Ixodida > Ixodidae > Amblyomma > Amblyomma maculatum. Next base: position 141,710,122 of record NC_139345.1, on the reverse strand, counting down.
AGCATTTTAAAAACCTGCATTAGTAAAAGGGCTTTAAAAAAAGCAACGTTGTAATAGTTATTCAAAAGTTCTGGTTCATTTCTTAAGTTGCGAGGAGGCGCGAGGTGTATAAAAGTAGACGGGTTCCAATACACGAACGTGTAGATGTCTACTACGACGTCTACGAAGGAGTATTTAGCATAATTGGGACGCCGCCTAAACTCAAAGGCAGCGGTCATGGCATGATGCCTGCCCTGCAGTCGGCGACAATTTATATACTGCTGCTCTAATTAACGCTGAATTTATGTTTAAAGGGCACCTCAAGCTAAGGTTCCGAAAGCGACTACAACGATATGAAACTAAGTCGCAACAGTCGCGTGTGGCTGCGATCGTTCGAGATAGCTATAGGTACATCTAGCCTGCATATATATACCTTGCAGATTTGAGCGAGAACACAACAGCAATAAAAAAACAACGATGGGGATATGGTAATAACTATGTTAGTACTGCTGAACGCCACTTTAAGTTCCCCATTTTGTGTCAGAGTGGGATTTCACAACAAATTAATTGGGCGTCATGTAATAAATTCATTGGAAAACGCAGCCTACTCTAATTTGGTAAATCTATACTATTCTGCAAGCGCCAGCGAAAGGCATTTTAAAGTTTGCGCCGTTCGTGATACGCCAGGTGATACACAGCATGCCAGATCTAGGCGTTTCCGACAAAAAATTGGTCTAAGCCTGTCTCCTAAAGTAAAGCGTATGAAGGAAGGTCAGATGCGTTGAAATGATTGGTTGGCATTCGTAGGCAAACAAACATCATGTCATAATAGACCTTGCCGAAAGATGTGTCAGTACAATCGTAATGCTTTGCGCTTATGTGTCGGCAGTTTCTGTGTATTTTACCTTTCGGACTACAACATTGCAACTGAGCTGACTCAAACATATAAAAACACTCTGTTTCTATGTGGTGCAATTTTTAATTATCCATTATATCAAGCAGTCAACTTCGCGCATGGGAGACGCTGGGTTCGATCCCCAGTGACTCTTGGGACCGACTGATTTTAATGCGGTTAACACATTACCCCTTTCACCCGCCAGTTTTGTGTTGCCATTTACTGACATTATTTAGGGCTAGGCAGCTTCTTTGTCTTGCCTCGCAGGTAGTCACAAAAGCACGAAAGGTGTAAACTACTAATACTCAAGACAAAGAGCAAGCAGTTTGTGCATTTCAATGTATATGCTGGCTAGCACTCAGATTTTGAGGCATCGTGTGTCATCTCGGAGGATGCAACGAGAGTGTCTAGCGGCAGTAATTCTAAAGAAACATATAGTGTATTGGTTCAACTGCTGCCACTACTTACTGCCCCACCGGGTGGCGCAGTGGTTACGGCACTCGACTACTGTTCCCAAGGATGAGGGATCGAATCCCGGCCTCGGCGGCCGCTTTTCGTTGGAGGCGAAAAGCGAGGCGCCCGTGTGCTGTGCGATGTCAGTGCACGTTAAAGAACCACAGGTGGTCGAAATTACCGCAGTCCTTCACTACGGCGTCTCTGAGGGCTTTAACGTCCGCTTTGGGACGTTAAACGCCACAAACCAAACCAAACTATTTGCTGAAATTTGCGCCAGTGTACTGGAAACGCTTTCGAAGTTCTGTAAGTGGCTGCTGGCTTGCCATGAAAAGCCACGGAATGCATGTAACGATGCACCTTCTAGACTGACTGCCACACCTCTTGAAGATCGAGTAAGAAGTTCAGTTTTGTTATGTGCAAAAGTGGTGAAAGCTAAATATTTTAACAACATTAACACGATAGTGTCCAAGGCCCCGTTAACAGAAAATTCCCCAAATATTCCGACCACGGGGCTTGCGGTAGCTGGCAGCTGCCATGGTAGGGCGCTGAGTGAGCAGTGGAGGAAGGAAAGCTTAGGAAAGGCCTTCACAATGGGATCTGCATAGAAAATTTTGAATGCAAACTTTTATTTTCCACCGAAAAGGGGCTCTCCGTTTCCCGCTCCCGGTACGAAGGCTAGGGGGAGGGGGGAGGGGGAGAGAACCGCAGACTAAGGAATAGGGAAGGTACAGGAGTTCTTCACGACCTCAGTCGACAGGCGGATGTCCTGCGGCGGAACGGCGGGGTCTCCGCTCAGCTGCCAAACCTCTCTGTCTTTTCTACTATTAATGTTCATGCCGGTGCCTGGGGAGCCGGACCTATTCCTAGATAATCTGATGTAGTGTGCCTTTTTGGCCGCAATTTCTGAATTTCATATCTTCTTTCTCCTCTGTCTGTGTCAGGAAGATCCAGACCGTGCAGGTGTAGTTTCCGGCTTGTAACCGCCTCCAAATGCGCGCCTCATTGTTAGAAAGAGACAAATCCGGGGGTGGGTAGCTCTTTTGGTTTAATTTGTAGAATAATAAGTGATTTCATTGTATAATATTGCACTATCTTTTATTTTCCTGCAGTCCGGTTGTTCCATTGCCGCCCAGTGGTAGAGATCTCGGGCTAGAAAGTGTGCAACTTCATTGTCAGGGACAGATTCATGTGCAAGTATCCATATCATGGAGAATGTTCGTATAATCGGGTTAGCAAGGAGGTTCTTTTTGGCCACCTCCGAAACCCTTCCTTTTAAGAAATTCCAGACGGCCATTTTACTGTCTCTAATGAGTACTAAATTGTGGAGGAAGTGCCGTGCTTTTGCAAGGGCTGCTCAGATTCCTCGGTATCGTTCTTTTCGCGTGTCATCTGCATCACCCATGCCATGCTCTGTTGCTGACAAAGCCGACCGGGTAGAGTTAGGAATTCACATTTTTATGCACAATTTGCGTTTCGCGGATTGCGCAAGGTTTTAGAGGAGTACAGTGGGAGTTAATTGGGTTTCACTCTTAAGCGTTTAGCTCATTCTGCATGCCATCGTAAGGGGACTTGAAGCCCGCGACAGCTGGCCGCGGCAGGCGCAACGAGAGATCGTCTGATCACGGCGCATGTCGAAATATGCCGAAACCGTAGAGACGCGTGCCATAGTGGGCGAGGAGGACTCCTTAAGATCGACTTCAAAACTGTGAGGTAACCGCCTCTCCTTAGTTTTTCTTCCTCCATGCACTGGATATAGGGTTGCCTAACCAACGTTATTTTACAGGAGCTGCCAAATAGGAGCAGCCCTTTCATATGGGTGGGTGATATCAAAATCAACCAGGCATGAACATTGCAGTCAAGTTACCCCAGGGCTACGCAGGCACATTCTTACAGCTTGGTTAAAGGAGGGTTTGTATGTAGGCTGGCAACCTAAGCTGTAGCGTTTCGCCCTGAAACACGGAGCGCAATTAAGGGTCCCCAACATTTTTTGCTTGTCTGATTTCATAGCTTAGTGAAATTTGAAAAATCACCAACAAAATCATTTTATTTTAATAAAAAGTAAAATTTCCGTGCTTCTGGTCTATATCGAAGGGTGAGAGGAGGCTGGCTGCTTGTAGCTAATAGTGTAAGAGGGAGCAGCCAGGAGACAACGATGCGGCAGATGCGATGAGTGGGTGCTGGTAAGGATGCAAAAAAGGGGTGGAAAGAGAAGGTGGGTTAAAGCCTACGCTATGTGACGGTCTCGGCGCGTACAGGGGTGCTCGTTGGTGCATTTTGCTTCCTTCTGTGTGGCGGCTAGCGATGCATGAAGACCCTGACGATACACACAAGAAGGGTTATTTCTTGTGGGGTTGACATCATTCCTCGGAGTCATCTGTGTAGGCCAGTACTAAAGGAGTTTATTTCGATAATTGATCTGGGTCCCAAGGATAGATTATTGTTTGATATTTACTCCGTTTTCTGAGTATTTTAAATGCTCTGCTGTGAGGTTGCGTCTTGATATATTATTCCTGTGTTACCGCGCGTGCGAATCTTTTCATTCAATTTAGCGTGAAATGACGATTAATGATCTGGATTGGAGAATCAGAAAAGCAGGCCTATATATTAATAAGCAAAAGATTAAGGTAATGTTCAGCAGCCGAGATCGAATCCCGGCCTCGGCGACAGCTTTTCGATGGAGGCGAAAAGCAAGGCGCCCGTGTGCTTTGCGATGTGGTCGAAATTTCCAGAGTCCTCCACTACGGCGTCTCTTATAGCCTGAGTTGATTTGGGACATTAAACCTCACAAACCAAACCAAACCGAAACATGGAGGTTTACGAAAAGGGGTCTACATAAGCTGAGAACACCACAGACGGCTATGGAACGGAAAACGGTAGGTGTAAAGTTGAGACATAGGAAGCGTGCACAGTGGGTCAGAAAAATAGCTCAAGTTACCGGACTTCCAGTATAATTAAGAAGAAATGAACATGGGCAGGAGACGTGAGGTGAAGAGAGGATAACAGACGGCCTCTAAAGGCAAAGAATTGGATTGCAAAGGAAGGGTAGCTAGCAGGGGACGGCAGAAAATTAGGTGGGTGGATAAGATGAAGTTCGCAGGGGCCAAGTGGATACAGTTAGCATAGGACCGGGTTAATTGGGAGAAAATGGAAGAGGCCTTCGCTCTGCAGTGAGTATAGTCCGGCTGTTAATAATGATGATAAGGCGAAAGCCGGACTTGACTATGTTTATCACTTCGTGTCATCAGAAATTGCACGCAAACCATGTCGCCACGTTGGCGTCGCTCAATGAAGAATTTGGAGAAACACTAATTTTGTGAGCAAGAGGGCGAAAATATGTCGCCAAATACCAAGTTTGTTTGGAGCGGGGTGATTAGTTGAATAAAAAGGCTAAATCAATTAAACGTAGAGATAGTCACGGACGGCGATATAGCGTGGGAACGTGCAAACCGGCCGGTACGTTAGACTAGAGCTGAAGTCGTCAGAAAGGCTGCAAAACAAGCACAAACAAGCACATAAAGGGACGCACTCGACTAAAATGAATAATTGGCATGAAATATAAAAACGATACCTAAGAGAGATTCGTCGAGAATCGTAAAAAAAAAAGGGACGCGGTCGTGGTGACGTCTTGCCAACGTCCCGGTCATGGAGACCGTTGCCGCTGTCGTCATGGCGCATCCTAGCAACAACGTGACGTCATGGGAGAGGGCGGCGGTGCGGTGACGTCTTTGGAGAGGGCAGCGACGCGATGAAAAAAAAATACCTGGAAAGTTCGTGGTGGTGGTGCAAACGTTTAATGATTCAAAAGGGCTGGATGTATGCATTAGCCAGATCTTTGAAGATCCGCTCCTTACAAATACTAGGTGGGGTGCCTAGTACGACGCCACTGCCCAGGCGCGCTCAACCAAGGCCTTTTAGGTCTACAGGTCATAGCAGCCGAGCAAGGTTGCCCCCCAGTTCTCCCGAGTGGGGTTGGGGTGAGGAGGAATAGCTTGGTTGGATGGGCAAGCCCACATTTTGTGGTAGATGTTCGAAGATGTCGCCGCACATTGCGGACAACTGCCCGTGAAGGAAGGACTAAAATGTTTGAGGGCTGCCGGGCACAGCAGAGTGCTGGTATAGAGACGGAATAGAAGCCGCTCTTACATCTTATCTTACGGCTTGTATCAGAAACTCAGAATGCCACGATCTTATCAGAACGCCTCGCGATTGCATCGACACCGTACCGCTACACCGAACACTTGAGCGAGCACTGCAATAACCGCGCGCCAAGGAATGCCGCGCAACAAGAGCGATGAATAATAATAATAATTGGTTAACAAGAAGGGAAATGCGCAATATCTGTCACACGTGTTTCTGTGGACACTTGAATCGCGTCATAAAAGAAGGAAGGTGGGGTTAAAGTAGTAAAAGAGACAGAGGAGCCGTAATAGAGGGCTGCGGAGTAATTTCGACCACTTGGGGATCTTTAACGTTCACTGGCATCGCACAGCACATGGACGCCTTTTCATTTCGCCTCCATCGAAACGCAGCCGGCGATGGTCGGGATCCAACCCTGATACTCCGGCGCAGTTGTCGGGCATTGTAACCACTGCTCCACCACGGCGAGGAACCGGAGTATTGTTCTACCGTCCAATCTCAGACTTGCTACAGAAAACTTGACAGATACTGCACCTTGCCTTTCGTTTAAACCAGTTATAGTTATACATAGCACTGCAATGAGTGCGCGCAAAGGGAAAGAAATTTCCACTGTGCGGCATGAGCCCTAGCCTTCCTAGTACTCTATGCAGCAGCAACGCGCAGGCTTTCGCATTTCTCCAATGTATATTCTGCAGTGCTCTCTGAATTTTTATTTAGTTTCAGCAGTGTAGCTCACGTCGGATTAGCCGCAACAAACTTTCTGAGAACCAAATTTCTAGCGCCGACGGGGATGACCCGGAGAGCACAGTTTAGAGCAGCGTCAATTGCACGATTAGCAATGTTCCTTGTATGCATCTGCAAGGTCTTCGCTCGTCGCTGAACACCTCAAAAAGGTGGCGTCACTGTAATTTACCCTAGCCTTTCGGCCAACGGCCCTCCCTTCCTACTCCTTTCACACCCTTCTCAGCAACCACTCCTCCCCTCCTCAGTATATTCACCTCCTCGAATCTCCCTCCTCTATTGACAGCTGCAAGAACCAGCTCCTGTGACCATTGAAGAAGGAGCCCACACTGTAAAAACAAAAACACCTTATAGGTGTTTTCGCAAGTCTATACCCAACACCAATACACCTTCGAAAAAAAAAGTGTCTTTTGAGTGCCAGTACACCCTAAAAAGAGTGCTTCGGTTGTCATAACACCCTCCTATGGGGCCAATGTACAAGGCTGTTTTCAAGAGCAACGACACTGCACCCTAACACCCTTTGAAAAAACTGCCCACGTACCTGTCATATTGTCGCAGTATGCGGGTTATGCTTCCTATAGCTTGCAGCAATATATTGCATTCCTTTAGAAGGTATTGCATCTGCCACTATGCATTCTTTAATGCATTTCCGGTGTGGATATTTGCAATTAAGACCAATAGTATACCTGGCAATCATGTGTCACGCCAAAACAGCACGTGAATCTACCAAGCTGAAGCTACATGCCATTGCTATGGCATTTTCAATTCCCCACACCAAAATCAAATATTTTCTGAAATTCAAATGAGCATATCACGAAAAAAAGTCACAGCGTCACACAGAATGAATCTGAGTCTTTTATTCAGTACTTTCAGAAAGTTCTGACTTTTGCAATAAAATAAACCCACAAGCAGTGCACCATGGCTGGAACACAGGAACAACCAATAATTGCTGCTCTACTAAGCAACACAATATATCCAGTCTGTTGGCATATGCAGGTTGGATAGCCAGTAAAATTTCAATACAGCAACAATGACCTCTGTTGTTTCGATTATTCGACGCATTTGCTGCAGCTTCGTGAAGAGAGATAGCTTCTCAGCTTCTTCAGTGCCGCTCACAGAGTTCACAACGCATGGTGTGGCAGTCTTTCCTTGTTCCTGGATAAAATTGTGTGAATAAAGAGCATAAAAGAGCAGTTAAGTAAATAAGTATTGCACATGCAAAAGCAAATCAATAGCATTGTATTTAGTGCATGCTTCCTTTTTGTAGAGCTGAGCGCTGTAAATGCACCCCTTCAGCTGCCACTGGTGGGTATCTGAAAACCGGCTACAATATAACAGCTAGCTTGAGGTGCGTTTTTTTCTTCTGATGTGATTGTGTTTGTTGCGCCACATTTCCGGGCAGTATGCAGCTACAATATAAAGCATTGTCATGAATGGTGTCGAAGGCATGCAGCTGGTAGTTCTTCACCAAGTCATGAACGAGAGCCTTGTAAGCCCAGTACATTTGGATGCACAGAACATGCTGTCAAATGGTATTATTAAATTATGCTAGATTCAATTTTGTTGAATAAAATGGGTTACGTTAAGGCTGTCTCATCAAAAGTACCTGTGGTTGGAAAATTTCCTGTTTTCCACGACATTTAATTTCAAGTTCTTTATTTCATTGTTTAAATCCGCAGTTAAAAGCTGATGACAGCCAATAAACTAAGCAGTAGAAAAGAATCCCTGTTGGATACAAAACTTACAGAGTTAACGTAATTTCAGCATGAAAGAAAAATTGTTTTGCAGAAATGAAATGTAGGGCAAAATACCAAAGTACTGTCTGGTATCGAAGAGCACAGAACAACGGTTGATGATGTCACCCTCCCCTTCCTCCTATCTATCATCATCATCATCAGCCTGACTATACCCACTGCAGGGCGAAGGCCTCTCCCATATTTCTCCAATTAACCCGGTTCTGTGCTAGCTGCATCCACTTGACCCCTGCGAACTTCTTAACCTCATCCGCCCACCTAACTTTCTGCCGCCCCCTGCTACGCTTTCCTTCCCTTGGAATCCAGTTTGTTACCATAAGCGACCATCGGTTATCCTCTCTTCGCACTACATGTCCTGCCCATGCCCATTTCTTCTTAATTTCCACTAGAATGTCAGTAACTTGAGTTATTTCTCTGACCCACTCTGCACGCTTCCTATCTCTTAATGTTATCCCTACCATTTTCGTTCCATAGCCCTCTGGGTTGTCCTCAACTTAAATAGAACCCTCTTGCTCAGCCTCCACGTTTCAGCCCCATAGGTGAGTACAGGTAAGATGCAACTGTTGTATGCTTTCCTCTTGAGCGATACCGGTAAGCTGCTAGTCATAATCTGCGAGTGCTTGCCAAATGCGTTCCATCTCAATCTTATTCTTCTTGTTATTTCCTTTTCATGGTCTGGATCTGCGGTTACTACCTGTCCTAAGTAGACATATTCGCCTACTACTTCCAGTACCTCGCTACCTAATGTAAACTGCTGTTCCTTCCCGAGGCTGTTGAACATTAGCTTAGTCTTCTGCATATTGATTTTCAAGCCTACCTTTCTACTTTTCCTGTCTAGGTCATCAATCATTATTTGGAGTTCATCCGACGAGTTGCTTAGCAAGGCAATGTCATCAGCAAATCGCAGATTACTGAGGTATTCTCCATCTACCCTTTTCCCTAACTGCTCCCATTGTAAGTCTCTGAATACTTCCTCTAAGCAAGCTGGGAATAGTACTGGGAAGATTGTGTCTCCTTGCCTAACTCCTTTCTTTATGGGAATTTTGTTACTTTCTTTATGAAGAACTATATGGTTGCTGTGCAGCCAATATATATACCTTCACTTTCACGTACCGCTCGTCTACCCCCTGATTTCGCAATGCCTGCATCACCGCCGAGGTTTCAACTGAGTCAAATGCTTTTTCGTAATCAATGAATGCTATGTATAAGGGCTGGCTATATTCCGAGCATTTTTCTATCACCTGATTGATTGTACGGATATGATCGATAGTTGAGTACTGTTTCCGAAAACCTGCTTGATCCTTTGCTTGGTTGCAGTCTAAGGTTGTCCTGATTCTATTAGCGATTACCTTAGTAAATACCTTATACGTAATAGACATTAAGCTAATTGGTCTGTAATTTTTAAGGTCCTTAGAGTCCCCTTTCTTATGAATGAGGATAATGTTTGCATTCTTCCATGATTCCGGTACCATCGATGACACCAGGCACTGTGTATACAGGATGGCCAGTTTTTCTAACACGATATCCCCACCGTCCTTCAACAAATCTGTAGTTATCTGATCCTCTCCAGCTGATTTTCCCCTTTTCATAGTTTCTAATGCTTGAAAGCTTATTTTGTATTCGAATACAGCTACAAGTTCCCTGATCCGACAATGCCAGCTAACTGCGAGATAGGCCAGAGGTTGACACACACAGCAAACTTTCCTTAACCTGCATAGCTCCTTCCTGAATCAATATAATGGTTCTGCTCTTGGTGCGGTGAAACCCCCACCACAAACCAGGTTACTTGATAATAATGTGGTGACAAACACCTATGTGCACAATAAAATTCCTAGGAATAGTGGGAGACCGGCCTGATCAAGACAGATTTGCAGACGGAGTGAAAAGTTCTGCATGAGGCCAGAGCTACTTAGTGCCCATTGGAATTTTGATATACGGATTTTCTCCACAATGTTTCAACTGTGCAATTTTTGGCAAAGAAATATTTTCAACAACAAGAATATAAGGCATATTAACATACATGGATCCAGTTCAATGAAGAGGCCAGTATAACAGCCACATGATTTACAGAAATATGATGTAGATGTAAGCCGAAAAATGCAATTTATGTGAGAGATCAGTGCCATCTGTAATAACACAATTTAGGATTAGTGAAGGCACTTTTCAGTATTGTTGTACTTGTCACCGAGAGTCAACTTCTGCATAAATAATTTTCATTCTTCTCTCCAACTTCCACGAAACGACAGATGTTCAGTCTGTTCAGCCTTTTCTATTTCACTTGCAGATAAAGACAAACAGCCATAAATACATTCAATGTTCCTTAAAGCAGAACTTGATAGTGAGTTCAGCAGGGACGATTTATTTGTTTAAGTAACATCTGCAAGAAAGCCTCTTAGATTATTTCGATTGAATGCCGCATGAATTTGTGCTAGATATGTTCTGGGGTTTATTTCAACGTCTACTGATAGTCAACACGATAGCTAGGCGGGCTTGTTGGTGATACATTTTCCAACAAACAGAAGCGTGAACAATGGGGATGAAGGGTAGAAAAACACAGATCAAGCACTGGCTCTGAACTAAAGTTTAATCACAAGAAACATGTATTTATAAAAGAACAGCCCACAACAGAAGAATGAAACTAGAAAGCTGTGCTACTATGTTAGGTCAGGATAGGCAACCTCACAGTAACGCAGGAGCAGGGATGGTTTGCTGACACACAATCTCGTTTTTTTTTTCATTTGGTAAGCCTCGATGATTTCCCTGGCTAACTGGTCGGGTTGTTTATACAAAATGGCACTGTACTATAAGGAAGCGAAACATTATTGACACTCTCGGCAATGATCAACTAAATTAGTAATACGGGTAGAGTCTAATAAGTTATTCTGAGTCATTTGTTATTACACCGTCCCATTTGATCTATGTATATTTGGCCACAGGCCAGAGCTATTTTATAAAAAAACTTCCTCAGAGCACAACAAAAATTTCTTGTCATGCCTAATGCCACAAGACGCTACAGATGTATTAGGATTGCAGGCCTTTTTTCTACAATTGAACAAATTTTACTGAGCTTATTTGGGGCCAAAAAAACATCAACTTCATAAATATAGGCCACAATTTTTAAGACCATGAGAAAGGCTGTGTGCATAGGATTATACCAGGCGGGCTGACCGGCGCCTTTCCAGGCCGAGAGCGCGAGCGCAGAGGCATGCCGCGCTGACTGGTCGCCGATAACAAAAAAGTGTAAACACAAGGGCTGCAGGGGGACGCCGGTGACGCTACCAGAACTGCAAGACGGGAGGCCGCCGATGCTCCGATTAAAAAAAAAAGGAGGGGGGAAGGAAGGAAGTGACTAAGAGAGTGAAAGGAAGTGAGGAAGAGTGAGCGAGGGCAAAGTGCAAGAGATAAGGAAGGAGAAGCAGGGAGTCGAGGGTGCGAGGAGAATCTGCCTTTTTCACAAATTGTGGCGCCCTCTGGGAGTGGTTGAAAATTCGTCTGCTACTGATTGAAAACATCCTTGGTGCCAGTGAAATGACGCTGTGTGTTCTTGAGAGCTATCGCCATCTATCGCATACGCGTGTCACGAATATTACCTACACATGGCCTCCGAGATCAGCTACGGCAGCGCCAATTGCGGAGGCCAAGAGCTGCGCATGCGCCGCTGGAGTTGGTGGTTTGTTTTCAACCAGGGAAGAGGCGCGCATGCGCAGAGCGGACTTGTGGAAAAGGCAGAATTTATGTCAACATAGAACTTGCCGCACGAACAGAAACGGTAGAACAAAACCGAGACTTGCGAACTGAGCGCAAGTATCAATCTTTGTCAAGAAATTAAAATCGTTTCGCGAACCTCCTGCGCACTAAATAGAAGGAAAACGTAGTACACATATTATTTCTATTAAAGAAAGTTGAAACTGGTTTTCTTCGGCGAAATCTGCGTGGCTCGCCGCGACATCTAACCACATGGGCTATGCCATTTTGGTAGCCAGGAAAGAACAAGCGCGTTTCCCACTTTTTAATTTCAGCACATTCAGGATCGTTCTTGCACAAAACGACACAGAATGTAGCAATCCGGCAGTGCACTGTTCCCACAAAGCGCAATGTGCGTGAGAATATGTTCACCTTAACAGGCGTTTGCGTCAGCCGTGCAGTACGCTGTCCACCTTCGTATCACCGGAACCGAACCAACCAGTGTGATTTCAGCGTGAGTGCAATGTAGTCGGCGTATATACCTCATAGTCACTGAGAAAAAAATATCGTTTCTGCCTTCTTCTTCCCAACATCTCAAACATGACAAAGTGCAGCAGTCTTTCTGCCTGAGCAATGCACAAAGAAACACGAACACTTGCCGACACGATAAATGCCCGTTTGAGTTATACGCAACATGTAGAAGTCACTTCACAAGCATACACACTTCTGTAACAGATATGCACGCGAAATGTAACACATTTCAGAATGGTAAACAATCGAAGATGCACATTCAGCTTTCGCCGAAACGTGGTAAAACCGCAACCCCAACGTGCTAACGGCCATATTGTGAAATTTGAAAAGAGAGCTTGGGTGGCTACCGGCGGCCTCCTGGGGGTGAAATTTTGTTTTAGTTGCAGTTCCATTTTTAGAAAGCTTTTGTGTGTAATTTATTTCAGCGTTATTTTTGGTGCTTTATTTAGGTCTTGGGTTATATCAGCAACGTCGTTTGTTTATAAAAGGCTACGAAGTTACGCAGCCCTACTCCCGGCATGTTAGATGATATCCTTGCCCGTAACACCCCTTTGGTATGCAAGAATTGAATTCCAATGGCACGAACCCCTAAGACTCAGGGTGTAAGCGTGTTTTAAATGAAACAAATGTTCAAAAAGGTGGTTTTGTTTTTACAGCCGACTTCGACATGTCGGGTTTCTTTAAAATGAGCAGTACTGGTCGCAGATTATTAGTCTGAATTAGTTCAGGAGATGTGGTACGCTACAGCAGCGGCGGCCACTCGTTTCTCCATAACCGAATAAAACACGCTAGATATTGCAGCAAAATATGGAATATTCACGACACCAGCACGATATACGTCTACAAAGAGAATCCACAGCTACACAACACACGTCGGAAACTGCGACGGAAACAATAAGCCATTACCGCAGTAAGTAAAAAATAGGCCCTAATCCCGGGTGCCGCTATGCTCTTTTGTTCTAGTTTAACACGCACAAAATTAAAAGCAAAGCAATTCGTTCTTCTAGCCCAGCTATACCTTAACGCCAGACGAGCGCACGTTTGTCCGACGTAGAGAAAATTGCTATGACTCTGACAGGTGTCACCTCATTAACCGGGGGCTACACGTCTCGAAACACACGTCAGTCCCTAATGCTTCATCTAACCGGATTAAGCGGAACCAAATATACGGCCATTCTTACAGATGTGGTAGACGTTTGTTTTCAGACGTTTAGCTTAAGTGGACATTTCGAATGTCTGCTGGTACTGCATGTGCATTATTTTTCTTTAAAGTTTCAACTGTTGCTTAAACCCTCATAAGCAATATCTGCCACGGAAATTTGCAAGAATTTTCGTGGCCTCTCGCTCACCCTATTCGCCAGAACGAAGAAATAGCCTTTAAACTGACGCTCAAACAACCGTGTCCTATCTTTTTCGCCTGCCTCTTCCGCTTGGCGGGTTCGGCTGCGCGAACGCTTGAATTTTGCGACCCTGTCACTGAACTTACGCGCTAGCACGACAGAATTCATAAATCCATCTGTCTATCTATCTTGTCCCTGTTAAAACTTCCGTTCCTACTGAGCTGCATCCACCTCTCACAATTCACGTGTTCGCCAGTAGCACTTACTTTGGCATCGTCGAAAAATTTTCCCCCGCGCTGCTTTGGTAGCCCTTTTTTCTTTGCTTCATTGGGCAAGCTGCGGCGCGTTTGTACCTGCTTCTTCTTCTTCACACACTTGGCAAACTTCATTCGTACCGGTACTCATCGCTGGTTCCCGCAGATCGATGGATGGATGAAAACTTTTATTGTCCCCCTTAAAGGGAGGCCTCTTACTCCCCACCCCCGGCACGCAGGCTTAGGGGATGGGGGCTAGAGCCTTCATGACTAAAGGCTAACTAAGAGATTTTTCTCTTCGCGGCCTCGGCCCCCAGGCGGACGGCTTGTTGCTGCCGAGCGGGGTCTTAGCTCTGCAGCAGGACTTCCCAGCTCTCTCTGCTATTGATATTTTCCTCGACTCCAGAGAGTCGACGCATTCGTATATAATGTGGTAGAGAGTACCGCTCTCCCCACATGCTTTACAAAGATTATTTTCCTATTCCCCTGGTAGTACTTGAAAAGCCAATACTGGGTTAACGAAATTTACAGCTTGCCGTCGCCGCCATTAAGTCGCCTCGCTATTACTTAGTGTCTTATCCGGTGGTGGCAGTAGTTTTCTGTTTAATCCATAATTCTGAGCGATTTCACATGCTGAGCGCGGCGCGTGACGTCATCAATTGGCTATGTGCCTCACCGCGTATGAACGATGCTCCGAAGACCTCCGGCGCTGCATGGTTATAAGTCTTATAGCCAACTAGCCCGCTCGCAAGTATACTGAACGATGCTGCCGCGCTGCAGTGGGGGGATATAAGCCGTGGAGCCGCCGCTTGAGCTCTCGCTACGTTCGCATATATATAAGCCGAATCTACTAATCCTGTCGACATAGCTTGCGGTGAAGAAGCAACAGGTACAAAAAAAAAGAAGATGAGAGAGTGAAACGAGCAACCCGAAAAGAGAGAAAGTTACGACGCAAGGCAGCAAAGAAGAAGACAACAACAACAATAGAAAAAAATATTCGGCCTTATCCGCGACTACTACTGCTTTCGCTTTGTATATTCTGGCTTAGCTGAGCTAAGCCACCGCCATTCTATTTTTCAACCACAGCTTCCAGCGAATAACTGGGGATGGAGTCCTGAACTATGCGCCCGGCTGTGCTAGCGCATATGAAATAGAATCTTGCGAACGGACAGGACATCGGATGGTTCACAGGAAGTGCGAAGCCATCCGAATGTCGGAAGATTGCAGGAGCTCAAAGCGGACAGTCTGGTTGCTATGACTACTTCGTCGCTGACCGTTTTCGTTTCAACCGCACTTGCGTTCAGCAAAAACAGCAAGACAAGCAAGATAGCTGGCGCAAGTAACAAAAGCTTAACGCGTGTACGCTCGAAACACGCATAAATAAAACACGCAAGTGTTATTCTGCATATTCAGGCGGGCAAGCGAGGCCATTTTGAGAGAGCTAGCACTCGTCAGGCTTAGGCACTAGCTACGCAAACCTTTCGTCATTTAAACAAGCGGGCTGAAATGCGAGCCGTGTTTTCAATCCGTCGACGGTTCCCAGAGGAGTATCGTTTACGTGATGTGATACGCCGCTCTCCTGGATCTCAATCCTCTTAGATGCCGCTGGTAACCCACTAGCAGGCCTTATATCTTTTTTTTATTTTAGAGCGATGTTCTTAAAAGTGTCACCTAGAAAAACTGCGCCGTCGGTCATCAAAATAGGTTATTGGCTAAAGAAAAACGCCGCCCCCAGATCAGAAATGAGAACTATGCATTCAGACATATCTTCAGTCTACCGATGGCATAATCTCTAGGCACCTCCCGAAAAACATCTTCTAACAGGCAGATAAGTGAACTGAAGAGATGTGTTCCGGTTGTGTGGAGATACACGTGGGCGGTAAGCAGGGTCGTAGCCAGGGGTAGGGCTTCGGTGGCTTCAGCTTCACCCGAAATATTTTGTTAATGTCATGCATCGCGACCAAAGAACAAACGGTACAGGAAGTCATTCTGGATTTCGTCTACAATGGCTTTTTAAAGCCAGAAAAGACATTTAGGCGCTATCATTGCGAACTCAGGCTGGATTTTATGGCAACTCCCTTGCGCATGAACTCACGTAACGCAAGGAGCACCATCCGAGCACAAAGTTTCAAGCCCGTTGCGATGGCTAGCCGGCTCGTCGCAGGACTTACGGAGACATTTGATTTCAGTTCCGAAACTTTACAATTAGAAAGTTCTCATAAACTTTTGACTCGAAAAATGCATCTCCATTTTCTAAAGACGTACATTGGTCCATACAATGAGGCAAGCCACACTACCAGACAAATCATGACATCGTCAAAATCACTTCTAATATAGTTTTCAAGAACAAGTTACAAAGCGCCGTCAATGATAATTATTCATCTCTGTTTTGTAGCGATCGTGGAGAACCACGCATCCCTCCGAAACGCCGCGCGCCGCGGAGGATGAAGGGGACAGAAGTATTCCTTCTCTTCCGGGGTTGAGTAACCGAAACGGGTTGCTCGATAGCGCCGCGTTTCCCTCTTCCCTCGCCGGGCGCAGGAGCGCACCGCTAGGCGTCGCAGACGCGACGCTCATTGGCCGAAAAAGGACAAAGGGCAAGATGCGCCGAGATCGGCGGGAACCGGCTACCGCCGAGAAGAGACGACAGCGAGCCGCGACAACGGAAGGACGCAAGGTAAATACCTCCCCGCTATACTTCTTTGTTGTCGCCATCTTGCCCTTCGAAGTGTCAGGCCCCATCCAAAAGGATAGGGTCTCCAGCAAGACCTTCACCAGCGTTCTTTTTGGGAAAACCCAATAAACATCTGGTTCCGGGCAAAGTCCTGTTCTGTGTTGTGTCGTACTTCGCATTACCACTTTGTGGCCGTGAGAACGGCTGCCCGTGGTGTGTGATCGCGGGAGCTCGGTGTTTGCGGCCTAGACCTCAGAAGAGGCTCGACGGCTTAGTAAGAACCCCCACAACTGGCGCCCCAACGTGGTTCTCTCGTGCAGAAGCACTTGAGCTACTCGCTCCCGCCGGACACAATGCCAGACCAGCAGAGTAATCTGCCTGATCTGATGTGGCTCGCAGAGCTCAGCCCCGGGTACAGCGAAAGCCCGGCCCACGGCTTGCTCGCCGCCAGCGCGACTCTACAGACGGGACAATTCGCCGCTGCAGGAGCAGCCAGAGAAACACGACGCCCGCAGGCAGATTCCGGCAGACGCCGCGAAATGCCGCCCTCAAGAGTTGGCGCGCCCCTGCACTACGCGCGAACGGATTGGGGAGAAGCACCAGGCACGCCATGTCCGCCCTCGCAGCTGCCAAACGGCAGCACAGGGGCCGCGCCAACCCCGTCGAAGATCTCGCCACTCGTCGTGGCACCCGAGAGCGAGGCAGCGGCAAACGCCGAGAACCTCGCAGGAGTCCTCGCCAACGCATTCCAGCAAGCGCTGCAGTCCTTCCAACCCAGCCCGCGGATCGGAACACCGATCCCAACGTACAGCGGCTACGGCGATCAAATGAGCGCCAACAGCGTTCTCCTGGCGTTAGACCAGTACGGCTAAGTCAACGGCTGCAGCGAGACCCACATGTTGCGAAGAGTGATACCAGTGGCACTGGTTGACCAAGCCGCTAGGTGGCACCGTTTGGTAGGTCACACAGCGAGCACTATGGCTGAATTCCGCAGTATATTTAGGGAGGAATTCCTTCCTCACGACTACCAGCAGCGAATGCGGCGAGAATTGGAACTCCGAACCCAAGCTCCCGACGAGTCGCTCGTCGAATACGTCAGGGCGATGCAGGAGCTTTACGATTACGCCGATCCCAACGCTTCGAACACGGAGCAAGTGGAACGAGTAATCCGACAGAGCCACCCCACCTTTGCTCTTTACCTGCGGGGAAGTCGCTGCAGGAACCTGAATGAGCTTGCCGTGGAAGCGCGTCGGGTGCAAGCCGAAATTTCAGCTGCCTGTGCGTACCGGCCCCCGCCACCCCCATCGGATTGTCTGGAGCCCAGCTGCGCCTGGAATGGCAGTGCGCGATCAAGGAGTGAAAACGCTCGAACGTCACGTGTTTCAGGTGAGGGCGCTTTCCCGGAAATCTCGGATCGCGCTCTTGATCCCTACACAAACGGGCCGAGGATCATCGAAGCTGTGCGAGAGGAAAAGTGGTCAACCTCACGCCGACCGCCCGACAGAGATTACCAAACACGGTCAACGATCGAGCGCTAGTGACGCGTGCGGACGGGCAGCGTAACATGGTGGTGGCACCGGCTCAACAAGCTCTCACGGACGGCCGTACGCGAGAGCACCCTCGTCTGCCTCAGCCTAGAGCCCGGAATCCCGGGCCATGCTTCTCTTGTGGCCAAGTTGGTCACTTGGCTCGTGCCTGCCCTGCGAGTCAGGGAAACGAGGTAGGCCGCCGGTAGCAGCGCCGGCGGCCGAAGCTGATCCGAGCGACGGAGCTGCAATAGTGGCACCCTCACTTCTCAGGATCGGAACACCGACCACTACCAGGGCTCCGTTCATAGACCTTGCGATAGCAGGGACTACGTTCCGAGCACTGCTTGACACTGGTGCTAGCACTTCTCTAATCGGAGACGAAGTCGTTTCCCGCCTTCGACAGAGAGGCATTCGGGTGCGAAAACGCAGCCTGCCCCTCCAGTTGGCGAGCGGAGAAGTATACTCCGGCGGTGATGTGCGCCTCATCGCGCGTTGGAATCAGCGCGCTCGGCGACAGCGTTTCATTCATCTGCCTGGACTCACGGTACCAGTTATTCTCGGCCCAGATTTCTTGTCCCGTACGGGAATCGTGGTTGATATCGGCAATGGTGGCTATCGGGTAGCCCGTTCGCGCCACTCAAGCCGTTCGTCACAGCACCGACCGCGACGGCCGAAAGGACAGCTTCCGAGGTGGAAAGGAGGAATACCTCCCGAGGAAGCGGCGCTCCCCCTCAGCCGCTGAATACAGCAGCTGCAGCCCGTCCCCATGCCTTGCGCGTGGGCGCGGAAGAGCGTTTACAGGGTTTGCTGGCAAACGCCGACAACCTGACAGACCACGAGCGCGGCCGCGTCTTTTCGTTGTTAGGAAACTTCGAAGAGATGTTCACGGACCGCCCCGGCTGTACCAAGCTTGTACAGCACCGCAGCATCGAGACAGGAGACGCGCCGCCTTGGAAATCCAACCCGAGACCGGTCAGCCCCGCCAAAAGGCAGGCGATTGACGCGGCGCTGCAAGAACTGATCGATGCGGGCATTGTTCGCCACTCTTCAAGCCCCTGGGGATTCCCAGTGGTGCTGGTCCCCAAAAAGGACGGTAGCTCACGGCTGTGCGTGGACTACCGGCGACTGAATGCGGTCACACAAAAGGATGCATACCCCTTCCCGAGCGTGGACGACATTGTTTCGAACCTCGGCGGAGCGCGGTATTTTTCTACTCTGGACGCTAGCAAAGGCTATCTCCAAGTAGAGATGCGACCAGGCGACGAGTGTAAAACGGCGTTCACCTGCCACAGGGGTCTCTACGAATTCGTTATGATGCTCTTCGGTCTGTCCGGAAGTCCGAGCACCTTTCAGCGGCTGATCGACCGTATACTGGGAGACGCCAAATGGCATCACGCTCTCGCCTACCTGGACGACATCGTCATCTACTCCCGCACATTCGAGGAACACCTCCGAGACGTTCTGGGAAAACTCAGAACAGCAGGTCTCACGCTGAACCCCGCTAAAGCACAGCTGTGCAGGGCTGAAGTCAGTTTGCTCGGCTACCGCGTTCAGCGAGGAAAAGTAGCCCCGGACCCTGACAAACTTCGCGCTATCCTGGAATTCCCGGTGCCGTATGATGTAAAGGCCGTGCGCCGTTTTCTCGGCATGGTGGGCTACTATCGCCAATTCATTCCCAGCTGCATCCGCCTGCAAACCTCTCTAACAAAATTGTTAAGGAAGGCAGCCTCGTGGGAATGGGGAGAGGAACAGCAGGCGAGTTTTCGTCAGCTCTCGCAAGCCATCGCCGATACCACGTCACTGAAACTCCCCGACCTAAATAGGCCCTTTTTGATCCAGACAGATGACTGTGATTTCGGAGTGGGCGCAGTGCTTCTCCAAAAGGAGGACGAGAAACTGCGCCCCGTGGCGTTCGCCAGCCGCGCGCTGACGCCGGCGGAGCGCAACTACTCAGTGACGGAGAAGGAATGCCTCGCTATCATCTTCGCGCTCCGAAAATTCGAGATGTACGTGGAAGGTACAAGGTTCACGGTCGAAACCGATCACATGGCCTTGACATGGCTGACCCGCTTACGCGAGCCGAGCGGGAGGCTCGCGCGCTGGGCACTGACGCTACAGCGCTTCGATTTCGAGGTGCGCTACCGGAAAGGTGCCACAAACGTGGTTGCGGACGCGCTGTCGCGCGAGCCGGTGAATGACCCGTCCCCAGCCGCGGGAGAGGAGGCGGGGCAACTTCCCCGCTCGTCGGGAAAGGAGGGCCGAAAGGAGAAATTCCTGCCTCCGGAGCACGCGCATCTCGTGACAGCGAAAACGCCGATCGAAATTGCATTCAGCAGGGAAGAGTTTATCAAAGCCCAACAGGAAGACTTGTATTGTCGTGAGATGGTCGCCAGTCTGCGTGTAGAGACGTTCCAATCGACACCGCTGGCCGAAGAGCGCGCAGAATCCGCGGAGAACGCGGTAGGCGCGAGCTCTAGTGCAGCTGGTATTGCTGCCAGTGAGCTGGAGAGCTTCCTGTTGGACGCTGATGGAGCTTTGCTGAAATACGTGCCTGGCAAAGAAGACTCAAACGAGTGCTTCAAAGCCGTCGTCCCCGGCCAACTGAGGCATGCTGCTTTGCAGCACTATCACGACGCAGACGGTCACGGAAGCGCACCAAAGACATGGAAGAAACTATGTCGGCTCGCTACCTGGCCAGGAATGAAGGCTGATGTATGTAAATACGTACGGGCCTGCCACGTCTGCCAAGAAAGGAAGCCGCGAGGTGGAAAACCGCCTGGCCTGCTCCAACCGATCGTGAGCACAAAGCCATGGGAAACTGTGGCGTGCGATCTGATCGGACCGCTGCCGCGCAGCAAAAGAGGGCACAAATTTGTGTTAGTGGCGACATGTCACTTCAGCGGAATCGCTGAACTCTATCCGCTGCGAAACGCCACAACGAAGGAGATCCTGACGAAGCTCTCAGGATTGTTCTGTCGCTACGGGTTTCCGGAGAGGCTGATCACTGACAACACCTCGTATTTCACGGCGAAAGTTTTTCGTGATACGTGTGCCGCCATGGGCGTACGGCAGCAGCGAACGACGTGTTATCATCCGCAGTCAAATGTCACCGAACGCCGCAATCGCGATGTGAAGCCACTACTCGGGGCATACGCCCGGACGCACAACGACTGGGATGAGCACCTCGACGCGATCACCTTTGCACTGCGAACAAGCGAGAATCGCTCCACAGGTTTCACGCCTGCCTTCCTGATGTTCTGGAGGGAACTAAATACGCCAACTGACACTATTTTGACCAAAAGGCAGGATGCTTCGTCAGGCGAACCGGCAATAGCCGACTACGCGCGGCGCATGCGTGATCGCTTGCAAAAAGCAGTGAGCGAGGCCAGCCAAAATCGCGCTAAAGCAAGGGCTAGCCAGAAGGCTGCCTATGATCGCGCGCATCGGAACGTGGAATTTCAAGTGGGAGACTTCGTTCTAAAGCGTAGCCACGTGCAGAGCGATGCGAGCACGGGGTTCGCAGCTGGCCTTGCGCCTAAATGGATTGGGCCGTTCATAGTTGCGGAGAAGCTCTCGCAGTTGAACTACAAGCTGAAAGATCCAAACACGGGTCGACTCGGCAAGCCGATCCACGTCGGGGAGCTAAAGCAGTACTTTTAACGGGAAGTGGCTGGCAGAGCGGCAGCGCCGATTTCGCGAAGACGCGGGAAAAGGTCAGTGCCCCCACCTACCCCCAAAGCTCGCCCATACAACACCCGCTCTAGGCGAAAACGACCTTGACGGGGTAACTGGCCTGACAACAACACGTCGACCGCTCAGAAGAGCGGTCAGGTAGGCAACCGGTTGTGAGGAAGCGAGCTGGCTACGGGAGGGTCGTATCTAGCAGTACTGTTGGTATGTCCCCTCGTCCCAAACAAAGGGGGGGAGGAAAGGAAAAGCGGGCGGTGGCGAAGACGCTACCAAGCTGTCCCCCCTCTCCACTCGCTGCCGTAGGGACCTGGCCAAATGGCAGGCAACTATTGGCTAGGAGCGCCAAAGGAAAACTAGTCGGAAATCCGAAAGGGGTCTCCCAGAAAGCGCTGCGAAGACAGGCGTCGTCTCCCAGCGAACTCGCTGACGCAGTCGACATCACAAGCATCGGATAGTCAGCAGCAACAAAGCCTTGGGTGCCAGCGACGGTCGCAGCTCTAGCCGCCACAACAGAAGCGCGCACTCCCTCGAGACCGGCCGTGCCACAACCCAAGTCGCCGCCGCCCAGCCGTCAGGAAGCAGCGCGCCCGGCGACGGTTCTGGACGGCTGTAGGAGCAGCAGCTGCCGGCTGCAGTGCTGCCTCTCGAGCGCCGGATCGCCATGGAGGGACACTTCTCGAGATAAGCGCTTCGGATATCGCCGCTGTGTTTCCAGCAAGTGGCGTGCGTGCGTGCGCGCGTGTGGGTGTGACCGCGGTCGTCGCAGCTCTGTGACAGCATTTCCGTGTAGTCGGCGTACCGACGAGCGGTGCCATGTGGTCATCGCGAACTTCGAGACAAGGGATTAATTCGTGCTTCACGGCAGACAGAGTAGCTGTGGAGCAGCGAACGGAAAGATTACGGCGCAACCAACCCTCCAGGCACTGGACGTCGCGAAACCGCCGTGGCGGCGCTTACACCTGCGTAGTGAAGAAGTGTACGGAAGCCCGGACTACCCGACCATCCCAACTAGCCACCCGGACAGCGGCGTTGAAGCGTTGGATGCAAGACAAGGCGGCAAGGAAGTCGTTGCCGGCCTACCGTCGCCTGAATTCAGATGACGTTCGGTCTTTAGGGAGGAGGAGTGTAGCGATCGTGGAGAACCTCGCATCCCTCCGAAACGCCGCGCGCCGCGGAGGATGAAGGGGACAAAAGTATTCCTTCTCTTCCGGGGTTGAGTAACCCAAACGGGTTGCTCGATAGCGCCGCGTTTCCCTCTTCCCTCGCCGGGCGCAGGAGCGCACCGCTAGGCGTCGCAGACGCGACGCTCATTGGCCGAAAAAGGACAAAGGGCAAGATGCACCGAGATCGGCGGGAACCGGCTACCGCCGAGAAGGGACGACAGCGAGCCGCGACAACGGAAGGACGCAAGGTAAATACCTCCCCGCTATACTTCTTTGTTGTCGCCATCTTGCCCTTCGAAGTGTCAGGCCCCATCCAAAAGGATAGGGTCTCCAGCAAGACCTTCACCAGCGGTCTTTTTGGGAAAACCCAATAAACATCTGGTTCCGGGCAAAGTCCTGTTCTGTGTTGTGTCGTACTTCGCATTACCACTTTGCGGCCGTGAGAACGGCTGCCCGTGGTGTGTGATCGCGGGAGCTCGGTGTTTGCGGCCTAGACCTCAGAAGAGGCTCGACGGCTTAGTAAGAACCCTCACAGTTTGTTTGTTTATTCTAATGAAATTTTACTTTTTAACCTCCAAAAGGTTCGTTAAGGAAATAAAACTGACCTGAACTGAAACCTTGAAAACGCTTAGTCGTATGCATTTATATAAATATTTTGTTGAGAGGTGCGTGTATACATGCTGTGAATGTTGTTTCGAGTGACGATGTTTCTGCATATTTATCAAGCTTTACCGTCGAATTTGTATAACTTCGTTCCAAACGATCAAGCAAGCATTCATTTCAACTCCTGTATTTCGACATTTTGATGAGAGAGCTATCACCATCCGCGACACTGACGCCAATGGGCAAGACATAGGTACTGTTCTTCGCCAACGCAACGCTGCGTCTGAAGAGCAGCATAAGCTAGCCGTTCTCTGAGAGCAGCTGAGGGTAACTACAACAGTACGGAGAAAGAATGCCTTGCCGTTGTTTGGCTTGTCCAAACCTTTCGGCACTGTTTGTATCGTCGGCGACAATCATGCGCTCTGCTTGCTGTCGTTAAATAACTTATCAGGTAGGCTGGGTTGCTGGGGCTATTTCTACATGACTGATTTTGTTTGGTTTGTGGGGTTTAATATCCCAAATCGACCCAGGCTATCAGAGACGCAGTAGTGGAAGATTCTGGAAATTTCGACCCCCTGGGGTTCATTAACGTGCACTGAGATTGTACAGCCCACGGGCGCTTAGCTTTCTTGCCTCCATCGAAAAGCGGCCGCCAAGGAGAGGATTACCTCCCGCATCCTTGGGAACAGTAGTCGAGCGCCGAAAGCACTACGCAACCCCTGCGGGGCTACGTCTACAAGAGTATACCTTCACCATCACCTAAAAATCCGGCAAAAAACACCTTAACGCTGACGCCCTCTCTCGTCACCCGCTGCCGTCTACTCCCACTACCTATTACGCAGCCTCTACACTCTGCTCGCCCATCCCCTCCCTGCTCATCGTTAGCCTTTTGATCATCATCGGGATGTTGCACGCATCGATTTGTCTCCGCTGTATATCAGCCGTGACTTCCTGGCCATGCAGCAGACTGATCCTTACTGCAGCGCAATTATCGCTCCCCTCCGCGGTTAGTCACCAGCCAAAACAGTCGCTTGCGTCGTCAGCTTCGCCTTTTCCGGTTTCAACACTGAACGCTATACCGCTCTGCTTACCCCTCTACTGTCACGGATGGGTTCCTGTTGTCCCTCGCTCTCTCCATCATTGAGTGTTGGTGGAAGGGGCGTCCGTGTGCTGTGCGATGTCAGCGCACGTTAAAGATCCCCAGGTGGTCGAAATTACTCCGTAGCCCTCCACTACGGCTCCCCTTTCTCTCTTTCCACTTTCACTCCCACCTCCCTCCCTTCCCTTACGGCGCCGTTGAGCCACAGAAAACAAGCAAGGCAGTTACCGCGCCTTTCGCTTCCTATAAACCAATCAGTTTAAATCAATCAGACGATACCCCTGCCGGCCATTCAGGGCACCACAAGACATATGAGCGTATAAAAAGCCTCTACTTTTGGCCCGGGCTTTCTACTAGCGCGCAAATACATATAATCATGTGTGCCATACCAACACCATTAACTTCTCTTCCTTGGACCCCTGGAGCCTCTTCCTTGTCCATCTGTACTTTTCGATTCTATCGCCGTTGACTTGTCAAGCCCGCAGGTCGCCTTTGGGTCGTAACCACTAATGACTACCTGACCCGTATGCTGAAGCAGCCCTTCGCTTCGGGGCCGCTTCTGAGGTTGCGAATTTTAATGCGAAAGCATTACTTCGCTGTGTTCACAGATGTGTCCGCAAAATCGTGTCCGCAGCAGTTGTGAGTAATTGAGAAGAGCCAGAGGTTAATGAGTGGTGTCGATCGATAGAGGGTAGCGTAATGTTGTGTCCGAAAAAAATAATTAAGCCCAATAAGTGAATAGGTAATAATTAGAATAGCTGGTTCACAGGAAAGGAAAGGGGCAGTATCTGTCACACTTGTTTTGTGGACACCTGAAACGGGCTGTAATGGAAGAGAGGAAGATGGGAGTGAAAGTGGGAAGAGAGAAAGGGGTGCCGTAGTGGATGTAGTCACGCAACCGGAAGTAGAGCCGAAAAAGGGCATAGGAAAGGATTGGCGCTCAATTTGAAAGTATCAAAGACTAAAATGGGTAAACAAAAAGTGAATTAAGCAACTGGAAGCAACCAGAAGCAACCAACAGCAGCATCCGTGCCTTCGCATTACTCCAATGCAGATTCTGCAGTGCTATTTAATTTTTTCCTGCTGGCGACCATCTTACGCCATGGTACTCCCCGTATTCTGATTAGCTATCCTAAAATTTGCCATTGGTTTAGTGTCATCCAACACCCACCGGCTTTTGCGTTTTTGCAACCCCGACAATCTGTCACCCTTATTTTGACACCCGCGCATGCGGGCCTTCCCGGTAATGAGGAGGCTCGCTCCCTGGCCCGAGCTCTGACTTTCCAGGCTGGGGAGGAACAGTCTTCCTCAGATGGCGGGGAGTGCCTGCTGCCCTTTCGTGACATCCTTGCCTACCGTCGCGAAAATAGGAGGACTTACGCACCCCCTGTCCTGAATCTCACAATAACACAAGCTGCCCATTGGCGCAACCTGCAAATTCGCATCCTTCTCCACGCCCGCTTTCCTGACCAGTTTTCTTCTTCCTGCAAGCTTTGTGGCAAACCTGGCGACTCTCTACACACACTACTCACCTGCCCCTCATTCCCTCATCCTTCTTCACCAGAGGTGGCCCTAGATTACTGGGAGAAGCTACTCACCAGTACCTCCTATAAGGACCAGCGCAAGATCATGCGCTCTCGCTCGGATAGCCCACCAAGGTCTTCCCTTTCCTTTGTAAGAGGGCCCTCCGTATATGGAGGGGGGTCTCAAATGCCATGTAGGGGGCAGCGCCACTGGCTACAGCCATTCTTCTTAGTTTATGACAACACTATCCGACACAACATTCTTCGCTGTTTCTGCCTCCACATCTGCATCGTTTGGTGTCAAGTTAGTTGCACGTATGGCCCATTATCGTCAAATTGCTCGCCACAGCACTGGAGCCGCACAAAGGAAACTCTACGCCGCTATGACCAGCATTGCCGCACGGTCTGCGTTTCGCCCGGGTAGGAATTTTCCCCTGGACACCAATCTGCACTCCTGGATTGTCCGAGAAATTTCTGCACCACTACATCGGTCCTTACACAGTGCTTCAACAAATCTCCGCCGTGAACTGCCTCGTTTTCTCTCTAATACCGTCAGCGATCGACGTCGACGCTCAGCAGAGGTTGTTCACGTTTCGCGCATGAAGCTGGACGCCAGGCTACTCCCTTCGGTTTAAAGAGCGATAAGGATGGCCACTTCCTTGCCGGGAAGAATTGTCCTCGCCATGGATGTAGAAAAGGCTTATGATAATATCAGTCATGCTGTCATTCTGGATTTCATTGACATGCTCCGTTTACCTTCTAGAGTACGCAATTTTGTAAAATCTTTCCTTGAAAGTAGACAATTTGCAATACGCCTCAGTGGCAATGCCACCGCATCATTTGTCCCTCTTCGCGGCGTACCCCAGGGTTCAGTGTTGACAACAACAATGTTTAATATTGCATTTATCTCCCTTGCATGGCGTTTACATGAAATTTCTGATATTAAATTCTTAATATATGCTAATGACATCACAGTGGGGAGCACACACAACGATCTACTGCCTCAATACGCTGTCCTGCAATCAGCTTGAGATATTACGTCTACATAATTATCTTCTATTGGCCTTGAACTTTCCGCCAGTAAAACTACGTTCATATCAGTCGCCAACCACTGGGGGCGCCGGAAATTAGCGACAACACCTATTCGTCTACAGCTGTCCGGAACACCCCTTCAGGAAAGTTCAACAGCAAAAATATTGGGCTTAAGAATTAATGAGTCAGGAACTGGAACTTCATGGCTGTCTTGCGCTAAAAAAATAGGCGTTACAGACTTTGGGTCTGATCAGACGCATTACTCCAAAAAATGGGCGGTGCTCGCTCCGATATTGCAAGACAGTTGCTGCGGGCTGCTGTGCAACCGCGCCTTGTTTATCAAGCCCAATTTCACCATTTGGCAAGGGCACAATGGTATCGTCTTGAAGCTATAAATTGAGAGGCAATGAGGGTCGTCACCTGCCTCCCTCGCATGACACCAATCGTGGCACTCCAAAAAAACGCTCAACTAAACACAATAGATGAACTGGTGCAGCAACGACGTGATGCACGCAGGATTAAGGGCACCCTCTCTCACGCAACGTGCGCTCTGAGGGTTTATGCTTCGTCACATTCACTACTACCACCGCTACTGCCAGTTCTTCCTCCTTGGCGTTTTGTGCAGCAGCTGAACGATAACAAGCCATCTGATTTACGATAACCGAGAACACAGGATACAGCGTCGTCACTTCGCGGCCGAATTATGGAACAAGACGCCCGCTTGCCACAAGGTTTAATTATAATTTACGTCGGCGCAAGCATCCAAGCCTGCGAAGTGACAACTGCAGTTTACTGCCCCAACAAGTCTTCACTAAACAATACATTAACATTTCAATTACCGGAACCTCCATCTTCGTTTGTGCAGAAATGCTTGCAATGCAAGAGGCGATTTGCTCTGTGACCATCATTCCCATGCTTCCCATGGCCTGGGAATGATGTCCTCCGTACTGATGTCCTCCAAATGACAAAGCTACTTAGACGCGTTTATAGTAGCCCAGAAATCTGCCAAAACATATGCAATCTAGCCGCTCGCATACCACAGCCAATTCGTATTGAATGGACTCCGCGTGACCATTGAAGTGCTCGAAGCCAGGTGGATTCTGCCGCTTGGCTTTCACTCTCAACCTCAAAATCATCAAACCTCATAAATTTGGACAATGCTATCCTACTTTTAACAAGAAAGGAGTACCTCCGACGCTGTAAACGTTCTTTTATACCCCGCGTAAGGTAAGCCTCCCCCGCTGTCTAACCAGCGCAGAGAAGGTGGCGCTTCGGAGGATTAGAGTTGGATTGGCCCTAACACTGGCAGTGATTCGAAAGTGGCCTCAATTTCGGTATTTCTATCCACACCCTGAGTGCGCTGTCTGCAAGTACAGAAATACAGAAGCTGACATTCATCACCTGCTGTGGAAATGTCCAGCACTGAAGCCGACGCGGATCCGGCACCTAGTGACAGCTGGCCTCTCCCCTATAATCCGCAGTCAAATGCCGCTTGGACGCAGGGACCACATCATCGTTCACTCCTCGACTTCATTGCATCATCCCACCTTTTTTCATTCATTTGACCACACCTTTGGTCCGTCATAACCATCTTTTTATGCCCTGAGGCGGTAAACATCGCAAAAAAATTGTGTGAGCGCGGTGCCGAAACTTTCCCCTCTTCCACTTGTACATACCGATCACCATTATAATTCAATGGCGTTCTCAGGCTTGCGCGAAGAGATTCAGCTAGAGCCTGGAGAAAAATGTACTATCCGTGGCGCCAAATATTTCATTATACTATTGAATTTCTAGTGCATACTTTGCAGAACGCCTGATTTTCATATGTACTCTTTGTTGCGACTATAACTTTGATGCAATTAGATTGCACTTTTGGTGACAGCTGCTCCTGTGCAACGTACTCGAACCAAGGACACCGTCATTTAGATGTTTCCCTGGCCGTTGAATATGTATCACATATTTTATGGGGCAGGCAGCCGGTGAACATAGCCAAAAAGAAGAGAGAGATCTCCGATGACGATGAGGCAGTTTTTATGAATACCTGTGGGCCTACCGCGAAAGCTCCTACCCGCGCCACTGCCTACTTCTTCCTCATCTCTGACGCAACCCGGGGCTATCGAGAGATTGCACCAATCTTGGACAAGGAAGAACGACGAAGAGATGCACGACATAATAATGGGCGTGACTAGATGAGTGGAGGCAGAATAGAAGTATAATAACTGCTTGCCACTCCGATGATATGTTCAGTATCTGCAATGTACCCTGGCTAATCCTCCGTGGGTATGTGCCATTTTGAGAGATGACATCATCATCATCCCCGGATGAAGCCTGGCCTAGGAAGCTTGCGGCCACAGGTCGCCAAGGTCCGACGACTAAGCCCCAGTAACGCATCCGATGGCATGGTCAGGGGCTATGTTCTCATGTGTGGAAGCCTCTCTGGTCGGTGGGCTATTGTGGTCATCGTCTCGGGTAGGTTGGGCCTGTGGTCTGGCTTCTCGTTGTGTCTTTTTTTTTTATCGGAAAGTCTGCCACAAGGCATAAGTTGAGAAAGGGAGGATGGGATGCAGGAGATAGAAATTTAAAAGGAGTGAAGTTCAGTTGCACTTAGGTATTCG
Source organism: Amblyomma maculatum (assembly GCF_055883805.1). Lineage (NCBI taxonomy): Eukaryota > Metazoa > Arthropoda > Arachnida > Ixodida > Ixodidae > Amblyomma > Amblyomma maculatum. The sequence continues at coordinate 141,680,423 of NC_139345.1, read as the reverse complement.
CAGAGATTGGCGGTGTAGTGGTTGGTCCACTGTTCACTTCTTGTAATCACAATCGCGGTTCCAGCGCAGGCCCACCGTCATGAGTAGCCACGGTCTAACTGGAGTCGTTGCTGGATACGTCCACAGCAAGTGACGCACATCACAGACTTATGGTCTTATGGTCGTGTGGGTGGCGTCTCAAGTTGGTAGGCTGCTCTGGTTGTCTCTCCTTTGTCGTGTATTGTGGTCGGGGAGGGGCACGGGCGGAGCGGGGAAAAGGCTCGGTCGGATATAGTTTGGAGGGCTGGGGAACCGTCAGATGATGCATCCCAGGAATCATCTGCCAACGGCGAAAGCAGACGCGAGCCGGCGAAACACCAGGGCCAGTATGAAATGATGTACCCAGCTCCTGCAACCAAAATGTTATGGGGCGGGAAGCTGATGGACGCAGGAAAAGAGAACAGAGAGAAGATGTTCGTTGACGATAAGACGATATTATTAAATGTCGGCGGGCCTAGCGCGAGAGCTCTTACCCACGCAATTGCCCGCTTCTTCCTCATCCGTGTCAATATTGTAGCGTGTTCGTCTGCTCTCGTCACAGTCAGGTGCGACGACCAGTCCTGTGCTGCCGGCGTTGCCGAACAGAACACAGAGCTTCTGTTACATCATGGAGTCTGTGTTGCACGCGGTATAGTTCATCTGACTAATGGTCTAGCTCACGTGTTGATTACGAACTTCGGGAACGAACGGCAACGCATCGCTAAAGGCACCACGGTAGCCTACTTTGAAGGTTTCGCAGAAGCAGCCCACGGCTGCTTTGTTCTTGAGACGAACACGTCTGCCAGCCAAACGCCCAACTTCGACCCTAATGTCAATCCCGCTCTATCATCGGCAGAGAAGGACAGACTCGTCGGGCTACTCTTTCAGTTTCAAGACTGCTTCTCATCCGCCTCCGCGGTTAAACAGACGCCTTTGACCAAGCACCGCATAATAACCGACGACCGCACCCGACCAGTCCGACAGAACCCCTACCGAGTGTCATCGCGGGAACGCGAAGTCATTGCTCAACAGGTAGACGAGATGTTAAATGACACTGTCATACAACCATCGAGGAGTCCCTGAGCTTCACCTGTTGTCCTCGTTAAGAAGAAAGACGGAAGTTTAAGGTTCTGTGTGGACTACCGTAAGCTCAGTCAGGTCACAAAAAAAGACGTCTACCCGCTGCCACGCATTGATGACTCATTAGACCGGCTGCGCCACGCGCGCTACTTTTCATCGCTTGCTCTTAAGAGCGGTTAGCAAATTAGCGCATCGCCTACCGCATGTTTCTTGCTTTATTTTTTTCTCTCTGCTTTCGAATTCATGAAGTTGACATTTATTTTTTTTTAGAGAGGGGGGTAATGTAGCGCGTGCAACAGCAGCCGCTAGGCGGCTGCTAATCAAGAGTCTCGTGCGCGGACTCGAATAAGTGGCCCCGTGGCGTTCGAGAAGAAGCTGAAGTCAATTCCTGACACTCGGTGCTGTGGACCTGCTCTTCTGTGCCTGCTAGGTCAACCCCCTATTAAAAACCAACCTTCTGGTTACGGGCCTAAACGGCTACGTGACAATATAAACAACGTTTTGAGCATTGAATGAAAAATACTCATTAAAATATCGGTTAAAATATTTGTCCTGAACTTGTTCATTTCATACCCTTTACAGTTTTCTTATTAGCGGAATGCACTGCTTGCTATTTTAGTTAATACGGTTGTATAGTTCGGGTGATATTTTATTTACTTATTAAATAGCAAAACCATAGCAGCATTGATAACAGCTTTTTCTTCCACAAATTTTCACTGATACGAACATATAAAAAATAGAGTATTTTACTTCACTGGGCAGTGCACAACTTTCCAGAATTCTTTTGCAGCACCCAGAGCGCAATGGTAACCAATGTATTATTTATGTATTTGGTTCCCAAACCTTCGAAGAAAATTTCTGGCTACGCCACTGCCCAAACATAGAGACGACCACAAAAGAAAGACGCAAAACTTTGGATGGAGTTTAAAAGCAAGGTGCCCGTGTGCTGGGCGATGTAGGTGCACGTTAAGGAACCCCAGATGGTCGAAATTTCCGCATTCCTCCACTACAGCGTCTCTCATAGTCTGAGTCGCTTTGGGACGGTCAACCCCATAAACCAAACTAATCTATGATGCAGGCAGGGTACGTTCGCATGACTTGGTTAACGCAGGGCTTCACGTAAGCTTGGTTTTTATATAACTTGATATCACAAGACTGTACGCTGATGAGTGCATGTCGGATAATAGAGGCGCATATTAAGGGAATAGCAAATAACCGGGTAGATAAAGGCGAGTACGCGAACGAGTATTTTCGCGCTTAGTTCCAGACGATACCAATTGCTTCCCTATTAAAAAGACTAGCGCATTTAAGACAGACACAGACATACAACAAGACAGGACGAGTCTCCTGTCTTCCTGTCTTATTCTATGTCTGTGTCCGTCTTTAATGCGCTAGTCTTTTTATTAATGATGACACACCAACTAGCCCAGCTTTCTGCCTTGTCGGTACCAATTACTGCTGTAGCTCAAACTGGAGAGCTTATGTCTCCTAGAAATTTTTAATGTGAAGTCCCTTTCGCTACATGCATTAAAATAAGAAGGATGCCTACTCCCCTACCTGCATAGCGATATAGTAAATTTCCTTTTTGCGAAATTGTTCTGGAAAGAAGAAAATAATTTTTGCTTATTAATTACTACAGTGTGTAGTGTCTGGAATCCAAGCGCAGCAAATGAATCTTTGCAGCGAATTATTTTGTTATGTTAACTGTAAATATACAGGGAGGTAACATTTTTTACTTGCAGAAACTCGAAAGGCAGAGGAAATATTTGTTCATTCTGACTGGATGCAACGATTCAAACAAAATTATTAGGACAATATAGAAGTTCATTTTTCCCGTTATGACATCATCTGCGCTGTAATCCTTCTGACAGTTTTGTGATACGGGTATTCACTCCTCTACTATAGATGATATATCATGCAGTTAAGGGTAGTCCTTGTCACTTTATGATATTCAGTAAAGCGGATAACTGGGCTAGTTGGTATGCCATGATTATGAGGCAGCGCACCAGTGAAACTGATGAAGTCGTGTCATGCGACTAATTAAGAAGCCGAGACCCGGATGAAAAATCAAAATCAAAATTCATTTGTAGCATGCCAGCAGTCCGTTATTTATGAAATGAAGTTGTTCTTTGGGAAAACGTACATCGGCCAAACAGGCTGATGTCTCAACGAAAGATTGTACGAACACCGTTATAATGTGTATAAAACCACATCAGGCTTTCTATCGAAGCATTGCCGTGAGTGCGAGAACGAACCTGCCTGCAAACCTAACTTCTCGGATTGCAGCATCCTGGCCAAACACGTTTGCAAAATAACAAGAGAGATTAAAGAGGAGAAGGCAATAGCTGATGCGGGTACTTCATGCGTCAGCAAACCATCAATTTTGTTATCCGAGAAAGAGTTGCATTTCGTTGATGCGCGAAGGTAAACCATGATCAAGAATGCTGGAAGATCTGCTTGTTATCCGACCTTGTTGTGTTGTTTTTGCTGGAGTTCATATTTATTCTGACGCGCTCCTGAATAAAATTTAGTTGTAAGTTCAGCGCTTGTCCCTCTTCCTTTCTGCGTGTTTCATGGTGCGCTGCCTCATAATCACTTTATGATGTTTCATAATTTCATTACCAGAAAACAAATTCACTGCACTTGAATGATTTTACATACGTTTTCGAGCTCAGACTACTTCCCCTTGCTTATTATTTAGAGAGTTTTAATCAAAATGTAGTATTGCACTGTATGGCAGATCCGAAAGTGACCTCCTGCGCTCATTCGACATCCTGTAGTAACCGCAGTGAAACTGTGCTAGACATCCCTTCCAAGTGCACTGACTGCCAAGGAAAAAGACGACATTCTCTGTTCAGTAGGAGGAAGCGAAAAATTACGGCACTACAACCCTGATAAGCAAAGGAAATAGACGATCGAAAACAAAGAAGAATACGATTTATTTGTACCAGCCAATTACAAGATCATACCTACAGAGACGAAAGATGGGGAAAAATGCGCCCCACAAAAACTAAAATTAAGGGCACTCCTAATAGCTCTGTCACACGAGCAAATTTAATGTCATTCGTATCGAATGAGATTAGTATCTAATGTCATTATTTCCCTGCTGCACAAGAAAATTTAATGTCATTAGGTTCGAATGACAATCTTCATCGAATGAGTTTGGGGAACTCATTCGCATTCAATCTTGAACCGAAGGTGTACTCTCGACGCCAGATACGCAGCAGAAACAAGTAACGCATCAGAATATTCTGCATACAGTTAAATTCAAAAATTATATTTCTAGAGATTTGTTTTGGAACCTGTTAATTTAGGTGTAAATTATTCGCACTGCAGACTCTCGCGGAACGGCCTTACTTTCGGTCACAACAGTGGCCCACTCATGACAGCGACTCACGATAATTTCGGGCTCTGTGTTCCTTGGTGGTCGCATCTCCTCGTATCTCGAAACTATTTAAAGTTGTGACTGAGCGCATCACAGTTTGGACGTCAACTGCATGCTCTACGTGTCTCCGCGCCTCTCTGCACAGTGTATCCGCGCTCCGCTGTGTTCAGCCATATTGCTTGTTTACATTTATCGAATTTGTGTGTTACTCGATACTTGGCTTGGATTTTTATGACTGAAGTGCTACAGCACAGCCAAAACTAATGTTTTTCGATTGAATTATCGTACAGAAATGTTTTCATCAGCTTTAAAATTTTACACAGTGATTTCAGACGTCTTTTATGAGCACCGATGTTCCTTAAGTGCAGTTATTTTTCTAGCTGATCGTAATTGCCACTATTTGCGAATGACATTGTATTTTACCGTGTAGCGCCGAAAGAAACTGAATACTATTCGATGCATCGAATGACATTCGATTCGAATGACATTAAATCTGCTGGTGTGACAGAGGTATTATATGGCACCACTGCGAAGTTTTGAAGGTTACGTAGCCAGACTATTCACCCATTTGCAAATAACGACAAGTATGCGCTGTCCGCCACTCCTAAGTACTCAGGCAGTATAGTTTAGCTTGGACGAGCAATATGGTACACTGTTTCAAGAAACTCAGCAAGTTCTAAGGTCTTGTGCTGAGAAGACGTTAGAGGAAATGTCATCTCTCTAGATGGCCGCCAAGTGAAGCAGTTATAATTTATTTAGAATTGATTTGTCTGGATTTTTAAAGAATTGTTTCTGTAATAAAATAGCCGTTTACTAATCTATAATGTAATTCTTGTTCAATTAAAGCCGGTTATGAGCAATTTTACACTTTCACAAAATACCCCTAAACTGCATGGTGTATCATGTATGATACACGACAATATTTTGAGAATTGTCACAATTGCCTCAGTTGCACAGCTTTTTTTTTTCAAAACAAAGGTTGATATAGGCGATTGCGTCATGAATAAATCACACTGTAATTTTTGGACAGAAGAAGAAACTTTAACAGTAAGGGGTTAACCCTGGCCTGAAGAGTAGACCCGAAGCAAGCGCAATCATTGCCTAGCTTCTAATGCTCGTACCTCGGCACCCGCCTTTTCTTCAACGATGTAACTGCTTCTTAGCGAGAAATTTTTCCGCTTTTTTAGCATTCACTTTATTAAGTTTCCTTTGGAGTCAAGCATTACCACTACGACAAAACCTAGGCGAAGCCCCCCACACTGTAACAGGCATCTGTAACACTGTAACAGGTACTGTAACAGTCTCTAGTACCAGGTACAGGTTCCATCGCACGTGTTCAACGTTAGCGGCACATGTGAGATTATTGGTCTACACAGCGCTAGTTTCAATCTCTAATCACCAATGAAAACTTATTAATCAATACATCGCACTATAAAATACTCCCAATCAATCAACCAGCACTAGGTATATCATATACACTCCATACAAAGAGTCCATCATTTTTGTGGTGCGTTTTACGACTCACCCTTCGTTAAAGTTGATGCACTAGAATGCAGTGGCACGATCTATCGGGCCTCAGTTTCGGTTACCCTAGCATTAACGCCATCAGATATCCCCGGCAGCGTTTTCAATAGTCCTTGGAAGCTCACTCGCAATCAAAGGTACGACGATGGGATTTCGGTGCAAAAGAAAACAGTACGCTTCGTGTAAAACCACTCGCACAAAGTGAGATTCGAGATTAGGGCGAGGCAAACACATCAGCTTCGCTGCTCACTACTTTAGGTCACTGCGCATTGCGGTAGCCGATTTGTTCACAATCTAAGCTGCCACTATTTCCCGTCGCGCTTCTGATGTGCTCGTATTCATCCTCTCCATCTCTTATGGCAAAGTTGTACTGAAGTTCTTAGGCCTGCTTTCATCTTAATAAAACCTCAAACAAATGTTAAATGCTTAGCTAAACATGGCGAGATGTAAATGGGTAGTCAATGCTATACAAAGCACAACTTAGCAAAACTAGTTCTAAATATTTATCCTGCATAAATATCCGTGCTTAGGCAAGCTAAGCCACTACCTAATTGTTTTCGGCCAGGCAGCGGGCGTCATGCACCTCGCTTCGTTTAACCTCCTTTGACACGCCACTGCGTTCGCCCAGGAAAACCTTTCCACCTCTTGCACAATGCCACTGCACGAATATCCTGTGGTAGGAATATTGGCCTTCAATGCTCAGAAGCACTAAATGAATAAGTTAAAGATGACGAAAATAAAACCTAAAAATCCATGGCGTGTCAGGCTACCGACTGTAAAACATATAGACGCCAATGATTGTGGCAATTTCCGAGTCTTACGACAAAAGGAAAGGTAGCTACTTTCGGCCAAGCAAGCCTCGTTTCGACTCTCGCTTAGGGCTGAGATACAGCGCGTTATTACTGGATGCCAGTCAGACGGGAAATGCGTGAACAATTTCTCGAAGCTTTGGCTTTCTTTTGGGCCTGATGTTTACCGCGGCTTCTCGACAATATTGTGCTTAGATTGTCGAAATCGGGAGCTAAATGCATTTTATCCTTCGGATATTACGCGCGCTCTGATCACTTGGCTTATTGTGCTATTCTGAACCGCCCATGTATGTTGGTGCCAGCACTTAAGTCGACTAAATCTACCTTCTTTAGAGTACCCTTCCCGAATATCTTCAAGACTAAGGCTTATGCACCATACAGAACCTCACAACGACAACAAAGTGTCTTTACTTGTAGCTTTCAGCAACACTGTTTCCGACCTCCTATATGCACTAAATGATACTTTCGCCAAGTCGTTTTCTTGTTCACCTAAGGTTCTCCAACGTCTTGATCTCTAACTGTGCAATAATTTCGCAATTGATCCTATTCTGTTAGACTCCCACGACATCATACCAGTTCTCAATAGTTTGAAGTTAACTGTATAATTGTGGGACTGATAGCATAGTTGGCTAATTTAACGAAATAGTAACAGTACGAGTGAATGTTCGGGAGATTAACAATTTAAATAAACAAATAAATAAATCTTTATTTCCATCAGGCGCTATACAGATGGAGGGCTACGGAAAAAAAGCTGCCACTTGGCGGCTTGACGAGTCCGCAGCCCCATATATAAGGCAGCGTTTAGGAAACACCAGAGAATCAACACGCGATAAACAAATCAACACTTAATCAATGCGGAATAAAAGAAAAGGTCCTGAGCCAGGTAAAACAAACACCGTCAGCACAAAAAGTAAAAAAACGATAAGCATTTCTTCTCTATAATGTAACAAGACATCGAAAACTGTTTCCTTCATGATATTCAACTACGCTCCTTCGCTAACGACTCTCTGGTCTGTTTGAACTTCACTTTTTCAAATGACTGCATATTTGATTACTTTGTAAACCGTTCGATAAAGTTAAATACTCCCTCTATTTGTATAAACTAAACGTTATAAATACTCACCCTGCCGTTTTTAATGGGATCCGTGCATTTTCGCCTTTTCGTCTTCAGTTCGTTAGCACTAATGACGCTAATTTCTATACTGCACCAGTTCTTTCTGGCATTTTTTCAAGTATCACTACTTGGGCCCTTACTATTCGTAATTTATATAAAGCACTTACCTACTACTGTTACCTCCAGAATTTCTTTATTTGCTGATGATTGTGTGATTTAGCGAAAAATAACGATTCCAAAATTCATTCTCTCCAGGCCAATCTAAATAACATGCTTGGTTGGTGTCATACTTAAATAAGGAATCCAAACATTAAAAAAGAGATGCAAGTATATGAGAATTCTGGTTCGAATACAAAATGTCCAACTTATTTCTTTCGCAGCCATCTCTTTGACAACTTAAGATCTTACCGATATTTCGGCGCTCGGATAGCTAGCAAACTGTCCTAAAAATTACATACTGAATATATAGAATCCAAAGCATGCAAAACACTGGGATATCCTCGACGAGACTTCTTTCTTGTTCCATCATCTCTAAAATTATTATACACGACGTACGTCCGATGACAAATGGGAATATGCTTCCCCGATATGAGATATGCGCAACCCGTCACACTGGTACACACGCTATAACGTGTACAGAATCACGCAGTGGGTTTTATGTTGTCTAAATGTTGTCATTGAGCTGGCGTCAACCAAATGAAACCGTCTTTAAACCTCATGCCACTAGCTACCCGTCGAAAGCTTGCCCGTATTTCTCTGTTCCATAGAACTTTCTGCCCCAATACTAAATTTCGCTTGCAATTGTTTCAACAAACACCCTTTATTTCGCATCGCCGTAATATAAAAAAAAATGCTTAAAATGCTTCATTGACCCATTTGAAGTATAGTGACATGTGCATAATCACATTTTCTAACAGCTGTAAAGAACGCAATTCTTTATCGACATCATTAGCTAGCATCAATGATCCCATTCAGTTTGAAAACTTTGTTACAACTTCAATGAAGTAAGGATGGTGCTCGTGTTCATTAAATGATTTGTAATCATATTCATCAGTTCTTTTATATTGTTGCATTGAAAGTGCTAACAATGATAATGTTACCTCTATTTTATTGCATAAATGATGCCTTGCGTTCTCCTTTATTGTTGGGAATCTCCCTCAAATGCTTTAATGTACTTTGTACCCTGACGCCAAACAAATATATAAAAATAAGCCACTTGCATTGCACTGAGGTGTAGTCTTCCAATTGACCTCTTGGAATTATTCCCACATATTAAAATGCGGCTTGAAGGCGCTGAGCACAGCTGATATAGCTGATCACGTATGCGTATCCTTGGCGAGTTCAGGGTGGGCTAAGTTAAATGAATATACAAAATTTTGAATACCTAAAATGCTACTTCCCACTTTAGTGTGCAATTGGTAAGTTTTGAGAGAACAATGAAATTTAAACAATTAGTCGCGCTAGCACTCTGTTTCTCGCAACAAATTCAAGATTGTTTGCAACCGAGCAAAAACTGTCAGGTCTTTCAGAACTATTTAAAAAACAGAATAATAAAATGGTTCAATTGCTCAAACTTCCCTCATAACATGCTCATAATGTTGGTTAAGCCGCACAGTTAGGTGTTGTACTCAGGAGAAATAAACTATGTGGAACGTTAGTTATTCACGAAGAGTAGTTATTATAGCGGGGGGCTAAAATGGCATTAGTGAAGATTAATATTGGCACGGAACACTTTGGCGTCGCCATAGCTCTTCTTACGAAAGTTCGAAGGTCTTCAATAAAGCACCTAATCACGCAGATGTCCGATCCACATTACAAAACCTCCATTATCCATCGCTTTCACTCAGGAGTCTGAGACGTGGATAAACATCTCGCACTGTAGATCTTCAGTTGACAGATAACAAGGACTCATATAATTCGAACTCGGTCTAACGACTACAATTATATCTATGATCACCATGCATCATTTTTAGGTTGTTGTTTTTGTGGCTTTTCGCAGGCTTACTTTACTGAATGCATTTTTTCACCGCGAAGTTTTGGTTCACAGCTGATGAAGTTTGCAAAGTACTTAGTACCAAATGCCAGGTGTCTGCGTCTGAACATTACCTGCAATTCGGATATCCCCAGTAGTGCCCTAGTTTTCATCCGTTGCAATGTCCGCCCTAAATTTTAACTCGAGACTCGAGAGGATACTGAGCGCAAATCCGGCAAAATTTTCGTTTAATATAGAGTTGCGCACATCCCTCTCAGCCTGCTCAGTTCCTGACGGAGTAACGACAAGAAGGGAACACGAGGCTCGCTAATCGAAAACGTGGTTGGGTAATGCATTTTTAATAAACATCGCGCCCAGTTTATGCGTGGGTGAGCAGGATGGGGGGGGGGGGGGGGGGGGGGTGCGTCGGCTAAGCCTTGAATGAGCGACGAGCCCAAATGATCCGCTTAATGCCTGATGATAATGACTGCAGTGCCCTGGAGGTACGAAGTTTCGGCGAGCACATTTTAAAACGGGACCACCCGAGATGTAATTAAGCTAAACAAACACACATGCTCGGTGTGGAATATAATAAAACTGCCACGCGGCAATTCCGTTTCTCTATAAAATTATTTTCCTCGTCCTGACTATAGGATGTGCCGCCAGCAAAAACCCTGATAATGCACCATAGTTCTCTGCTGGAGAGGTTTGTTTCATTAGCTTGGGGGAGAGAAAAAAAAAAAGCTCTTTGTTGGCGGATATGAGCAACGAGCCGAAGAGGCAGCTCAAGTTTAGATAGGGAGTGTAATCAGCTCAGGACATAAAGAGGGCTTTTTCATCACAGAAACTTTTGCCGGAAGGGAGACTCTGGTAGAGTGTCCGCGTGCCAAATTCGCTCGAAGATTTCGTACATTCGTAGGAAAAAGCCGCAAAAAGAGTACGCATGCTGTGGAAGAAGTATTCAAGAAAGCAAAATTTACGCGATGTATTGAATACAGTTGAAGCACAGAGGAGAGTATTAATAAAAAATGGTGCTTAATTTTTCTTAAGGTTTTTATGTATAAAAAGTGGAATCTGCAGATAATAATGATTTTACAGGAAGTGAAACAACGCTTGCTATCTGAATGGTCTTGTTAGGTGATGGCTCTTCCGGACCTAAATGGCGCGTTAGGCGAACAATATTTAGATGCTTCGCTGGTGGGCTGATATGGGAAACCATTCTAGAACTAAACATGCAGGGTGAACGTATTTTTCACGGGTACACGAAACCTCATCAGTCCTTCTATTTAACTCAAGTGTTTCAATAGTACTAGTCATTTGTACCTCATTTTGATTTCGGCTCATGTTTTATTAGCGTCACAGCGATTTTAATACTTGCCGGGGGGCATGCATCTTTCACAGGTACAACAAATTTTATCAATCCTTTTATTTAATTTAAGTGTTTCAATAGTAAAACAAGTTTGTATCTCATTTTGATTTCGGCTGGTGTTTTATTAGCGTCAAAGAGATTTTCCTTCATAAAGTTTCGCTCACATGCAAGCTAAACATAGGAAGCATCGATAATCACACCTGAATGATTGCCCTCGTCTCAAACTCCAGAGACAGAGTTAATTTTAACGTATATATCAGTTTCTCGAATGGTACACGATTTGTTTACTCCAGAGCTTTCCAAGTCGGCTTCCTCACATGATCAGCAGTGGTCTGCCGAGCAACAGTAGCCAATCGAAACAGCCCATTAGATAATAGGTTGCTGAATTGGTCGATGGGGGAGATAGCTAACTATTTGCGAAAACTAGAAGAGGTATTCGAATGACGTCATTCGCACCATTTTGTGGGGCAGAGCACAACTCCGGCAGTGCAAGCCGGAGCAGATAACGATAACCCGACTAGGTGGGGCAGCATGCCTTTCGCTGCGCTTCATGCACAACAAAATGGCCGCTACTGTGACGTAGGTTCATGCTCCTTATTAAATAGCAGCAAACACGGGGACCAACCAATCAAGAATTTCACAAGCAGTGTTAAATATGTGGCGGAAAATTAGAATTCAGGTCAGAAATTTTGTTTACTCTGTAAATCAGACTCTGTAGAGCGAAGGGCGTGAGCGTGAATTTCGTGTTGTTTCGGAATCAAAACATCTCGTGTCTATCTGCATCACACGAGCTCGTTTCACGAGTGCATTGGGGCAAGTTTACACAGTGGGCAGCAGAATTCATTTTCGTTCTTTGTGGCAGTTTGCCTATTTCTCGTTCCACGAATGTTTGTTCCGCAGGGAAAAGACGCATTCTGTGTTTAGAAAAACTCATCTTAAATAGGGGTTTTCCTCCGGCGTTCAATCGAGAATTTGTGATGTAATCGATGATAACAACTGCGTGATGGCTGTGTACAAAAGAACACCATTGCGGTGTAGCTCAGCCTAGCCGAAAATATATGCAAGAAGTTTGTCGTAATCCTACTTTGCTTGCGAAAATAGCACGTGTTGGGTAGAAGGACGTTTCACTTTCATGCCTTTGTAAAAGCTTTGTTTTCACAAAGAGTGACGCAATTTTCATTACACAACGGTAATACGGTAATATACTGTGTGGGAGCCTGCTGTTGCCATCTGTCGGGAGGAGGGGGGGGGGAGGCGGGTGCCCTCTCATTGCTCCCGTACGCTATGCTCTAACCCCTCCCTTTCCCCCGTGTGCCGGGGAAACCAGTTTACCCGCTGGGGTACATATCAGCAAGGCGCACCTTCACCTGAGGTCTTTCGGCCTTAGTCTTCTTGGTTGTCTTACCTGCTGCCCTGCTTTCGGACGCCACCCCCCGTGACCTCGTCCCCGGACGGCCGTCATGTAAGCAATAAAGTGCCTGTTTGTTTTTATGCCCCGCCTCGGCCTATCTGTGTATCTCGTGGGAGATGAATCGCCCCCACAACTGATATAGGTCAACCTGAATTCGTCTTGTGCGCCCCTGTGATCGACACCTTTAGCAGACCGTTTAGCGTGTGGATGTTTGTGTTACTGGAGTGGCGGGATCCCTCCCACTGGCAGTGCGCACGCGCTTCATTGGTCCTAACGCGTGGCAGCCCACCTTGAAGCCGTCAGATTGCGCTAGTTGCCCGTCAGCTTAGGGCATGGCCCCCGCGTGGGCACCAATCGGTGCGGGAGCTCAGCCGGTGGGAGGGATTCCGCAACTCTAGTAACGCAGACAAGAACACCAACCGCTAAAGTTTGTGAATGCCACACCAATCCACAGGCGGCACAGCAAGGTTTCTTCACGTCTGAGTTGGTCAGGTGGAAGCCGGAGCTTGAGGTCTGGGTCCACGAACTGCTTAAGGTGTCTAATGACGCTTAGGCAAAGGTTGGGTGCCTTTTAGAGTTCGCTATGACCGGTATATTTACGGCGCGCTCCAGAAAGGGAGTGGCTTCTTAATATCTGATCCGGTAAAGTTGATCAAGGCAATGAGTTGATGCTGAAGATCGATATGGCATGTTGCTGCCCAATACTTGGTGGTTGTGTAGGCCATTAAAAGCGGCTGTAACACAATCAGGCAAAAACAATTTCCGCAATTGAGAGATTTATTGTCAAATTAGCTTTATCTCAAAAACTCTTTATTCCACGTCTTGATCATTATTATTTGCAAAGAGCCGGTCTTTTAATACGTCCACATGTCTTTAGTCCATTAGAACTAGACTTTCCACTCAACTGTTTCGCCGTTGATTGATGTTATGTCTGCGAAAGCTGACATAACATCGGAGCAGCGTCCATCGATCAGCTTTTATGGCTACTGCATTAGATAACTACGCACGTTTTCCATTCGTATGATTTTAAAACGAGCCATAACTAGGGTTAAAACTACCCGATGGGAGCCTTGGCATTAATTATTGGCGCTTAATTTGAGGCCGATAGAATTAAGGGAAATATACCTGCGTATATCGTCAATGAACTTTAAATCCCAAAACTTCAATACAAAAAAAAAAAAATGTATAAAATTCTCACCCATTTTTTTCTGAAAGGAGAGGTGATTTGAAAATAATTAAATCAATTTGAAAAGCACAGTGCCAGTGAACGCGTCAAGAATGAACGGTGATCTCTCCGGAGTAATCTTCCTTCATTTCAGCCAACAAATCAGTACTAATATTAAGCTCGGATACTGCTTGTTTGTGCATCGAACCGCAAGCCGGACTTCACCACAGATTCCGGACAAGCAAATACAACTTCATTTCGTCATGTCAGCGTTGTTTGTCACGTTTAGAGCATAGAAATGGGACTCAGCGTTATCGTTAGGGAAAGGAAGTTACGAAATATTGAATGCGCCTTGCACAAGATTTAGAGTAAAGAATTCGACACGGATGCCTTTCTAAGAAGGCTGCTGCATGCCACCAACAGGGTGTGTAGTCAACCGCCTCAATCATGTAAGCTGTGAATGAAGCAATGGTTCCACCGAACATCTCATGCTTGGTTAAGCGTGACTATAGCCTTCTTAACCTGAAAGCACCACCTTACAGGAAGTGGTGGGAGTGGCATTGAATGAGATGCAAGAAGAAAAAGCTGTGCAACTTTCAACAGTGAACTCTCCAAATGTAAATAAGTGGGCGCATCCTGAACGAGGCACAATAACAAATAAGACACAGGGCACGCGCCATGCTTCGTTCAGTGTGCGCGTACGTATTTACATCATGAACAGCCTCCAACTAGGCCGATGTTTCATCCTATTAAACCCTCCAAACATTCGCGTTAAACCTTGTCGGACACCGAATAAAGTTATTCCTCCTGCTCTTCCTCAGGTACGCGAACCGAGGCCTTTTCAACTAGCTGTCCAATCGTTTTGAGTCTTTCGTGATTCATTTCTTTGTGTATCAAAAACATGAATGGCTAGTATTAAGCCTGAATGGAACTTCAAAGCAGCTATGAAGAAGTCAGGGAGCCAAACTGAAGTTTACATACCAGGAAGGTCCGGAAGTAGCCAATCTGACGCAAACTAGCCCAGAATGGCAACCCCGTCCCTGTACATCCAAAGCTATCAAACCTCAGGTGACCTGGTTTTATAAAGCTGATTTTAGTATGATCATCCCCAATGGCATAGCCTTTGTCTACATTGGCAGAACCGCACATGTTTACGCATGTAGGCGCTAGAGGAGCTCTGATCCCAACGACATTTTCCTATGGATATTAGTTCCTGCCAAGTCACTATGATTATTGCAAGTGAGATAATTAGGGACCCAGGGTCCGAGACTCCGAAAGTAGTTGTTTTGGAAGGAAATACAACGTTATTCACTGCATCTGGAAACTCCAGTCTGAGCTTCTCGCGAGAAATGCGTGCCTGCAGCTTATTAGGTTGAGTACCTTTTTGCCAAGCTACCGAGCTTTGTGCCAGAGAACAACTTGATCCTGTTGCATACGAGATACACGTGCGTGCGTTCGCCACGAGCCAAGAGCGAACAAACTGCTTGGGTGACCTACGCATGAAACAGGTGCGTAACACCAACGGCACTGTGGAAATGATGCAATAAATGCCAGGTTCGTTCCTGTGGAAGTCTCGCTTTCTTGCACATATAAGTTTTAATTTGATCTATATTAAATCAGAGTAATAACATTGAAGAGATTGGTGAAATTTTTCGGCGCCCAGAAAAAAATTGTCTTTGACCAATAACATTTTTCATAAGTTTATACATCCATCCATGGGAGGTCCCGATACAGCCCTGAGCTCTGGGACCTCCTTCTGTATTATTTATGTAATACCTGTTTTCATGAATAAACAAACTTTCTTCTAAAAAAAAAAAAAATAAGTCTGTCCTTCGCTCGTATTCAGTAGCTGGCACTTAAAAGAGCACTGGAAATATATTTTTTTCTCAGTAAAAAACGTCTATAGGAACAAACTTCTAGGAAAGGAAGATATGCGCATGTACTGATTGCTACAGTGAAAATTTGCGACGTGAAAAGGATTGTGCTAATAAACAACTTTCCTTGGAAATAAAAATGAGTTAATAAACCCCTTTGTTCACGGTTACAGCGGCAGCGCCTTAATTGCTCCCCTCCGCACAAGGATGTGCGGCGTTCGCAATTCCAGCTGTTGCAGTTCCACTCAAGGCAGTGCGCGACAACGTCGGACGCCGCTTGGGACGGTAGCGATGAAGGCATACATCTATAAAAACAGTGCGTTATACTTTACAGCGAGTTAATGTCCCCTTGCTATCAATACCAAGCAGAACATAGATGAGTTGAAGACAGCTTTGACAGGAGAATAACGGGACTCTGGGAACATCATATTGACACTGGATTTTCTACAGGTTACTATAGATGCAGTTATTACTTCACAATCCATAAAGTGATAGGCATCAGTCCTGAAGAGGCTACCTTTACCGCGAATAACAATGGAGCAAGTGGCCTGCAGATTAACGTTTAAAAAGTTTACTATAGCTTAAGACCCTGTGATTCTCTACGTGGGATGTTTTTCATAGTTTCCTCCTGCGTATATTTTCCCGCTGCCTTCCGGGAACTGCACATACGCTAAGAAATGACTTAGCCAAGACAGAACTTTCTCAGTTGCATAACAAAATTCAATTATAGCGTGAATAATCCAAAGTGATGTTTGGCACATTGCAGTAGTTGCATCAGAAGAATTTTGGGAGCGATAGAGAGGGGAGTTTTTCTTTTATATTATACGACAGGCGCCACTCCGTGACTGGTTGCTACATACAACCACATTTGGGGTTATTAATATTATAAATATTGTTATTGATACCTGGAACTTTACATTTACGTTCATTATTTCAAAATTTTTGTCAATCTGAGATGGCCTTGCGCGCACGTTTCTCAGGAAACTGCTGTTCCTTGTGTGCACTAATGAGCGCGTGCTCCCTAACGCAACGTGGAGGAAGGGAGAGAGGAGGGGGTGATATGGACGAAGCGTGTACAGGGAGAGCAGGGAGTAGGGAGAAATACCCGCAGTGATATGGAAGATCGAACCTCGAGAGATCCATTTGCATATAAATTGAAAAGAGGTCCGACCTCCCAGCGTTGAGGAAACCTGGCCTTCGATTCCCTGTCCTCCTTACAGTCTGGTGCAGAACGTTAGCCTCAAGCGTGACCTCCGTCCACCCAGTACCTTCTCCATCATCCAGCCTCCCATCAGCTATTCGCGGGTGCATCCACTTGTTACAAGACTCATGTGGGAGGTTGCCATTCTCGGCTTATATATAGCCAACAATCACACCCGGCGCCGTGTGCGTCTGCCACCGGTCTAATATAAGAGCCCTCTTTCCTCATAATATAGTGCATCCATGTCCCGCTATTCCCTCCTTCTTTTCATTAACTCACCGTTCTATTTCAGCCGGCTATCTCTAAAGAGTTCTAAAAGATTGTTCTTCTCCAAGTGACCTTAAAATAGCACCTTGATTGTGGCTTCGATTGCGGGTTGTACGCAGGGGCGTCCTGGTGCCTGGCACTCATTGTTAAGCTTTAGCAGCCTCCCACTTGGCCATCGTCTTATACGGTATACACCCCATGGAAAAGAAGTGAAGGTGGCGTCTATTGCTGAGATGGGCACTTTTGCTATTTATAAAGTAGCGTAGGCTTCGTTCACACAATGTGTTAAGGCTGCCTTAAGCATTGAAGTCGCCATGTCGGTCACAGCGCTGCAAGACACTCCAGCGAGACAAGCACGAAGTTTCTGGTGCATTCATATTATTCGACTCATTGATACCTTTCTACGCCACATTCCTGTGGACGTGTGCATGAACTTGCGTGCTGTATAAATGATACAGGTAGCATGGGTCAGCTAACTGCGATACATTAAGGCCACAAAGAGAAAGGGCGTTGTTGAAGGCGAATTCACACGAAGCATTAATTCCTGACTTCGCGGAATACGCGGTTCGTCCCGAAAATCAGCGATTTGGTCCGTATTGTGAGTACACTTCAATCGAACGCTTACCTCGAGTCTTCCAGAATGTGGTCTCGCGTTTTCACCAGTCGGAGCGGTTGACAGCAGCTTTTTTTAAGCACGCACTGGAACCATTTCGGCAACGCCTGGTCGGTAGGTCGATTGTGGATCGTCTACCTTTTTCAAGTGTCGCACTTGTTTTTTTCTTTATCGGAGTCTGCTACGTTTCTTTCATACAAGCGGTGATGACCGCGTATGTAATAATGTTCACACAACATTCCCGCAAGTACGCAGATTCCCTTTTTTCTTCTCCGCGTACCCTATCACCTCAACAGACTTAGTACCTAAGAGGCAATGGAACGAGCTTAACCGTTGATTACATCTATCGGAGTGACATTCGGAATAATGATTGGGCAACTTCGCAGCCTGACGAAGTCTGCCACTATCACTGGTAGGTCATAGAAGTGGACCGGGTGATTGCGCCACCTTCCGTGCCGCGGCGCTATGAACGTTGTGACACGAGCGTGACAGGCAGCTAATAAGGCCGTGTAGTAACTGCGGAGAACAATTCCCTGTAGACAAAAGCCGCACTGCCGTTTTTCGGCACGCCAATGCTTTAGACGGAGTACAGCAATGGCCTCCTCTCTTGCCATACGCAATCATTAGAGTTAGAAAAACGTTGCGAAACAAAAAACAAAAAAAAAAAGCATTCGTACTGAGATAGTGGATTTTGCTTTCTTACTTGTGCTGGGAAATAACAACTCTTGAGATTTCAGCAAGTAAATATGTGCAGAAAAGGGAAGTTTAAGAACAGAACCCTTGAAGGGCTGAAACAAGGCAATGGGGATATAAGATGCCGGTGAATGCGAGTACATTGACTGATTTAAAAGCAGCACATTTACAAAAATCGTAAATGACGTATTTTAGTCGATGAGCATCTTGCACATATATTTTAAAGCTGTTAAAGTCTCACAATGGAATTATTACGCGAACAAAAAAAAAAAGGTGGGCCAAACTATCAAAAACTTAGCATGCAGCATAATCACGTTGATTATATGGTAGTCTTGAAACTTGGCCTAGCAGTTACATACCGTGAACTGAACGTCGGTTGTGAGGCAGCAAAGAAAGAAACTAAATGGAAACAAACTTTACATATTCTTGCAGTTAAGTAAACAAGACCAGAAAGTTCTCTTTAGATGATGATATTGCTGAAAACGTTTTATTGTAATAAAAAAGAAGGCGATTCATGCCAAGGCTGGCTTCATTCTTGTCCAGGATTCCGATGGCTAAGGCCACCGCCCAGGCCATTTCCACGAGGTCTTGCTGGTTATCGACGTCAAGCTGGATACAGGTTCCTCCATCCTTCCCACAGGCTGTTTTATAGGGTGTAAGGTATCAGCAATTTTGAAAGGCTCGTTTACAAGCAGTGCAGTTCAGTTCAGGCGTTCAGTCGTGTCCGACTCTTCGTGACCCTATGGACCATGTCACGCCACGCTTTCCGGTCTCTCACTATCTTCTTAACATCACATAGCTTCATCTGCAATGCCTCGAGAATGACATCTAACCATCGCGTTCGCTGCCTACCCCTTCTCCGGCGACCCTCAACCTCTCCCAACATCAAATCTTTCTCCAGCGACTCCTCTCTTCTCATCAGATGACCAAAGTAGCTGAGCTTTAACTTTAGATCTTCGTCTTTTTAATGTTCAGTTTAAGCCCAAACTTCTCACTCTCTTCTTGTACGCGCATCAGAAGTCTCTTGAGTTCCACTTCACTTTCTGCCATTAAAGTGGTATCATCCGCATATCTAAGGTTGTTGATACGTTTTCCAGCAATCTTCACTCCAGCTGAAGACTCGTCCAGACCGGCCTTTCTCATGATGCACTCTGCATATAGGTTAAATAGGCAGGGCGACAGTATGCAGCCTTGCCTCACCCCTTTCTCAATCGGAAACCAATCAGTAAGACCATGCCCAGTTCTGACTGTGGCCTCTTGCCCTTCATAAAGGTTCCTGAGGAGACAGATGAGGTGAATTGGAACTCCCATCTCTTGGAGAGCTTGCCACAATCTGCTGTGATCTACGCAGTCAAACGCTTTCCGCGTCGTGTCCCCCTGCGTTGGAGCCCTAGCTACGGAGTTTGTGCCCAGTGCGCAGGTAGACGCGTGCGTGCAACCCCCTCGAGCCCCGGCCCGACCTAGGACCCGGCGAGCGACGGAGCCCGCGGTCCCCTTGTGGTTGCTAGCACCGGTGCACGTGTGAACGTTGGTGTGTGCCCCCTGTATGTGCCTGCTTTGAGAGCCACCGGTCATGTCGTCCGCACCGCAGCCACAACAGCAACAGCCGCAGCCGCTTAAGCGCTGCTTCGTCAAACAGGTTCTATCCGGGGACACTGTGGTGATCCGGGGCCAACCCCGGGGTGGTCCCTCTCCAGAGAAGACCATCTATCTATCCAACATCACCGCCCCCAAGTTGGCCAAGCGCCCCACTGAGCAAATGGCTGAGACCAAGGACGAGCCCTTCGCATGGGAGGCTCGTGAGTTCCTGCGCAAGAAGCTGGTGGGCCAGGAGGTGGTTTTCAGGAGGTGGTTGGTGCAACAAGGCTATTTATCACTCTTACGACTCTTCGCATCAGAAGTATGAGGAATGTTCGAAAAATAATGCCGCTAAGTTTATTTGTGGAAAGCAGTTTTATTACCTATTTATGACATTCACAAAGAGTGTAGACATACATGAGTCAGGAGCTATGTTATGTCTCTTTGTAATATCCCGCACCATTCATGTATCTGCGCTCCAACGGTGAACATGGACGTCAGTGCCTTCTTTGTACAAGCAACCTTACTGATCTTACGACCATGGACAGTGAAACACACAATGGTCGGTGAGAGTGGTATTTTTATTATTATAACGCGGCACTATATGTAACATTCGACTTTAGTTTCACCCTGTGCTTTTTTTTACGTTACTCTTCTGACCAGGAGAAGCATTACAGTTGATGCAAGTTTGGTGGCATAGCAGTGCATTTCTGCACGCTCTACGACAGAGTGAGATAGCGAGAAAAGCATCAAAGGCGGTGAAATTGGCCCATACAAACTGCACTTGATAGCAGTCTGCTGCTTACTCTTTTATTTGCTTATGACTCCTTAGTACTTCCGCAAATGGAGACAATCGGCGTCAGTTCCACACTGAGCGAGAGAAACCCTTTAATTAAAAACGCATAATTTAGCCAGCGTTTACAATTCGCTAGCATGCTACTCTGCGTAGGAAAGTAGCAGTAGTAGTAAAAGACATTACTGAGGCGCAACACTTAGGCGCCTAATACATCGATAGCCTGCTGGACAAGTAGGCGCTGTTCTTCCTCACCCTCAGCACCAAGCCAGTCTACCCAGGTCCAGATAGCATGGGAGGGGGTGAGAAAGAAACCTGATTGCAATGCAACCGGGCGTGAAAATAGGCAATGGGAAAGGTTGGCATAAGGGGAAGGGCAGTTGGGGCATGATGGATCCCGACGGAATTTGTACAGATATAGCCGTGCACGGGTTATGAGTGTTTTCAACTGTACCTGTCGAAGGACATGAGGATATTGGGAAAAGAAAGACAGAATGAGAGCGGTGCCAAAAATAAAGAAAATAAATCAGGTAGCTCATACAGTGCGGCCATTAAGTGCCTACTAAGGTGCATAGTTGATAGTGTTACAATGACAGGGCCTTGCACTCCGACACAGCTAATTTAGATTAAACCTCTGGGATTGCATCCTAATACAATGAAGCAACTTACCGACACATTGTGTACTCCACATGATGCGCCTGTCAGGCTCTACGTTGCCTAAGATGTGTGGGGTTGACATTTTGCATCGAAATGGTTATCAGTACACCTGAAAGAAACGAACCATGGAGTCAAATTAGGATTCGGTGTCACATCCTTTAGTACAATGGTGCTAATTGGTAACTTACTATGGGCCTTTGGGATTGAATCGTGTCGTGCTCGCCTCCTTGCAGATGTCTGTGTGCAGTGCTGCTTTTTGAAGCAGTTACTGAGATTTATGAAGATGGAACCAAAGTATTATGAATTAGCCTTTATAGTGGAACTTTTTGGCCCTATCTCTAGAGGTAATAACGAGATTATTGGAATTGTAAGCGAGCACAAAAATGACGTGTGCTCGCGTGCGAGCTTGTTTTAAGCACGTCTTTATTTTCTGTAGGTATGACGTCACAGTGCTGTGATCCCACAGGCGTATTCAGTGTTAAATAGCGGCATCTGTACAGCCAATATTACTTAAAAATCACATTTGCGAGCTGCAGTAATTCCATAACACAACGCGCCCATGAGGTCACTGTGTGCACCGAGTTTAGCACGTAGAAGCTTGCCTGGCTCAGAATGCCTTGATATTGAACTTGAAGAAGTTGCAAACTTCCTTTAGAGAGGGAAATTTCGCACCCTGGTAGAAGATCAGCAGCGTTGAATCTCATCTGCACTTCGCCGTCTAAAGGCAAGTAGTTCTACAAGCCAGCCGTTTTGCAACATTTTGGCGGGAGAGACACGCACACAGGTGCACGCGCGCGCGTGTGTTGTTTGTATGTGAGTGAGTGAGTGAGTGAGTGAGTGAGTGAGTGAGTGAGTGAGTGAGTGTGTGTGTGTGTGTGTGTGTGTGTGTGTGTGTGTGTGTGTGTGTGTGTGTGTGTGTGTGTGTGTGTGTGTGTGTGTGTGTGTGTGTGTGTGTGTGTGTGTGTGTGTGTGTGTGTGTGTGTGTGTGTGTGTGTGTGTGTGTGTGTGTGTGTGTGTGTGCCCGCGTGCGTTCGTGTGGGTGTGCGGGTGACTTCTTTCTAGTGATTTGCCTCTGTTCGCTCTAAAACATTTTACTAGACCTCCAACCGCCAACCTCGTCTTGCCTTGTGTAGACTTTCGAAGATGTTTACCATGAGGAAGTAAGAAAAGCTATTCGTATACGTGGTTGCCGTTCTGCACGCAGCGAAGTTAGTGCCGTTCTGCTCTGCTGAAAGTTTGTTAACGTATATATACCACTCTGATTTTTTGGAGACTGCCCTTTTCCCTCAAAACGTAGCTAAACGTGCAAGAAACTGCCACGCCAGCCATGCGTCTGGAATTCCAAGCACCACTGGTTAATCCGACGTTTCTCTCCATGTAGGTCACCTATGGAAAGTTGCCTGGATAATAAAGATGAGCCCTCTCCATCTTAGTACGAACAGAAGCTGAGATAAGGTTGCCGAGAGTGCTGTCGGCACTGCGTGAAAGGTGCGTTTTTCGCTGACAGGTGTACATTGCCTTGTGTTGCAGTTGTTGCTGCTTTTGAGCATATGCCACAATTGACAGAACCCCTCTAGACGTCTAGGTGCACAAATGCTGCCGCCCTTGATGTGCTTATGATGCCAGTACCAGCTGCGCGATTAGGAAGGAAAACACGTTTGCTAAACCAAAGTACAATATAAATCCTGTATAAATTTAGTCAGGTCATCCACTACAGGAGACGCAAATGAGAGCTGTATAGTACAATCAACAAAAACTCGAGTCCCCCATTGTGCGCGTAATTTTAATTTTTGAGCCAGCTGCAGAATCTGTAAGGTATTGTTATGAACATGATCGTTAGAACAGTGTAGTCTTCGATTGCACAGCAATGTTTTCATTTTAATGTGGTTCCTGCGATTGCACAAAGTGATTGGAATTACAATCAAAATTAATATGCAGAATTAAAAAAAATAAATAGCAGAAACATCAAAGCATCCAGATATAATGACTGTTATTGTACAATTTATTGATATTCCAAAATATAGCTCATACACAACCCCTATCGCAAATGTCGCTTGTACAGAATTTCTGGGCATGAAATGACCCGCAAACCTAGGTGTTCACGTAGGAGTTTCCAGTCCAAAAAACTTACTTGCTACCAACATTCCCTCAAAGGGTAAGTCATCCAAATTCACCTGTCTGTATTGATCAAGTTTCCAACTGAAGTAGGTGCAGTTCATAAAAGGAAGAGCAACTTTGCCGTACCAACTGAAGGTGTCCGGAAAAATTAAGTGTACTACAGGAATCCATTCCATGAGTACACTGTTCTGATGTTCACTACTTTGCATTAGGGAGACGCACTTCTGATGAATCAAATAATGATGATAACAGCAATAATACAAGTTAGAATTGGCAGCCTAAGCTCGCCTTGTCTCGATATAAATGTACGCTTACTGCAGAATCCCCACTAGCGTAGAATGTATCAAGAGGGCCTCGAGAGAGGGTCACTGAAAGCTCTCACAGGGGAATAACTGCAGTTTGTTTGCAACTGCGTATATAGACGAATGGATGCTCTGCTACCGCTTAAGAGAGGCCGCGCGGCAGACGTCCCCAGTCGGGAGACCCGTCGCATGGGGAGGACGCATCGTTACTCCCTTGGGACAGGGAGCGAAGACTGAGTGGCGCATATTTGTGCGTCCAGCCCGGATGATTAGCGACTCGCAGGAGGAAGGAGCTTGAGCTCGTCCTTACGGGACTCAGACGTGAGGAGAGGGAAGAGGGCGAACATTAGCGGGACAAAGCGCTACACAGGACCCTACTCAGCTCTGTGTCCGCCGGCAATAAGGATTAACGACGCCGACCCTGGGGCTGAGCCGCCCACCTCGCTCCTGCGGTGTTGCGCCATGGGGCTGAAGGAAAAAGCAGGAAAACAGAAAGGTGATAATCAGGCGAGAGAAAGAATAAACACGAGAGGCGAGCCACTCCTGCCGAGCAGTGTCGCGTTTGATGTTGATTTAGAAGGTTCAGCATGCCCCGTACCTTGAGGCAGACTTGTCCCGCCATTCCTCATATTTGTCTGCGGAAATGCTTGCGCGCGGCCCCAAATGTCAAACTTTTTTGTCTCTCGGTGAAGAACGCTTCCTATCCTTTATTTGTGTGTCACAAATTTTTCGCGCTATCTTCATTTCTCTCTGCATAAGAAAATATTGAATTGTGAAAATGTGATTTTGTTTTTGTAGCCGAACAGGAGTCAAACACGTTGGCCCCGGTAAGAAGACAAATCTAGTGCGCAGTATCGTTAGAAGCATGCGAAAATGATGAAGACTCATTGGCAAGGAGGAAGATAGAAGCAGGAACAGGAAAAATACATTTCCCGGATGCTAGGAGTTGCAATTTTTTTTCATTTCAGGCATTTGTGTTGGCCAGGTATTCAGTTCTTGCTTCGGCAAAAGAAATATTAGTCATTTCCCGAATTATAGGCGGCACCGTGCAGTAAAGTGAAGATTGCGGCCGTAAGAAGGATTCTCTGTGAACAGCCTGCCCCAATGATAAGTTTCCTTGGTTTCAGTAATGGTCTGCGTTATTTAGTTATAGGTGATCTAATAGGTTTTGCTAGATGCTTTTCTATTAAAATGGTGTAAAACAAAGAACCTTTGACAAACTGAACGTCGTCGGCCTGGGTCTGCAAACGTACGCTCTACAAGCGAAGCCGCATACGATGGTCGCACGCATGCAGGGCATTTTTGGCAGATTCGAAATTTCCAGCGCTGCCTGTTCCCACACTTTTGTGAAATCCCTAAAAATGCGATCTTGTCTCAGGCTAATACATTCATTGTTACAGCTAAGCAATGCTTTGGCAAATCGTAACATAATACTTTTAGCTAAAGCTCTTCGTAAACGTTTCGCTTGTGACAGTTACTGCCTGTATTTTTTCAGGAAGCTGAGACCCACTACTGTTTACGCGGGGTTGTCAATTCGTTCGAGTAGGCAACATCCTTGCATGCGAGTATATCCGTGGGAAGACTTCTTTCTAGCCTTGGTGCGGAGGGCTGTGGAAGAAATCAATGTCTAACTCCTGTTATAGATGGAATGTGATCATTACATGCGTTAGCGTGCCAATGAAGCTTCACCTCAACGCAAGCGTGACTGCAAAAGCAAATTCCTTTTCTTAACCGGTTAACTTCCTAAGCGACTCAGGTTATCAGAACACACTAATGGAGGACTGCGGAGTTTCAAACAGCTGGTGTTCTTTACCGTGTATGACAGCGCATACTGCATCAGTGCTTTGCTTTTCGACTCCATCAAAAAGCGGCCGCCGTGGCCATGAAATCGAAGCAGCGCGCGTCCCTTGAACCTCTACCGGACTTCAGCAATTTCATTCTACCCTCACTTCAACATGCTTAATCCACGTGTGGGGCAGCAAAGTACGGAAATCGATACATCTATGATCACCAGCGTATCTGGGCGAAATAAGAAAAAATATTGCCGCGGCTCCATCTTTACCCTCTCTTTTAAGGTTTCTTGCATATGCCTTGCTTGTCCACTCCTGCGTTAACAGCCAAGCACAAAATCGTTAATATAAGGATCACAAAAAATTGGCTGATGTTTAGCTCTGGTTAAGCCTAGACGAGTAGAGATAGCTACAAACTCCCGGCAACGTTTAGGCTTCGCTTGAGCAGCATTCATCCTCAGATATCGGTGCTGTAGATTCATCGTTAGGGGCTAAGCGAGCCCGTATAGTGGCACCACTTTCACGGCGTTTGGCCAGCCATTTGGCACGCTCCTCTTGACTCTATTATGCACGCTGTCTCCTCTTCATTTCTATGGTGATCCCTCTGGCCGACCTGTCACTATCCATATTGCGGCCTCAAATATGGGTGCGACGACGCGAGCTCTCCCTTTCTATACTCCCGGTAATCACAGCTGCAGAGCGGGGTGTGACGTAATACAGAGGGTGCAGCGAGCGCCCAACGGCTAAGATAGCCGCGTTTTGTTCTTAGACATCTAGCAAAACTGCTTCGTAGAAGTCATCGTAGACGTATACACGTTCGCGTAATGAAATACGTTTACCTGTCTACGCCTGGCGTCACCTCACGGCACAAAGGTTCAACTAAAACGTTTGAATAACTATTATAACGTTGCTCTCTTTAAACATTTACGACAATACAGGTGAAAATCACGTTTTTATCGGTTTGTAGATTTTTTCAAGCCATATATTGCGTGTTTAGGCGCTACAACGCAGATCGACTGTTACTTGTAGACGACCGTAATGGGGGGAGGGGCATCACGCAATGGGCCTGCTCACGGCTTGACGGAACAGAATGTTAGTCCGTTTTTAGTTTCTATTACTGATGCTGAAGTGTATATACATGCTTCTTGGATATCTCATGCGCACAGCTGTAAGCATGAAAACATGCAAAACACTGCAAACTTGAGAGGATTACAGACGAAAGGTGATAACTGGCTACAGCAAAAGAAAAACTGCGCCATTACACCTGTCGTGTGCAGTCACTAGGCTATGAAAGCAAAGAAAGCAACTCGTTTTAATAATATACAGGTACAATAACATCAATGCACAATAAGCCGGCATCGCCAGGCGAGTTCGTTCTTCCGAAATTAACTGAAAATGCACGGAAGAGTTTGCCGCGGCTACTACAGCAAAAGAGAAATGCGTGCCGTAAAGCAGACGTTCTGACTCCCGGCGAGGTGCACCGAAAGCGACCAGTTCGTTTATAACATCAAGACTCAAGAAACCTGTCAAGTTAGAAAACCGAAAGGCCAACAGGATCCAACTCTTAAGCAAAACTCTCAACTGTATGCTTTCCTCAGACCGCGAATAAAAACTCTGCAATGCTATGAATCTTACGACAATAAAGGCAGCTAAATTATCCTCTGCTAGCGCACACATTGGCGTAACAACTCTCATTTGAAAGATCGTTCATATGAACACTCCGGCGTAAGTAAAGAGCACGACCATCGTACAGCTACTGCAACCACCGCAAGCACGACTCGTTCAGCGAGAACCGCGCACTGTCTGCCATGTTGTTTAGGCAGCTAAGTAGTCTGCTTTGATGTTGACTTCGGCAAAGCAGTCTTCGCGATACTGCTTCGCGAGAATTGTAACGCGTCCCAAGATGGCGGCTGCCCGGCTAGCCGTTAAGTAGATGCCTACTAAGGGGTATTGGAACGCACACATAGAGGGGCTTTACCAACGGCAGGAACGTTGGTCGCGTGGCGACCGCGACGAGTCAAGTTGCCGGAGAATCGAGGCCCGTGATGTGACGTCACACAGATGGCGCGGCGAGCGCCCAACTGTAGGAGCGGCGGCCGCGCGGTGACCGCGACGAGCTGAGTTGCTTAGAATCAAATGAAATGGAATGAAAAAAAAAAAAGAAAACATTGTTTTCTACAGATTAGACGTGCTTGTGACCGTTGCTGGTTGCTTGAGCGCAGTAGTCGATCCTCGGTCCGGGATGCCGCACTTCACTGCTGCCATTGTGGCTTGGAGTACGAGAGATATTTGCTCTTCCTCGTCCTGGCTCGCCATCAAGTGCTCCCACTGCGTCGCACTCTGGTTTTCTATTTTGGGGTCCAAGTCTGCCTCAAGACAGGTCCATGCGACGTGCTCGAGTGTCGGTGTACAATGACACCATGGGCATTCGTCTTCATGTTGTGTAGGAAATATCTTGTGTAATTTGTGTAGGTGTGGATAACTGCCGGTTTCTAATATGCGCCAGTCTACTGCCTCCTCTTTGGTTAGCCTTTTGTGTGGAGCTGGGTAGCGATTTCGCTGGCCTTCGTAATGATCTAACATATCTGAGTACGTGGGCATAACAGGGTCAAAGGTGCCCGTGGTACAGAGTGTTAAGTCCGCTCAGTCGATGTACCCTGGAGCTGACTCATCTGCTGGCTCGTTTCCCCTCATCCCCTCGTGTCCCGGAACCCATGCTATACTTTGTTTAGTGTTAGTTATATCTCATGCCGTCGTTTGTAGGATGCGATTGGCGATTCTGTCAATTCTGCCCCTTGTGCCGTTTCGGCGCGCGTGTTTGGAGTCCGTCACTAGGGTGAGGTTCTGTCCCGTTGCATTGCCATGCGCTATTGCCAGAGCAATCGTGGCTTCTTCAGCTGCCTCTATGCTTGGGTTGTTTTTTTGTTGCGCTGCATATTTCTTTACCTCCACTGCGCGTTACCACGGCGACCGATTTGCTTTGGTAACGGAACTTTGCTCCCTGCATGCAGACTACGCTGGAATTGTCGATGAATTCGCTGTTGAGTGCTAAGACTCTCTTGTGTCATGGTGCATACTGGGGTCCATGCATTTGGGTACGGGTCGTACCCTTATGCTTTTCTGTTTTCGTCTTTACTCGGTTCCTCATCTTTTTGTGTGGCTATAGGTATGCCTAAATTCTTTATTAGATGCCTTTCCGTTCTTGTTCGGGTGAGTCTGTCTAGCTGAGTGCTACGTTGCGCTTTTCGTAGCTCGTCGAAGTTATTCGATACATCCAGTGCCATTAACCTTTCAGTTGGTGTTGACATCGGAAGTATAAGCGCCGCTTTGTAAGTTTTGCGTAGTATGGTGTCAATTTGTATAGGACCTCTTGCTTGTTTAGTTCGTGGTAAGGTAGGCTGTACGTTACCCTGCTCGTGACGAGGCTGCCTATGAGTATAAGTGTGTCCTGCTCTGTGATGTCTTCCTTATTGCTGTTGACCCTTCGCGCGATTCTGGCGACTTGATTTGTTATATTCTTAAGGGAGGCGATGGATTTGCTGCAGCGCCCTGTACTTTGCAGCCACATGCCGAGTACTCTGACTTCCGTTCTGTTTGGTATTGCGTCCTTTCCAAGTTACAGGGGGATTTGGGAGTCGTATTTCCTTGTGCCTTCCTTAATTCATATGTATTCTGATTTTTCTACTGAGCACGATAGTCCTCTGGCCCTGGCATGTTGTTCAGTGTAATCAATCGCCCTTTAAAGCCGCCCTTCTTTTTCTACTAGGGATTCTGTAGTCATTCATATTGTTATGTCGTCTATGTACATTGCGTAGTAGAGGTTCTTTATCTTGTCAAGTTTTTTTGTAAGTCCTATAATTGCTACGTTCAATAATAGCACTGATATTATTGAGCCTTGCGGCGTTCCCTTGTTTGACGCCATGAAGCTCCGCGATCTTACGCTTCTGATACCTATCATAGCCGTTAGGTCTGTCCAGAAGGTTTTGATAAAGCGGAAGGCCCGGTTTTTCGCAGTTTATATCATTGATAATTTCCAATATGGCCGCTTGACCCACGGTATCGGAGGCTAATTTTATGTCGAGAGCCAGTACTAATCGTTAAACACTACTTGGTATTTAACTAAGGGCTTTTTCCTTTAATTGTAGGAGCACGTCTTGCGTGGATAGTTATCTTCTGAAGCCAAACAAGGCATTACTTTGTACTCCATGTAGTTTGTAATCCTTTCATTGACTACTCGTATATCTTACCTAGGCAAGAGGTTAGGGAGATTGGTCATAAGTTTTAGATTTGTAGTCTTTTTCCTGGCTTTGGTATCATAATTACCTGCATATTCCATTCTGCCGGCACGATTCCTTGTTCCCAAATTTTGATTAGATATTTGGTGAGTTCGGCGATGGCCGTATTTATTTCAATGTACTATACATGCATTGTATTTGAAAGGGAGCCAACGAGGAGCTGATTGTACTAGGGTAGGTAGCGTCGGTCATGGCTGTTGTTGGTAGTGTGTGGCTGCGAAGCTCCTGGGCGGACGGAAATCCTCACCTCCACCAAGTGAAAGGGGTTTTACTGATGATTCAACAGGTAATATAGCCCTCTGTAAGCTGCACGGCGAACAGCACAGCACACAGTCCGTCAAGGCACAAAACCAGAGAGCTCGAGCAGCGCAGCGGCACTTCGTCGTCCTCTTCCTCGTCTTCGTGAATCCGCTCTTCGTTCACTACATAATATATTATATTGTACTGTATTGTGTAAAATTGTATATTGCATTATATATTGATGTGTGGTATTGTGTTATAATGTATCCTACATCCTTAGAGGAAACAAAGATAAAAAAAAAGACCTCGGGCGTGGCGCAATTGGTTAAAGCGCTCGACTGAGGATCCAAAGAATGGAGGTTCGATTCACGATAGAGACGGGATTTATTTATTTATTTTTAACTATCTTCCTCGTGGGAAACTGGCCGATGACGTCATCAGGTGATGACGTCACAATCTAGTGGTATTCTGCGGAATCTCGCGATGAAGGGGGACACACCTCGTGGCCGGACGGACAGGGTCGTGGCGGCGAGTATGAGCCATTAAAGGCTTTTGTCTTAAAAGCTTGACTACAGCTTTCCGTAGCTTGGTCGACGTGTGTGGCCTTGGATGTGGCTAGTGGCGCGCGGCTTCCGCGCCGCCCGCTCCTTCTTCGCACGTGTGGAGTGCGGAGCCGGTGGCGCTAGCTTTTTCTTCTTCTGCTGCTTTGCTTCTTTTCCTGCTTCGCACACCTGCTACTTCTTCTCCTTCTTCACACATCTAGCAAACTTCATACAACATCATACAAACATACAACATAACATTTCCCACAAAAAACTTCATACAAACATGCAACGTTGCCTGAAACAATGCCTCACTGTCTTCCAGTCACCTGCCTAACCTTTTCTTCCATCGTCACATCTGCCTCTCCGGGGCAGTTGCTGGTACCTCCCCCTTCAAAATACCACCGAAACTTCGTGTCGTCCTGAATCGTAAGGACAGTTTACTGAAGGCTAAAAAGCCCGCTATACAGCATTATCAGTGACTATAAGTATCCGCCGCTACTACCTGGAGTGCCATGTTCTAATTAATGCCGCTGAGCGATTAATAACTCTGCCATAGCTTCCCCTTCAAAATGCCCTCGACACCTTCCTATCGTTTAGACCCTGCTGTGGTGCCCTTGAAGTTGGCAGATATTAATGGAGGTGTCATGTGCTTTCGCATTCTACTTAGGTTTAGCTGCTTTAATTATTTCCTTATTTTTTGTGATCAATGTTAAAAAAAAAGTAATTTTATGAAAGGTGCTTGGATCTCAATAGAGGCATGTGGTTTCAGGGCGGAAGTCTGACTAGCTCCATTACGCGAAAACCCATTTAGCGTTCTTTTGTGGTCAACACTTGATGGCCCTCGTAAGGATAGCGTCGCAGCAGCCGTTGTCGCTAGCCACCGAAGCTGGAAGCGGGACGACCGATGGCATAACATATACCCTGTGGAATGGTTTCTCCTACTTACTTCAGCTCCGCATGGTGTCTAGTTTGTTTCAAAATTGGTACGCAACCGTTCTTCGTGCAGCGTTCCGGTTGGCCTCGAGTCATTCAAGCTATCCATTCAGTATGCGTCTGCTAATCACTTTGGAGGCCAGTTTTCGATAGGGATACGAAGTGACGACATATGCACCAGCTATGGTAAACTTTCATATCCTCCTCACATCATTTGACCAAGCACAGCGGGTGCCATCAAAGGTAAAAAAGAAGTGCACAGGGCTCCGTCATAGAAGCATAAAAAGTGGAGAGAGCATCGCACTACAAGTCACACGTGTAGCGCTCGCCGCAAGGACCAAGCGAGGGGATCGTGCTTGATGACTTCGCATTCAGCAAGTGAGTGAGTTCTCGCTTTCATATGCGTCAGAAGTCCTAAGCGCCAATGCTGAGTTTTTTCCATCTGCTGTCTGACCAATTACTTCGTGATTACATATAGTTTGCAATGATCGACACAAAACATTCCATATGCTTTCCTTCGTTCCTATGGCTTTTGGCTGTCTTCGTACCTCATGTGGAGCCCCTCATTTCCTTACATTTCTTTTCCCGTCAATAAGCGGAAGCTCCACATTACTTGAGAAGAATGATCTTTCATACCTCAAGGATAGACCCATCCCATTCCTTCTATTCCATCCAGTTTTACAGCGCACCAAAGTACATCCTCAGCCCCATTGACAGGGTACGGGAAAGGCCGAAACCGGAGTATAGCGAGCAAAATAATCCCTGAAAAACAGTGATATTTTCATATTTTATATATTTCTAATAAAAAAAGTTAAAGAAAAAAGGATGTAGTGAAAAGGCAGTCCAGCTAGCTCCTTTTGTCCAGCTGGATACCACACTCGGGGCAGAGTGAAAGTGAGGAATGGAAAGGAGATGAAAGTAGAGAGGAGATTAAAGATAAAGCACGCATTAAGGGCGCAAATGAAGCCTAGAAACGGCACGTCTGTTTAGGTACTGTATCACAACAGGAATCGACCGCCTTTTGCACACCACCGAACGATGAGGCAATAAGCTAAGTAACAACCATCCCTACAAGCATTTACAAAACGTACTCTACAACTGACCCCATATATGAAACCGCATATGACGAACTGTTTCTTCTGCGCATAGTGCGCGTTCTGGCCAAACTGTCATGCCATGGAACTATAAGGTCCCCCGTGTTGCCTAACTGCGATTCCAAGGCAGGCCCGTTCGAAGTGCTCGAGCGAACATTTACTGTAGGAGAATGTTGCAAAATCGGCTCGTCTGGGCGGAATGTTGTAACTTTAGAAAATAGGAAAATCGTTCCGTTCAATGGTTGAGATCCTCCCCCCCCCCCCCCATAAAGGGTTCCTACAAATAGCCTTCAGCAGCGACTTGCTCTCAACTGGCATTACCGAGGAATGTTTTCTATTATATTTCGGTGATATTCTGAACTGTACTTTAATGGTTAAAACGCATAATGGCTACTAAAAAGAAGTCCAGAGGTAATCCTCAGAGAAAATGCAGTACCCTAGTATTATTAGGTATTTTTTCCTTAACCACATTTCTCAGATATTTTGATTTTTTCACGATCAGAATGCCGCAACATTTGATGAGGTATGGTATTGAACCTGCTGCTGTCCTAGTGATCGGAATAAATTTGCATGTTGTATATTTGCAACGATGAATATATTATATCAAGCTGTCATCATTATCAATAGTCTTGATATTACGTTTTTCATCGCTTTTTGTGAAGTCAACTCAAGATCAAGAACACTGTCATCTTTTTAAAATAGCTGAAGATGGTACATACAGGTTGCTAAAACTGCAGATTGAATATTGTGAGGTTAAATGTCCTGAATCGGCACATCTATATTGTTAGAACCGTAAAGCAGGCTATGCCTTTTTCGCTCACGATTTATTCTGCAAAAACAAATTAGAGCTTATACTTCTACGCTGTAAATTATCCTAATGTTAACTGCTATATAAAGCCTATTTTATTTCACTGATAGCTCGCTGCGGGCTACTTATGCACACACGACGTGCTTCAATATACGCATGTACACTTATGTACTGAAGATATCCCGCATGCTTGCGCATAGTAGCGAGTAAAGCCGTTACACCACAATATTGATGTGCAGAGAGGCGCGCATTTCCGTGTTTCCTTCATGAAGCGTTTTCCAGTCCCATGGAATGGAAGTTCGGTTGCCGGTGGAGACAGGTTTTTTTATGTTTTGATGACGTCTTCAGGATGACTGACATGTGAAATTCCGCGGAATCCTGCGCAATCTCGCGAGAAACGTAGAACACTTCTCGCGGACGCACGCACGGACGAACACGCTGGCGAGTCATGAGCCATTAAAGGCGTTCGCCTTAATTATTTACTTAGGAGAGGTAGTAACCGCACAGTACCCACGAAAGGAGAATAACTATGAGAATTAGATAGGGATAGAGTGCATTTGGCAGGTTCTTATATGTCATGACCAGCCACTTATCTTTATCGCTCAATACGAAAGTCCGTAACAGGTGCGTTTATACCAGTACTCACTTATTTAGGCTGAAACGTGCAGGATAACTAAAAGGCTTCTACTTAATTTGAGGACAACGCAAAGAGCTATGTAACGAAAAATGGTAGGGGTAACGTTAAGAGGTAGAAAAACCGTGTAGAGTGCGTCAGGAAAATAAATCAATTTGATAATATTCCATTCATAATGACGGGACATGCGCGAATAGAGGATAACGGGTGGTTGCTAAGAGTAACAAATAGAATAGGCGGTGGCAGAAAATTAGGTGGGCGGATAAGATTAATGAGTTCGCAGCAATGCGGGATCCAATTTTCACATGTCCCAGGAGCATGCAGCTGAAGCAGTTTTGCGCACTTTAGCTGAACTCGCTCTCTTGCGGAATGTCGAAAAGCGTCGTGCTCTCAGTAGATGCTCGTACTTTTCGCTACCCTACGTTTCATGAACTTTGCGTACTAAAATCCAGGCTGCTTACAACAGTATAGCTTGAAGGTGTACTAGGCAACCAGTTATTTCGCCTGATAGCTGCAAGCCACCATAGTACGTCGGTGACAACTGGTATTTAGTTAAAAGGTGGACTCTGACAAACTATTTTTTGAAGGAGGAGGGAGGGGGGGGGGGGAGCTTACAAGCTTGTGCTGGCGCCGCGGCCGATCAGGCTTCCTACTCCCGCACCTCGTGTGCACATCATCACCGCACCACAACTACGAGCGGCTGCGATACGGATGCCCGATGACCCGGGGAAAGCATTATCCTATCAAAAAGATGAATTCTCCGCCCAACACATGGCCCGCTATGCTGATCCAGCTGAGTCGATACTATGGCCACTTCGGTAGTTGTAATCCCCCCGCCCTCCTCTTCTATTAATGCAATAGATATCGTAACTGCGTTTTTTTACGATATGTGTCTGGAATTTCTGCTGGTAATTTATATTCTACCCCGCTACATTTATGCGAAGCACATTGGTAGAGGTAAACCACAGCCCTCCGTGACGGTTACACGTCGTGCAAAGAATGTGGAATGCTACGTCACACCACGTGATACGCTGACGTCACCACAGAGGAGAGACGGGGGTCCAGGTCACGCCGTCGGCTGCGGTTGCACGCCGTGCGGACCACGTGGTAAGGTGACGTCACACCACGTGATACGCTGACGTCAGGACAGAGGAGAGACGGGGGACCGGCTCGCGCCGTCGGCTGCGGTTGCACGCCGTGCGGACCACGGCAATCTTGTGATTGTGTAGTGGCAATCAATATGCTTCGCATCTGACCAGGTTTAACCAAGCTAAGCCTGAGCCATTTTTTTTGTCGATTATTCTCTTTATTTGATGCCTTGAGCTGCAGCATCCATCCTCAACTAGGTTGCTGTTCTGTCCTACACTAACTTTTATAACTGGGTGTACTCACTCCGCCGAACAGATATCTAAGTGTTCCGAATTCACATGAATGTAACAAAGAATGTATATTTTGTCTTGACTCCCCTTTTTACTTTGCTGTCACTGTGTGCCCCAGTGTAAACATTGCTATGATATTTGAATGTGGTTTCACCGCAGATTTCGTAATGAAATGTTTGTTTAACTACACTACATGTTTTCTGTGGCACCTGCCTAAATGCCTAATTTTGTGGCTACGTGGCGCAAATATTTTTTTTATAAATATACCACAAGTGAAATTGGCACGCACAGAAGGCGCTGTTTTTACGCACAAAACCCACTAGTCATAGTTATATTAAGCTAGTCTAATGTTTGTACTAGTGCCCCCAATGTAAAACGGAGCAAACGAATGAACAAATTTTCGTTTCCCGGCGAGTCCTGCAAGCGAATGCGCATGTATCTAGCGTGGGTACGTGTGGGGCACCGGGATGTTCAGCTTCGTACTCTTGCTGTTCTCCTCACCAGCAGCCGGGACGAAGAAGAGCACTTTCTTTTTTCAGGCCCGTGCTTCTTTTTATTTTAGGGCAATTATATGTTACCCAATGTGGGGCTCTAGAGCTGGGGTCTGCATATATAATTCTTCTCTGTAATCTCATCAATGACAAATATCACATTTCGTAGAGTCATTTATCTCTACCTACAAAATCAGAAGACTATGGGTTTTATGGAGTATCTGATAACCTTCTTAAGTCATATTTAAACCACCTTGAACAGTGTATCAGCATTAACGAGTGTCAGTATTCCGTACTAGATGTTATTTCGAGCGTATCGCAGAGCAGCATACTCGGACAACTTTTATTTAATATTTAAATAAATGATATAACAAACGCCAGCACATTTGATCTTACATTCTTTTTCCAGTAAATTAGCATCGATAGGCTCACAGACATGTAATTATTACACATGAAAAACTCTTCAATGTGCTTCAAACGGTTTACAAATTAAGGTCACCAAACCAAAAGCTATATTATTTACTCCTGTAGAGAAGGTTATTAGTAGGGATATCGATATGAATCTCGATTCCGAACAAATAAAGGTTCTCAAAGAAACAAAAACATTGAGAATGGCCTTTAATCAGCATTCAAATTAGAATGCCCGCGAGGAAAGCATGGCGGAAAACCTGGCAAGAGCTTTTGCATCGTGCTATATAAGCTTAGAATGATGCTGCTGACTAAAATTAAGTTAGTTCTTTCTAATGAAATTTTGCTCCCCATCATTAAATACTGCAGTCTTGTATGGATGAACACATCTCCAATAATTTTCACCAAGCGGTTGCTATTTCAAAAAAAAAAAAAGAAAACAATCCGTCATGTAGCTGACACCTGAAACGACGCTCATAAGAGAGAGCTTTTTGCCTGGCACAATGTGCTCCCCATACACTCCTTCCACAAATTTAATCTTGTTATGAAGTATTACCAGAGTCTCAAAAGTAACCATCCCGCTTTCCTCAATTTATGTTGTTTACGAAGAAGCGTAGAAATCTTATTCAGAAACAAAGAAGACTGGTTAACACCCTCGTTCCATACTAATCAGGGCCAACGCTTGCTGCATTACCGCATGCCTGCTTCTTTCAATTTGCTATGAAAGAAAACGTAGATATGTACCTGATTATCAAAGACAACGTAACACAATTCCTTATTCTAGAAGACACGTGGGTTTAGTCATGATCATTTCTCTGACACCAATTGCTTTTCTACTTCTGATTTGGTGCCATTTTTTGCTATCTCTACATTTCTGCCTTCCAATACGTGAGGCTGTGTACACTAAACTGTATTTGGCTCTTTAGAGCCACTAGCGAGATTTTATTTTTATTTTATTTTCCTGCCATTATGTTTCTTTGATGTTCTGTGAGTTGAAGGTAGGTATTCAAATCTGTGAAGAGTTAATGTAAGTTTACGTACATTACCTACATTACTTCGTTTCAGACACAACACCTCTCAACATTGTGCATTTTTCCCTTACTTTTTGTAAGTTACTTCGTGCAAATATTTGCAATAATCTGACCGTCTACCACCATGCCAAACCTGGTGAAGCTACTGCGTTGCGTTCTATTCCTACCATACAATATATTTATTTGTTTGTTAGAATAAAAACGCTGAATAACGTTTATTTCATTTCAAAACTGGCTGTGATACTGAAGTAGAACAGTTATGCGGGCTAGTTGGTTTATTGCAGACAAAAGGTAAAACTGCACGTATGATTCAGGAGAAGACAGAACGGAACAAATTGGGCCCGTGTTGTCGCTCTTTGTTTCTTCCTCTCTTGTCCTGTTTCATTCGCTCATTTTTACCTTTTCACTGCCATAATTACAGATGAACACTGCTCTGATTTATATACCACTAATTTATTTATAACTTTAGCTGAGAGCTATGAAGCTGCCTTGAGTATTAGTGCCTTGTTGTAAATATATAAAGAAAATTAGAACTAGGTTCCCTTATAGCTTTCTAAAACGAATCTTTCCGCCCTTCTTCCAGCGGCTCCACGGATAGTTGTTATGCGGATGCATTCTTGTCTTAAATGTTTGCAAAGTTTTCCTTGATTTTTCAATTAGTTAACTATTTTTGTCTTTTTATGCATCAGTATTACAACCCTAATATCGCATAGTTTGTCGGAGGCTGGCTTTGAATCCCCCAACGTAAAGCCTTCACTTTCACGGGCACCCTTCGGGCCCAGAGATTAAAGGGTAGACGTATTTCCCACCTAAGATTATCCACTGGTCGCCTACTGATTGCCCTCCACTCTCCACTGGCATCCATCATCCGCCCACTTTCATCCAAGCAACCATCCAAGACGTTGCCTGACGCGACATCAAGCCATTTTGTAGCGAGAATGTTAGAAAACGAAATTTGGGCCAAATGACCGCTGAAGCTGCTCACAGGAAACAAATACTGCAGGCAATGCTCAAGCAGATTCCAGCATCGCAGGAATAACGTTGACTGTAACTTTTTGCTGGTTCTGTCTTTAAAATTAAGGTCGCGGTTGTTTTCAGAACTACCTAATATAATCGGAATCTATTTTTTTAGAATCAGAATCAGATTTTATTCACTGCAATGACTGAATACAAAAATTTTGGTAAATGCAGGAGGAGGTCCCAAAGCCAGTGGCTGCACAGGGGACCTCCTTTTACTAGCAAGCAAAACACAACTGATTAAGTACAAACAACAGCGGGTGAAAACAGCAACTGCTTTGTAATATAAATGTAGAACACAAGAAATACAACATGGCGTAAATATAAACAGAACATAAATTGGGAACATGTTATATAAATGTAAAACATAGGAAAACAATTAAATGTGGTATAAGCATTTCTTATCAATGAAAAAAAAAATATTTATCGCAATAGCAGGAAAGTACGAAAACTACGTTTAAAAGCATGAATGTTAGTTGATTGCTTTATTCTGAATGGCAATGAATTACACAAAAAAACGAGGCAGAAAAATTAACTTTGAGTTTGCCGTAATTGGTTCTGGCGTTTGGGAGTAGAAAATGGTTTTGGCATGAAAACCGAGTGAAACTACATCGCAGGAACTGGGTACTGTTTATTATTGAAATGGGAAGTGATCCATTTATGAATTCAAATATGAGGATGTCAATAGAATAATGAAACATGAATGAGACTCCAAGGATGTTATGAGCTTTCTGTAAGGGCGCAGGACTGCACAAATGGCTATTAAAAGTAATGATGCGAATGGCTTGATTTTGTATGTGTTGTAGCAGTGCCATGTGCGTTTTGTATGTATTACTCCAAAAAGAAATACAATAGTTAATGTGACTATGGATGAATGACAATGGTTGCGGATATCAACTGAAAACATAGTAGAGTGAAATACGCGTGTGTAAATTGAACTGATTTCGCACCTTGATGAGCATCCTTATTCCGTATGCGGTTTTTCTTAAAGGGAAGATATATGTCTGGTAAATTTTAAGTGACAATCAAGATATATGCCAAGAAACATCGCATGATCAGTGGCAAGTAGTATGTGAGAGTAAAGAAAAATATGTAGAGATGGAATAGATGCCAGCAGCGGCTGTGGTCAAGCAAGAATACTGTTAAATTTTCACCCATCTCAGGTTTCTGCTGTGCTGCTGCCCTCTTCAGTGGTACAGAATATCTCCGCACGTGCTGTTCAGCTACGTGCCATCTTCACATATTCGTGCCAGTCAAGGCTGCTTGGACAGGATCTCCTGCGTCCGCGCGGACTACCGGCGTTTCTTACAAAGTTCGCCGCTGACTGCTGCTGCTGCTGCTTAGACCTTTTTGAATATTTTGTTCAGCGATCTTGAATCTGACTGCTTTGCTCGCAATGCCGACGAATGTTGAGATTGCAAAACATATCGAAAGCCTCGAAGCTAGGTTCAATGAAAAGGTAAGCTAACTGTTGCCCAGCTTGTAACGAACGTCAAGAAAAAATTGACTAATGAAGGACTCGATTTCAGTGACCCTAATACAAAGGTTGAGGGAATGAAGGCGAGCCTGACGATGTTCACCAAACTGGTTGAAGACATGCGTGACCGGCAGATTGGTCTCGCCACCAGGAATAAAGCACTTAAAGCTGAGAACGATGCTCTCCGAAAAAGAGTAATCGATCTCGAGCAATGCTCCCGACTCAACAACGTTGAGATTAAGGGAGTGCATTACACACAAAGCGAGCACTGCACGGCAATCGTGTCGTCAATTGGCGAAAAAATTGAACGTCCTGTGTTGGCCACTGATCTAGAGATCATTCATCCTGTTCCAACAAAAGTTAACGAACAAGACATCGTAGCTCGTTTCTACTCTTGGTGACACAAAAGTGAGCTTATGAGAAAGGCACGAAAGGCCAGACTGAACACTAGCCATCTTGGCTTTCGAGGAGAAGACAAGAACCCAGTTTTCGTTAATGATCATCTCTCGCCAGATACCAAAATGCTGTTTGCAAAAGCCCTCAAGAAAGAAAAGAAGTGGAATTTTCTGTGGACCGACAATTGCCGTATCAAAGCGCGCCAAACCAACAACAGTGAAGTGTTCCGTATCTGTAACGAATCTGATCTTTCCATTTTTTCATAAACTTGCCCATTCATACTTATTCGTCTTTGTTTTTTGCAAAGACGACTTACTTCTCACCTTCTCAGCTTGAAGCGTTTTTTTCTATCCCGTGACGTTGATTTATTCATTTTAATGCACGTAGCCTTCGCAAATATTCCGATGACATTTCTAGTTTCCTATCGTCGATTCATAACAATTTTTCGATTATCTGTATCAGTGAAGCATGCCTAAGCTCAAGTGACCAAAACTTACATTCTTTTCCGTCCTATTCAGTCGAATACTGTCATCGAGGAGGCAGTAACCATGGTGGCGCTGCTATTTTCATATCATCTAAGTTCCGTTATCTCAGATGTTAGGACTTGTCAATCAACCCGTCTAATTGTGAGTCTGTGTGGATTGAGCTTGATAAGTCGTTTGTATCACAAGATTCAAGAATCATTATCATCGATTGCGTATGTCGATCTCCTTCATCGTGCGTTACTGAATTTTGCTTGGCATTCACAGAAATTTTAAATAAGCTATGTCTGGGAAAAAAAGTCATTATCATGGGTGACATTAACATAAATCTTCTAGATGCTTCAACGCCTTCATATCATGAATAGAATAACTGCATTAATGGTCATGACTTCGAATGCTTTTTAAGCGTACCTGCAAGATGCCCTAATAACGGAAACAGTTCACTTATTGATCATGTGCTGTGTAACTTAATTACTTTCCCCGCTGCTGGTGTAGTTGAAGTTGAAATAACTGATCAACACCTTATTTTTGTGCGAATAGCATCCATCCCCGTTGATGGTCACGTGCAGGTTACTAATAAACGCTTGAATTCCTCATTATTTTACGAAACAATTGCTAACACAGATTGGCTTCCAATTATTTTAAACAATGTGAAGTGATCAATTCATTCTTAAATAAAAGTCCTATTACGGCTTCAATAAATAAAGTCCAAACAGACACGCATATTTGCCGTGATACTCGTGACATTGCGAATGCTTTCATTAATTCATTTGTCATCGATCAGCCTCACTTTACACACTCCATCCACGTGTACCGCGTCTACCTCATAGCTTTTTACTTTTCCCGGTTTGTCCCGATGAGGTGCGCACCGTCATTATGAATCAGAAGATGCAAGCCCAGGCCTTGAAAACTTTCATTCTTCTCATATCAAGCTAATATCTTCTCAGATTTGCAAGGTGTTTTCTTACATCGTCAACTTAATCTTCAAGACAGGTAGGTATCTTCCCTAGCGCGTTTAAAAAAAAAAAAAAAAAAAAAAAACTAATTCCCGTCTTCAAAAAAGGTGACAGGCGCCTAACAAGTAACTATCGTCCCATTGCTATTATTTCCTTTTTTAGCTAAGCCATTGAAAAGCTGTTCGTCGTCCTTCTGGCAAATTACCTCACAAATGAACCCATATACATGATAAGGGTTCATTTAATGCGCAATCGTTTCTTTGCTCATTTGAAATTTCCTTCATATACACTGCTGCCTCAATTGTGTTGAGCTTCAGTATCACTCTTATGGTCAGCCAGTGTCGCCTCTTCAACAGAAACAACTAAAAAAAGCGCCTGAAAAATGGCACATAAAATGAAATTAAAAAGTGGTTGTTGACAAACATCCTTGCTGAAGAGGCATTTTGGTTGGTTGTATGATTCCCGCAAAAAAAAAAAAAAAAGAAAAAAAAACATTTTGAGGGCTGTTCCCACTTTACGGCATGAAATAATTTCAAATAGCATTGAAGTACATTGACAAAAATGAGGAACACCGAAATCACTGGTAACATTTCCTTTATATACCCAAAAACACAGAGAAGTAAACAACTACAAAAAAATACATTACAAGCATCTCTTGAAGCAGTTTTTCTGCTTCTGTAAAGGAATAATGCCACACGAGCAGTGTCGTTTCGAAATTCGTTAAATCGAAAGAAAGAAAAACAAAACTACCATTTGGAACGGACCTTGAAACGCAAATACCTTATGGGGCAAGTAGTAATTATCTCATGCTCTAGGGAAATGAATGCACGGGGTTACCACAGTATGTGATATGTTAGGCTGACCTCATCAGTGGGTTTAATGACAATGTAATGGCTTTACTAATTATGCTCCTTAATGCGAAAATCGAAATATTGAAGGTTTATGGTTTGCTTTCCTTCTAAACGTAGTACGCAGAGTGCTCGGAATGATACCGACTATTTATTTGTTCACGGTGGCAACATTAGTTTCGTCCCGACATTTTTGCAGCCACAGAAACACGG
Source organism: Amblyomma maculatum (assembly GCF_055883805.1). Classification (NCBI taxonomy): domain Eukaryota; kingdom Metazoa; phylum Arthropoda; class Arachnida; order Ixodida; family Ixodidae; genus Amblyomma; species Amblyomma maculatum. The sequence goes on along the minus strand of NC_139345.1, from coordinate 141,637,443 downwards.
CTGGACTACGGTGCACCAGATTGTATGCGTAGATTCGTAGGTACGAATATCAATTGTTTCGATGAGAAAGTGCCTCAAACGCAATGATTACGTTGCGATGTTCGTTACTAACGCTGCGTTGCAAATGTTCAAAATAGCGAAGCGACTTCTGAGTCTTATTACAGATACTTGCCACTGCTTTCGGCATTATACATAGTGAATGTGCGCATGAATTTTATTCATGAATAAATGGCGCTCTTTATATTTGTGAATCGTCTTTAGTTCCAGATGGGTGCCATTGATATCGCTTTGCTTGGCCATAAGTGTCCTGATTGTATGTTGCTATTGCGCTTATTTACCATGACTGTTATAGGTACCAATATATATAGTTGGTCTGTGAATGCACCTTCAGCTGGTGTGGTTCAAATTATAATTTTTAATTAATACACGACTTATCTCATTTACATTTGTTAACCATTTCACTATTTTAAGCACTATTAGAAGCATTTCACTCGAATCGATATTACAAATATTGCTCAAAAATAGCGAATATGAATGCGCGTGCAACGACGACATAGCAGTAGACCATGGCTAGGCCTAGGTCCTTCGAATAGCAACGTCTTATAAGAACGTAGACATGCGCACACTGCATATCCCAAAATAGAGCGGACACCGTGATCAGCTTCTGAGATTTCGCTTTGAAGGGAGGGTTTCAAGATTCATTGGAAGGCTCCGTGTAGAAAGTGGAAGCCAAGTGACTCAGCATGGAGACTAGGTCATGTCCTACCGAAGAAGGGCTTGCAGCTGTCATGAAGAGCACGCTTCTTTAGTTTTGTTTTCATATTTGCTAATGCAGCATCGCTACTGTTCACGGTTCTCAATCCAAAATCACCCCATATAAAAATGGTCTGTTGTTTGAATGGAAAATTTATGGTCATCTATATGAACCTATAGACTTTTGTAATCACCACAAAGTACCATTGGAATATCTGTAAGAAGCTATCGAAATTCAATACCACTTTGGCTATAGGTTCTGAATCATACAAAACCTCCTCAGATAGCTTTGTGAAAATTAAGGTTAATTATGGTTAAGCTGTTTCCTGAGGTCATGACCACGTAGCCTTGCGTGGGTAATTAAAAAAAAAGTCCGGTATAGCGGCTCAAACGCGCGAGTCTCCCCGACGGGTCTTTGATGTTCGCCGGCCGATAGAGAGAGTTATGGGGCCTATGAGCAACAATGACAGACCATGATATAAAAATGGTCTGTTGTTTGAATGGAAAATTTATGGTCATCTATATGAACCTATAGACTTTTGTAATCACCACAAAGTACCATTGGAATATCTGTAAGAAGCTATCGAAATTCAATACCACTTTGGCTATAGGTTCTGAATCATACAAAACCTCCTCAGATAGCTTTGTGAAAATTAAGGTTAATTATGTTTAAGCTGTTTCCTGAGGTCATGACCACGTAGCCTTGCGTGGGTAATTAAAAAAAAGTCCGGTATAGCGGCTCAAACGCGCGAGTCTCCCCGACGGGTCTTTGATGTTCGCCGGCCGATAGAGAGAGTTATGGGGCCTATGAGCAACAATGACAGACCATGAACTCTTCTAGTGTTTTCCTAACAAAATAAAAAACAGTCGCGGCGGATTCGAATTGATCCAGTTCGGACCCGAATACTCTGGTTCCGTAGCCGAACGTCTGGATCGCTGAGCCACCTCGAAAGTTGCTTTCGCTCATTATACCTAGGTTTAAATAGGGTTAAACGGGTTAAAGCTGATTGCGGAGGGCACAAATAAAGATCCTCTATTTGATGGCGCGGCTTACAGATGACGCGCCACATGCTCAGCTACAGCGTATGCAGCTCGCTAGGCCCATAACCGCCGAAAGCGTGTATCTGGTAAGTATAGTGTGAAAAAGCGGGAAATACGCCGAGTTAAAGAAAGAGGGATAAAAGCCCGTACTTTCGTACAATAATAGGTGTAACAGAGCACACTTGCAAATGTTTCCTAACTACTTGTATTATCAGCCATGACAGCCTTGTTTTCATGAGAAAGCACGTTTCTGCCAGTCGGTCATGGTTTGTTAATTAAAACGAAATCCAGGGCATACAAGTTCAATTATTGATTATAAGAGTGGTTCAACTCCTTTTGTTTGCGGCAATCATATTGATGTACATTAGCTGGTAGTTCTTCGAAGGGGATCCGCGGGATCCTTGTGATGTCCAGAATGGTTCGAAACAAACATTTATATAAGTGGAACAGTTGTCCTGCTGTCTCTGAAACCAGTCACATGAGAAGTATTGCCAAAAGCTCTTTTTGCCAATCGAACAGCCGAGCGCAAAATGGCCTGCAATAAAATACATCGTAAGGACTTATTTCTTTACTTTACCCTATCCTATGCAAACGCGAGGCATTGAACGAATGCGCTGCTTTCCAGCGTGAAAAATCTAAACCTCAGCACTAACCATGAGATTCAACATTTGCCTCTCAATTTCGAGTAAGCAGGCACCCTTGCAAAACATCTGGATGTTCCCCTTTAGTTGAAGACGACCATCTCCATCGCCCACACGATGAGGTTCTCAAGAAAGTTATAGGAATTGACGATTTCTGAGGACTCACACTCACGTTGAGAATTTGAGAGCACGTGTAATGAGCGTTGTGCTTAGAACGTGTTCCGGGCGTTTAATAATTCATCGCTGCCTAGTAGCGTTAAAAAAAAGGGGATAAGTAACCAATGCTTTGAAAACAAAATATAAAGTGTGCGCAAGTACTACACCTTGAGGAGCATGGGCCGTTTGCAAATATTGCGGAGAGATTTCTTAGTGGCCAAGATTGAACCAAGCCGTTTCGGTGTGCAGTCAGTCATTCGATAGTGCTCTAAATTGTCCATTTACGTTTCGTTTGGATAGGGTCAGATATGGATGGGCTACTTAAAGAAATATCGTGTGTTTTTGAGGTGGTGCCGGGTTGGCAGGTGCATACGTGTACATGGGTTGATTGAATACCATGCCTTAAATATACTTGTTACCCCCGTAATGATACGAATGTCTATTACGCAGCAATTAAAATCTTTTTAAGTTCCAGATAAGTTACATGGATTAAAATCAATGAATAAGACATTCTGATACATCATGCAAAGGGTTTACGTGCTAAAGTTTCAAATCGCGCTGTAAGCACCCCATAAAGCCATAAGAGCATTCCGCTTCCTTCGCAGTGCAAAGCGCCGAATATGGGGCCGTATGATGACGCCAATACACTGGTGATATATTTCCAAAGCTGAAATGCATGCTCGAAGGAAGAAAACAACGCATATTGAATGCTTGCGGATAGATAGAGAGACTTTACTTTAAAGTCCAATGAATAAGGTCCAACCTACCCCCCCGACACGAAGGTCAGGGGGCAGGTGCCGCCGCCTCAGATGCAGGCTGGGAGGTATTGGGTCTCAGCAGCCTCTTCAGCCGGTTGGACGAGCAGGAGCTGGAGCTCAGGGTCCGAGCTGCGCAGCAGGGCCTGTCAGGTGTCTCTACTGCTTATATTGTGCGTCCCCCTGTGAGAATACGAGAATTGCCAAATTACGTGTCGAAGGTTCCTCTCGCGCCACAAAGATTGCATTTATCCCTCCTGGCCTCAGGGAACATGTGTGTCGCCATAACCGGGTGCGGATATGTATAAGTTCATGCATAAGTTCATATGTATAGGTTCATGGTATATGTTATTTGGATCTGTACATGCATGTATAAGCTTGCGGAGCGCTTTGCGGCGCCATACGACAATCCTCAGTTGAAATGACAAAGTATGACATCATCATCAACATCCGCACTTCTTTGGTGCTCCGACAAGTCTGATCATAGTCGGGCCTTCGAACGACTAGTACATCTCTATTTTGAATAGAAGCTATGTAACCTTGCTCTACTTTATCTAAGCCTTGTAAATGCGAATAGATCAATCTCGTGGAACTCTCAAAGACGCTCAAGCTTATCGTTAACGCTTGGGAGAGCATAGTGCTCTGGGAAATTTAGTGGTAGCGAGCACGCATACCGACGATGATATCGCGCAAGAAATGTTCAATGCAGGGAAGTATGGATAGTTATATGCGAGACCAATTGAAGTGCCATGAAAGCGAAAACTGTGCAGCGGCGTCATCTCTCTGAAGCATCCACCTTCCAGCCATTACTAGTGGTATTTAAAGGGACCTTCCTTCTCTATACCAGCCAATTTCAGAGTTGGTTGGTCGCAGGTGGAGACATTGAAACATCCTCTCCATATGCAGGAAAGAACCCGAGGCCGGACGAAAAATGAGTAAGCAAAAAAGAATGCATGCAACGGGCATGAACTATTACAAAACCAAATAATTTTGGCAATAAGTTAACCACATTGACGAATTACAGAAACATACTTTTGCATTTTCTCTTCATCAATAAAATTTATGGCCTCGTTTTTCTTTTTACATATTAATTTATTTCTTAGGGCTGCACACTTCTCCAGAGCCTAAAAAATACACGGCGTCTTAGTTCGCAGTGGAACCACGCTGACAACAGCTTCGTTTCTGCAGTCATCCACGAACGTACGGCAACATCCCCAACTTGCGTGTCCGCCGCTGCAGCCGCCGCAAAAGCACGTACTCTTTCCTCATGTTCAGTAAGCACGCTATAAAGCAGTAGGGCACGCCAGGCGGTGTGCTTGTGGTCAGCGCCTGGACTAGACAACCCATCCATGATATATGGGTATTCTTTCTTCCAGCGTGGCTTATCTGTGGGGATGAGGAGCTCAATAAGTGGCGGTAGTTAGCAGTGGTAATCGAATGAGCATACGGATCTCATGAAAGTATCATTGCTGTTTTGTCCTGTGACAGGCTACTGTAGCGCCTACACTTATTAGTCGTAAAGAAGATCATAGACTAATGCGTCACTGCATTTGTTAATGATGATACGGTTGGTTCATGAAGGTAGTGGAGCTGGTAGTTATGACACATTATAACAGCACACAATAACATACCGAGGGCTGTATAATAGTGAAGATGTGATTCCAAGGACGTCCACTATAGAGAACACAAAATGTTTGCAGTGTTACTTGAGTGGGCCATCCTTTAAGAAAGGGGGAGCGACACCTTCCAGGGAAAGTTTCAGTATTGAATAAAATCGAGAGGTGAAGCTGCAGAAAATAAAGAAACGTTCGGGTAAGTGGCTCTAGTTAGGAAAAAGAAGAAAGCACCGCGAACATTACACAATAAAGACGTTCGCATTTTCTTACACAGGTACACCAGAATTATGCGTGACCGTTTACAGCCAGTAGTGTCCCGAGTATTTCGCGCACTTCGCATTACAAATATGCTGCCGTAATGTGGCACAAAGTGTGGCAGATGTGATTACGACAGTTATAGAGGCAATGGATGTGACACGCGCTCAGTCGTTGACATGTGTTGAGATAGATAAAATAGTCTAAACTAGTCCTCAGTGTTTCCTAAGGCGACACTTATCTGAGGTGATCCTTATGATTGTAAGAAAGCAACGAAGAGGCGGCGGGGTGATCGCTGTTCCGCCTAATCAATCGTAACCTTTCCGCTCGTAAAAGGCACGAAATACTTCGAGAGACTCCACAGTCTCTGACTAGTACCCGCCTGTGGTGTCGTGGTATCGATTTCCCCTGGTGCGCTTTTGGCTGCTCAATAGCTGGCGGGCGGACAAAACCGACCTTCGTACAGAAAACCTCGACCGGATCAATTACGGCCAGCTCATATCGCTTGAAAACAGAAGGGAACGCAGCCACTTCATTTCATGGTGGGGAGCGCGCGTTCGAGTGCGCTTTCTTTCCGGGGAATTGTAAACCCGATGTGTGGCTTATTGTTTTAGGATGGCGAGGAGCCAATAATGTATAGAAGAACGGACGACGGCATCCCCAGAAGGAGCGTGATGAAGCAAGCGCTGAAAGGCGGGCTCCCTAAAATGCGAAAATTAAATAAAACAACTAAAAGATGACATATGCACAAGACGAGAGTTAGCATAGAAAATAGAAAGAGCAAGTCGAGGGTGGATAAAAGGAGTAGGAAAGAAAGAGGTGCCGCCGGAGTTCAGAACTTCTGCTGCCTCCCTCGCCTTTGAGGAACGTGCTTCGAGCTCAACCTCCGTTGGGAATTGGGTTTTCCGAAGGGCTGCGGATTACGCGTGTTTTCGGCCGGTATAGATTAGGGAGAAGCAGAAGGAGCACCGTGGTGGCTGGCTTCCCTACGTCCTGATGCAGTTAGTTACTTGCCCCCGGAGTGCACTGCAAGACCGCTGAGAACAAAGAAGAAATCTAAAAAAAAAAGTACTTCGGCATCTTTTTTTCCTTGCATCCCCTGTTGTTCCAAGCATCTCTGAAATTGAAGTTATCGATGTAAGGTTAGCTGAGCGGACGAAAAAGCTTTAATCGTAACCAGTTTTGGCAACGGTTTCATGTTAGGTAACAGTAACATAGCTGCATTGCATTGTGTACAAATTTTCTTTTTATGTACAAACGACTCTAATATAAGCCCCATGCGAACAACACATTTGTTTTCGTATATTTAACTCTAACATATTTAACTCTAGAATCAGGACAACTTTAGACTGCAATCAAGCAAAGGATCAAGCAGGGTTTCGGAAACGGTACTCTAATATCGATCATATCCATACCATCAATCAGGTGATAGAAAAATGCTCGGAATATAATCAGCCCTTATACATAGCATTCATTGATTACGAAAAAGCATTTGACTCAGTTGAAACCTCGGCGGTGATGCAGGCATCGCGAAATCATGGGGGTAGACGAGCCGTACGTGAAAGTGCTGGAAGATATATATCTTGGCTGCACAGCAACCATAGTTCTGCATAAAGAAAGTAACAAAATTCCCATAAAGAAAGATGTTAGGCAACGAGACACAATCTCCGCAGTACTATTCACAGCTTGTTTAGAGGAAGTATTCAGAGACTTGGAATGGGAGCAGTTAGGGATAAGGGTAGATGGAGAATACCTCAGTAATCTGCGATTTGCTGATGACATTGCCTTGCTAAGCAACTCGGGGGATGACCTGCAAATAATGATTGATGACCTAGACAGAAAAAGTAGAGAGGTAGGCTTGAAAATCAATATGCAGAAGACAAAGGTAATGTTCAACAGCCTTAGGAAGGAACAGCAGTTTACATTAGGTAGCGAAATACTGGAAGTAGTAGGCGAATATGTCTACTTAGGACAAGTAGTAACCGCAGATCCGGACCATGAAAAGGAAATAACAAGAAGAATAAGATTGGGATGGAGCGCATTTGGCAAGCACTCGAAGATTATGACTAGCAGCTTACCGGTATCGCCCAAGAGGAAAGTATACAACAGTTGCATCTTACCTGTACTCACATATGGGGCTGAAACGTGGAGGCTAACCAAGAGAGTTCTACTTAAGTTGAGGACAACCCAGAGGCCTATGGAACGAAAAATGGCAGGGGTAACATTAAGAAATAGAAAGCGTGCAGAGTGGGTCAGAGAAATAATTCAAGTTACCGACATTCTAGTGCAAATTAACAAGAAGAAACGGACATGGGCAGGACATGTAGTGCGAAGAGACGATAACCGATGGTCGCTTAGGGTAACCAACTGGATTCCAAGGGAAGGAAAGCGTAGCAGGGGGCGGCAGAAAGTTAGGTGGGCGGATGAGATTAAGAAGTTCGCACGGGTCAAGTGGATGCAGCTAGCACAGAACCGGGTTAAGTGGAAAAATATGGGAGAGGCCTTCGCCCTGCAGTGGGTATAATCAGGCTGATGATGATGATGATGATGATGATGAACTTTAACATACGCCCCATGTTTTATTTACGTCGCGTCCTAATGCATGCAGCGAGTGGGCACAATTGCATTCAGTTATTGTATAATAGATAGCCTCCAACCGAATTCTGTCGTCAGAACTATGGAACATTCTCTCGTTCCGCTAACAGTAGGTTTGTCGAATCGGATTCTGTTCATTAAAATTACTAACCCTACCAGTCCTTGACTCCAAAGGCTTGTTTTGAATGCTCAGAATGTGCCGTAAAATTTTTCACAGAATAAAGTTTTCGAAAAGTTTCCGATTCCATGAGTCGCTTTGGTTATTGCACATAAAAGCTGCTCAAAATGAAAAAGAAAACGCTGATGAACGGCTTCGATCTAACAATAAGGTTAGATGATTGTGGTGTTCCATAAGGAGCACTGCATGGGCTACAAATCTCTAGTCCTTGTTGCTTTCGCACTGGCAGTAATAAAATTTGGTTTGATGGTTCGATACATTAAAAATCAAGGTATAGACCCACTGTCGCGCTAGCACAAAGAGGAAGTTTAGGCAAGGAAGCCCTATACACACCGGAGCTCGTTTCGCCAATCCACCTGAATGACTGCTCTCTCCAGCGCTGAAAGCACAACCCTTTACCTGCACGGCTGTTGGGCCTTGTGCTCACGCTTGCTGGCGGGACGATGCGCATCCCCAAGCGGGGCTCGGACCTTGAGGTAACATGAGAGAAGCTCCTGGCCGCCTTTTCGGTAAATTGCGTCGGAAAAGGGGGGGCGAGACAAGTGCGTAAAAAAAAACAGAGAAAGTGAAGGAGAGTACGAAGGGGAGTACGTATGACGAGCAGAAAGGCTAGACGGGCTCAAATTTTTTCGTCTCTGGGGAGGTCGCGCGTGGGCATTAATCATTGGCGGCCTGTCAGAGAACGGAGGGTTGCTTGGGCACGTGCGGGAGAGCCGAGGAGAGTTCGCTCGCGAGGCGGAGGAGAATATCATCTGTTTTTGCTGGCACTATGAACACCACACGCACATGCCCGCCAGCCTACACGCACATACACAAACAACACTTGCAGGTCACGCGAACTGACGCACGGACACTGCGTCGAAGTCCTGTACATACACAAGAGAAGTGAGAATAAGCGCATTGGCGGCCTGTCTGGGATCGCTCCGTTAGGCCGCCATGCCGTGCACAGTAGTAGGGAGGGAAGTGGCGTGCTGGCGGCAGCGGCGGCGTCCGGGAGTTTTCGGCGAGAATGCGCTCGGGGAATGAAGATCGGAATTGGTGCGGTCCGAAAAGCGCTGCGTGCGAGAGAGAGAGAGAGAGCGAGACAGATAGAGAGTGCGCGGGCGTTGTTTTCTTGTCCTCATTCTTGGCTGCTGCTATATCTCGGCGTTTTCAGGGCCGGACGCGTCGGAACGCGAAAAGTGTTGCCGCCTCGTGCAAGCGCTGCCGCGAGAGCGGAAGCTATTTCCGCCCGGCATTCTTCCATCAATCATCGCCGCATTCGCCGAGCGGATCCGCCGCGCATTCATGCCTTGGCAAACGTCCGTGGCGTGGTAGAACCCTTTCCTCTCTTCCTCACGCCTTGTTCTCCCCCTCCTGAGCAATGGTCCGGCTCCCGAAAAAGAGGCCCAGCTAAGGTCTTCTCCGGACGCGGCCGACATCACTATGCGGCGGCGCGCTTCCCCGAGCGCTTCGACCGGCTCTGCCATTACTTGTGCAAGCACCAAATGTGGCGCCTTTATTTCGGTGCAAGGCAAAGGGCTGGAGTTTATAGGCGAACGCTGAAGTTGCACGCGAGATTCGGCGCGCAAGGCATGCCTCTAGCAATTTGCCGATGTACCGTTATCTCTAATCTCTACCGTACGCGTAACTGTCGGTTTAATATGTGCAGGTATGCGGCGATACAGCACTGGGTTGTTTCTCGTTGTCGATTGCACAAGGTCGCACAATTATATTCCTCGCCGAAGGAATCACTGAGATAGGCTTTATTCCTTTGGAAATGGCATAGTGCCTAAATGTGAGAACGTAGGTTTAGTTTGGGAATGCTGAACATTCGGGAATTTGTTCATTGAGCATGAATAGAGGAATGGCGATGAATGAATGAATAAATAAGGCCTTTTTTCGGAACGCGGAGAACGGCTCTCGACAGCTGTTCGGGGAATTAGCCAGTTAGGAGGGATGGAGGGTGTAGCTGCTTCCCGGTTCTCTTCTGGGAGCCTGATATCCTGCTGAGTTTGGCGCTGTTAGTCGACCTTTCTTGAACTACCCGAAGCAGGCTACTGTCGCTGCTATGGCACAATAGCACATTGTGTTGCGGCTCTCGATCATATCGGGTGTGCTAGGGCGGGCGTGGCTTCATATGGATTATACTAAATTTTCTGTCCTTCTCATGAAAACGACGTACAATGCATAATATGTTGTAGTTCTGTTGTACAGTGTTCCTGGCAGTGTGAGCATCCGTTCTATTTAAGCGTGTCGTGTTTGTCGATAGACCCATTGTAAGTAAAGAACGTGCAGTGTCTATACGCGTGGCTCACCGCCTTTCAAACAAGTACGGTGGATCGCGATAAAAACCGCGCGAAACACTGTTTAGAGCGGTTGCGGTCGGCAAGAATTTGTGCGGGGCACCCGCATATGAGGTGTTTGATCGCGATCTCAAAGACATCGAAAAGATGCACACGGTTGCCCTTCGCACTATTACAGGGCTTCTGAAACACCAGACAAATTAAGAGTTGCTTACGCTCGTAACCATGCCACACATACAAGACATTATCAACAAAGCAAAACCACCAATGCAATCCCCGACCGAAACACGACACAAGAGAAGCATATCATTGCATGCGACAACCTAATCAACCGAGATCCTTGAGGACAAGCACATCAGCCCAGTTGGGGGCACCGCACTGAGGCCACATCGACGTATTAGGCGAAGAACGCGGTGGCTAGGCAAGATAGAAATGAGACAGCTTGAAATGTGACGTTCAGTGTGAAAAGCGTATGTGTCCTATTTTGAAAACGAGTTCTATATACCATCGCCCGAGCATAAAGGACAGTACGCTTGCCACGTACCAGGAGGATCAATTCTAGACGCCAAGTTTATTGCCGTACGGGGACTATCAAGACCATTACGATAGCCAATGGGGCCAATGGGAGGACAGCTAACGGAAGCAGACATTGGAAATAATTGTCGAACTCTAACAGTGATGAAAGATGTCTTTATCTTTTGTGCAATTAATGACAACCTCAGGAAGTGCTCAAATCCACGTATTTTCAGTACATATAGATGTAACTTTTAAGAAATCGCCGACATTTGCTGCGGAGTCCGTGAGTCTCCAGCGAAGAGAGGGACGCAAAACCAAGCAAACACAGTTGCATTAGTGAGGGCCTGCTCACACTGGACGGATATTTGGCTTTATAGGTAACCACGTAAGTTCTCATTAGTCCCGATATTGGGGATGCATTTAACACGCGGTGACTGAGTGTTTCCAGAGGAGGCAGATAGTCAGAGCTCATTGTTTCATTTGGTCTCTTGCCGTGCTTATGAGGCGGAAAGATGACGTTTATTAGAAAAAAAAAACTTTATAAACCCTCCTTTTTCTTTGACGAAATTATTCATGCGCTACCAGTCCTCTTTTCGTCCAGGGAAATATACTTCGGCACATGATATGACGTGTGTGTCACCCATCGATTGATTTCCTCGCTTCGCTTGCGTCATTGACAAATCGCTGACGCAGGATGCGCGCCTCAACGAACTGTTCGTGAATTTTTTGGTAAAACGTAGGTCGCACCCGCTTCGTGTCTCAACTGTTTTCTCCAGTGGCCACATGAACCACGCTTGGAAAGGCGCACATTTCACGAGGTCTAGACGTATGAAACACTTGACGATGTCGTTTACCACTGAATCGGACATTTTACACGAAGAGCAGTGCATTTTTACATTTTGCCTTTTCAAACGCTATTTTTATGGGCCTAGTTCCCTCAGTTTTAAAGTTCTTGTCGTGGACCCGCGTGCTTGCTCCGCGGCGTATACCCGGCTTTGATTGAAGGTTTTGGTTTAAGAACATTGAGAGTTTACGGCCCTCAGTTCAAGTTTGAAAAACTTGCGACGACGGGCTTTTCGAAAACAACTAATGGGAATATCAGGAGTTGAAGCATGAGCAGCACCGGTGCTTTATTATCACTTCTCAGGACGCCTTGCTAGATAGATGTCGTCTGCGCGAGTGATTTTTTAATCGCTCTGCAATGCGCTCAGCACCCTGTAATTAATGTAAAATCACTGGAGGGTCGGATAAGCTGAATCATTTTCATTCAATGATACAGGCGCTGTAGAGTCAATGCCCATTTATAGAACGGTAGTTATAGAACCCCCTCCACACATACACGTTAATCGACTAGTCGATCCTCCCTTTCCTTCCCGCTTTGCTCGCAGCGTTACCCCCGATGCGTCCCTTCTTGGGCAGCATGTATCCTAGCAGTCACCGAGGAGGCACATGCCACACTCGCCACATTTCTTCCTGGAATACTGCTCATCTCATGAAGCTCCTCTGTGCAATGCGCAGTAGCCACCCGTCTCGGTACGCACTCATAACTGAGCTCTCACCGCCAAATATTCCTTGCGGTAACCAACTGCATCTTCAAGCCTTCCCACGATCTCGCAATACCGATCAGCTTCCCAAAGTTCGCACTCGTGGCAGCCGCACTGCGGTCGAGCATGCTTCGACACCCGCCTGGGTCCTTTTCCTAGTAGAGTAATCCTCCTCCTTCCAAAGTAACCGCATCACGTAAAAATATTACAAAATGTAATCGGTCATATTGAGTGTTTGGGCTACACTGAGCCACGACGCTTGGGCCTGACTCACGCTGCTTGCCTTCGGAGAGTTCTCACGTGAATCGGCCACTTACCCAAAATGTGATATCCTCTTTCCTACACCCATCTCCCGTGAACAGTGTGAGAGATAACTAAGCAATGGTTGAGGGGGTGTTTCAGTTCGCAAGGTGAACCAAAGTTTCAAGGAAGGGACTAGTCTTCGTCCAGGCAGCGCGATCAACACTCGAAAGGTTTAAATGCGCTTTTGCTTCCGATGAAAAAAAAAAGAAAAAGCGTTGGAGGAGGTAGCAGGGGAAAGAGTTAATGAATGTTTCCTTGCGCACAAATTTCTGTGAACCTGGAACCGGTTGTCCTGTCACCTTAAAAGGAAACGAAAAAGGCGGCAGCAGCAGGGAATTAAATAGTGTGTGAAAGGTGTTGAGTCAGCAGCTAAACAAGGTTCAATGCTGGCATGTGCTTTCTGAGACGGGACTGGCATTCCAAAGGGACCTGATAAGCAACATAGCTACAGTTGAGTAGTTGTCAAGAGCCTTTGCAGAAGTGGTTAATCAATAGATAAATAAGGTAAAAAGGAAAGAACGACAATCGAAAATAAAAAGAAAAATAATAAGTTAGAGTAAACCATACCTGAGCGATAAATATTAGAAATACCTTCCTATATTTTCTGTCCCTCGATTGAAGATTTAAAGCCTGACTGGAGAATAGATAATTTATTTCTCATCAAAATTATCGTCATTCTGATTGATAATGCTGGGAAACTCATTTCGATAGGCTTTCACCGTGTCTTCAAGATGACTATCTATCCTTAAGTTCATTGATTGCCTTGCCTCTCCAATGTATTGTTTAAGAAAGCAGCCGTTTGCAGCGCTTTTGATCGTGGTGTTCCTTTGTGGATGATTGCAAGTCTTACTTCTCGAGCGGAAAGATGTGGTTGCATTAAAAGCTTGGTGTTGAGTTCAGAATATCTTATTTATTCATATTGCACTCTGAAAAAGAGAGCTTTCGCAGGGTGGGCATATGGGTCATTGCAAATAATCACGAAAGTAAGAATGAAGTACACAGGTCACAAATGAATAAAACCAAACAAAACGGTATAACACTAAACAAAAGGTTCAAAGAAACAGTACACCAATGAAGTAGTTATCGAATACACGAAGGTTTACGGGATATTAACATCCACACACCAGAAAAGTGAATAATGCAAAACGAATCAGAAAAAGCCCCAAGGTGACAAATATAATAATGTCACTACTAAGTGAGAACCTAGAATGTGACACAGTGAAAAACATTACTGAACACTAAGGCTGCCGACGAATGACGTCAGGTTTTGCTCCAAAAACGTCGTTAGTGCACTGGTTCCGCTCACTTGATGTTCGCGGAAAAAGTTAACATTTTAAGCTTTTATTCTCCAGTCTAAAAAGGGTTATTGCCAGATTTGTCATTGCCTCGTAGTAAAACCTGTAGATGAAGATGTTAGTCCGTCCAGGTTGATTTAAAATTACTGTTGAGCAATCAGTATGAGAACTCAGTTGAGAAACGTCATTTGTTCTCGTTATAAAAATTAAAAATTCCCTTTTTAAAATGTCACTTATTGATGTAAGTTTATATCTGCTCTAAGCAAAACAAAGTGCGCTCTTTTGCATTTTTGTTTTCAGTTTTATTTGGTTAATGGCTCCCAAGCAATCACCGCAGAATATAATATTGCAAGGACAATCAATTTGCCCGTTAGGAGCCGGACTGGAGGTTTTGAAAGGTTTAAGGCACGCCTAAAAAATAGAGCTTACGATATGCATTGCTTACAGCTCGATCAATGTGGTTCGTCTATTCAAGGTAGTTAGCAATCCATAATACAAGCTATATGTAGTGTGAAAATCCGAAAGGAGCAATATTATGAGACGAATACTGGGACAATAGCTGATTTTTCTTGTGAGTGATTTTCATATAGCAGATTTCTTGGAAGTTGATGAGCATTTGTCGTGCCTAATGCGACGCAATAAGTTTTCGAAATGCTTCGTTGAATATAACCTGACGTGATATATTTTTAATTTCGGAGTTAAGCCCACAATCATCAGTCTATAATGTGATAAGAACTATATACGGTATCTGACATCTGTGTAAGCTTTGCACGTTACCCTTTGGTGCCTCTAGGAATATTTTGTTTAGGCGTGCGTTAAATTTTAGCATAGATTCGTACTTCCCAGAATATTCTTTATGTTTGGAAAGGCGTTGGAATATGTATTTAATAAGAAGGCTGGTTTTCAGTGTTGGCGTTTGGTCGTTTCTTAAGCATGTCGTTGTGATTTAGAGTTGTTGCCTTCTCTATGGCCATATAAAGTGAGTTAGAAGGATAGTTTCGCTGAATATGTGTTTCTTTCAGTTGTTGTCATTCGTTCAAGTAACGGCAAGTCGTTCCAGCTGCTATTTATAAAAAGCTAGCCAAGTGAAATCCCCTTGCGTAGCAGCCAACCTTCGGCAGCCAACCTAAATACTTCCTACTTCGGGTACGTATTCCTGCACACTCGGCGCACTCGGCGCACTCTCTGCTTTTAACTGTAACGAGGGAGCTACTATACGGTTGCGCATTTCTGTGCTCCAACCATATCCTCTGCTTTCCATGGCAGCCGCACTCCGAGTTGTTTTTATAGCAACCATCCCCCTCTCCCTACTTCTACCACCACTAGTATTACTTCGACTAATATTACTACTTCTGCTACGACTGTTCCTTTACTACTAGAAATGACACTACTACTGCTAGTAGTAGTAGTGCTGCTACTACTACTACTACTACTACCACCATCACTGCTACTACTACTGGTACTACTATTACTAGTACTAATATTACTAATGCTACTACTACTACTACTACTACTACTACTACTACTACTACTACTACTATTACTACTATTACTACTACTAATACTACATGGAGTCGTTCATAACGGCGCTACTGCGGCATTTTGTGTTTACTCCGAGTCTGGGGAGACCGGTTCGATTAGTATCTCAACCACCCATCTCAAAAGCGCTGCTGTGTCCGCGGCGTATACCCGGCTTTGATTGAAGGTTTTGGTTTAAGAACATTGAGAGTTTACGGCCCTCAGTTCAAGTTTGAAAAACTTGCGACGACGGGCTTTTCGAAAACAAATAATGGGAATATCAGGAGTTGAAGCACGAGCAGCACCGGTGCTTTATTATCACTTCTCAGGACGCCTTGCTAGATAGATGTCGTCTGCGCGAGTGATTTTTTAATCGCTCTGCAATGCGCTCAGCACCCTGTAATTAATGTAAAATCACTGGAGGGTCGGATAAGCTGAATCATTTTCATTCAATGATACAGGCGCTGTAGAGTCAATGCCCATTTATAGAACGGTAGTTATAGAACCCCCTCCACACATACACGTTATTCGACTAGTCGATCCTCCCTTTCCTTCCCGCTTTGCTCGCAGCGTTACCCCCGATGCGTCCCTTCTTGGGCAGCATGTATCCTAGCAGTCACCGAGGAGGCACATGCCACACTCGCCACATTTCTTCCTGGAATACTGCTCATCTCATGAAGCTCCTCTGTGCAATGCGCAGTAGCCACCCGTCTCGGTACGCACTCATAACTGAGCTCTCACCGCCCAATATTCCTTGCGGTAACCAACTGCATCTTCAAGCCTTTCCACGATCTCGCAATACCGATCAGCTTCCCAAAGTTCGCACTCGTGGCAGCCGCACTGCGGTCGAGCATGCTTCGACACCCGCCTGGATCCTTTTCCTAGTAGAGTAATCCTCCTCCTTCCAAAGTAACCGCATCACGTAAAAATATTACAAAATGTAATCGGTCATATTGAGTGTTTGGGCTACACTGAGCCACGACGCTTGGGCCTAACTCACGCTGCTTGCCTTCGGAGAGTTCGCACGTGAATCGGCCACTTACCCAAAATGTGATATCCTCTTTCCTACACCCATCTCCCGTGAACAGTGTGAGAGATAACTAAGCAATGGTTGAGGGGGTGTCTCAGTTCGCAAGGTGAACCAAAGTTTCAAGGAAGGGACTAGTCTTCGTCCAGGCAGCGCGATCAACACTCGAAAGGTTTAAATGCGCTTTTGCTTCCGATGAAAAAAAAAAAAAAAAGCGTTGGAGGAGGTAGCAGGGGAAGGAGTGAATGAATGTTTCCTTGCGCACAAATTTCTGTGAACCTGGAAGCGGTTGTCCTGTCACCTTAAAAGGAAACGAAAAAGGCGGCAGCAGCAGGGAATTAAATAGTGTGTGAAAGGTGTTGAGTCAGCAGCTAAACAAGGTTCAATGCTGGCATGTGCTTTCTGAGACGGGACAGGCATTCCAAAGGGACCTGATAAGCAACATAGCTACAGTTGAGTAGTTGTCAAGAGCCTTTGCAGAAGTGGTTAATCAATAGATAAATAAGGTAAAAAGGAAAGAACGACAATCGAAAATAAAAAGAAAAATAATAAGTTAGGGTAAACCATACCTGAGCGATAAATATTAGAAATACCTTCTTATATTTTCTGTCCCTCAATTGAAGATTTAAAGCCTGACTGGAGAATAGATAATTTATTTCTCATCAAAATTATCGTATTCTGATTGATAATGCTGGGAAACTCATTTCGGTAGGCTTTCCCCGTGTCTTCAAGATGACTATCTATCCTTAAGTTCATTGATTGCCTTGCCTCTCCAATGTATTGTTTAGGAAAGCAGCCGTTTGCAGCGCTTTTGATCGTGGTGTTCCTTTGTGGATGATTGCAAGTCTTACTTCTCGAGCGGAAAGATGTGGTTGCATTAAAAGCTTGGTGTTGAGTTCAGAATATCTTATTTATTCATATTGCACTCTGAAAAAGAGAGCTTTCGCAGGGTGGGCATATGGGTCATTGCAAATAATCACGAAAGTAAGAATGAAGTACACAGGTCACAAATGAATAAAACCAAACAAAACGGTATAACACTAAACAAAAGGTTCAAAGAAACAGTACACCAATGAAGTAGTTATCGAATACACGAAGGTTTACGGGATATTAACATCCACACACCAGAAAAGTGAATAATGCAAAACGAATCAGAAAAAGCCCCAAGGTGACAAATATAAGAATGTCACTACTAAGTGAGAACCTAGAATGTGACACAGTGAAAAACATTACTGAACACTAAGGCTGCCGACGAATGACGTCAGGTTTTGCTCCAAAAACGTCGTTAGTGCACTGGTTCCGCTCACTTGATGTTCGCGGAAAAAGTGAACATTTTAAGCTTTTATTCTGCAGTCTAAAAAGGGTTATTGCCAGATTTGTCATTGCCTCGTAGTAAAACCTGTAGATGAAGATGTTAGTCCGTCCAGGTTGATTTAAAATTACTGTTGAGCAATCAGTATGAGAACTCAGTTGAGAAACGTCATTTGTTCTCGTTATAAAAATTAAATGATCCCTTTTTAAAATGTCACTTATTGATGTAAGTTTATATCTGCTCTAAGCAAAACAAAGTGCGCTTTTTTGCATTTTTGTTTTCAGTTTTATTTGGTTAATGGCTCCCAAGTAATAACCGCAGAATATAATATTGCAAGGACAATCAATTTGCCCGTTAGGAGCCGGACTGGAGGTTTTGAAAGGTTTAAGGCACGCCTAAAAAATAGAGCTTACGATATGCATTGCTTACAGCTCGATCAATGTGGTTCGTCTGTTCAAGGTAGTTAGCAATCCATAATCCAAGCTATATGTAGTGTGAAAATCCGAAAGGAGCAATATTATGAGACGAATACTGGGACAATACCTGATTTTTCTTGTGAGTGATTTTCATATAGCAGATTTCTTGGAAGTTGATGAGCATTTGTCGTGCCTAATGCGACGCAGTAAGTTTTCGAAATGCTTCGTTGAATATAACCTGACGTGATATATTTTTAATTTCGGAGTTAAGCCCACAATCATCAGTCTATAATGTGATAAGAACTATATACGGTATCTGACATCTGTGTAAGCTTTGCACGTTACCCTTTGGTGCCTCTAGGAATATTTTGTTTAGGCGTGCGTTAAATTTTAGCATAGATTGGTACTTCCCCAGAATATTCTTTATGTTTGGAAAGGCGTTGGAATATGTATTTAAAAAGAAGGCTGGTGTTCAGTGTTGGCGTTTGGTCGTTTCTTAAGCATGTCGTTGTGATTTAGAGTTGTTGCCTTCTCTATGGCCATATACAGTGAGTTAGAAGGATAGTTTCGCTGAATATGTGTTTCTTTCAGTTGTTGTCATTCGTTCAAGTAACGGCAAGTCGTTCCAGCTGCTATTTATAAAAAGCTAGCCAAGTGAAATCCCCTTGCTAGCCAACCTTCGGCAGCCAACCTAAATACTTCCTACTTCGGGTACGTATTCCTGCACACTCGGCGCACTCTCTGCTTTTAACTGTAACGAGGGAGCTACTATACGGTTGCGCATTTCTGTGCTCTAACCATACCCTCTTTCCATGGCAGCCGCACTCCGAGTTGTTTTTATAGCAACCATCCCCTTCTCCCTACTTCTACCACCACTAGTATTACTTCGACTAATATTACTACTTCTGCTACGACTGTTCCTATCACTACTAGAATTGACACTACTACTGCTAGTAGTAGTAGTGCTGCTAGTACTACTACTACTATTACTATTACTAATTTTACTACTGTTACTACGATTGCTAGTATTGAGACTACTACTACTACTACTACTACTACTACTACTACTACCACCATCACTGCTACTACTACTGGTACTACTATTACTAGTACTAATATTACTAATTCTACTACTACTACTACTACTACTACTACTACTACGACTACTACTACTACTACTACTACTACTACTACTACTATTACTAGTACTAATATTACTAATGCTACTACTACCGTTACTACTACTACTACTACTATTACTACTACTAATACTACTACTACAACCACCCCCACCAATATTACTTTTACTAAGAGCTGTGACAAGCGGTCTCCACGGCCTCTTAGCGTGGTCGACTCCATCTGACGCAAAACACCTCACACTGGAACAAAGCATCGGCAAACTTCTAATGCATATTGTATTTATTTTGAAACCACTAGTACGCAGTTGGCATCGAGGATAGCGGTAACTTTTCTGAACAATTTCGAAAGGCTAATGTCAAGGAGATAGTGTAAAAGTAAGTAAATATACATACATCATCAACATAAATGTTCCTAAATTACACATTATGCAATACGCGCATGTTTTATTACACTTTAAACAAGAACTAAACAAACGCGTAAAGGTAACAAGCAATAAAAGCCCTCTGCAAGTGAACAGAATGACACCCGATTTCCTGGCCTGAATTAGATACTATTGCACTGTTTCTTCTTTATTTAATAACGCCGTAGTATCGACGATTCACTCATTCAGCGCTTCGGATTCATGCAGTCCTATATGCATTAATGTCTGATAGAGGAGGGGGTGTGTCAGATCTCTTGTCAGCACTGAAAGGTTGGGAGAAGGGCCTGGAGACGCTCTCACTTTAAGCCTTTCCCACACCACGTAAGATTAAGAAGAGTGGAGCCGTTAATGGCAGCAGCCGTTAATTGCTGGCTGCGAGGATGACGCGAGATTAAGTTATTTGGAGCCTATGGTCTGTGTCTTTATTGCGACAACGTTAAAGGCTCCATTTTATGAGCAATCACGTGACAGAGTTTTCGGATGTTTGCGCGAGACTTCAGGCAGATGATAATATGTTTCGTAAAATAAGATAATAAGATAACTATTCTAAGCTAACCAGCAGTTGATACGGTTACGCACTGCACGGTCGGCGGAGTGTACGCGGGTACGAGACCATTGGACGCGGCTGAGTTGGCAGGAGCTTTCAGCAGCGCTTTTGAGATGGGTGGTTGAGATACTAATCGAACCGGTCTCCCAGACTCGGAGTAAACACAAAATGCCGCAGTAGCGCCCTTATGAACGACTCCATGACGACTCCGCGCGCACAAACCCACGCACTGTCTTAATCTGTGTACCTCATGCTGCAGCAGTCTTCCCCATCAGGGTGGATAATGTTTCATCGGTTTTTCTTGACACGAGAAGACAGTTAATGTTCTAGAACTGTGTTTTCTAAGGAATCACTTAGCATAGCAGCGTTGTTTCCAGCTGGTGGATAAGCTGCTGTTTTTTCTGCTGATATTATTCCTCCCATCGATAGCGCATCACGTGGGGGAATATGATGTCGGTGTCGGTGCATTTCTGCAGATGGCGTCTCAGCTGTGGCCATCTGTGAGCCCTTAATGGTCGTTTTTGTGGTTTTTGGAGCCTACTTTCTGTCTTCAACAATGTTTCTTGCCAAAATGAAATCGCCACTGCAGAGCGTGCTAGCTGTTTCTTCGAGCGAACGTAACGAAAAATACACTCTTGGATGTATACACGCGTGCACGCAGGACTGAATCTGGAAATACAGAAGTCGCTGAAAGGGAGATATTCCGTCATTCAATGGCATCTTTGTATCACATTTGTATGATTTTCGTACGACATTCTGCGGTAATGCTTGTATGTGGTTACTGCGTCATGATTTGTTTTTGAGAAGGCAAGCTTCGGTCCTACTCCAGGAAAAATATCGGGCGGATTTCACTGCAAGCCCATGTCGTCCAGTGTCACCAGTGTCAGCAATGTAAAAACGGTCGGACCTGTGAGCGGCGAGTCAGGCATGACGAATAACAAAACCAAAGGAGTAAACTAGCAAACGTCTTGAATGTGCCCCTTCCACAGTTGTGTTCGACGCCAGTATCGCAAGGTCCTTTAGTGCGCGCTCATGTAAACAGTGGTGCTTCGCAGTGCCATCAGCGACAGCAAACTGCGACGCACTTGTCCCGTAGTCGTATAAACGAGGGCACTGCATCCCGTCCAAGGGCAGGCAAATGCCGTTGGAACGTTAGAATAAATCACTTCCCAGAAGGCAGTCGTCCCGAACAAGGCTTTTAGAACGCAGCTTCTTTTATCATGATACATTTACAGGCATAACGCAGCAGCCATGAAGCATAACCAGGAAACGCAAATCTCTGGAAGTGCCCTCTGAATGCTTGTTGCTCGCCATAAAAGTCTCGGAAGCTCGCCGAATGGCAGATGCTGCGCTACTAAAAGGAAGGAAAAAAAAAGGCTTCGCTTCCTTTCTTCATAAAGTTGCAGGCCGCCAAATAAGGGACAGACACAACACGGCGATATGATTTACGAGGTAACCTTTATACGCCTCTTGCCTGCCGCTCTACGGTGCATAGGACAATGCGTATCCTTCATCATAACATTGCCGGATGTAACATTAGCAAAGAATCTTCGCTTTATGGCTTCTTTTCCCTTACCGCTCTCGCCGTATGAAGGTGCATCTTAACAGTACTAGAAAAAAATGTAAAAGATCAAAGAAATGCGAGGACCACAATCGCCGACCTCGGACGTATTGAGAGCACACAGCGGAGGGAGCTACTTTTACGTGCAGCAGTCAGCAGGCGTAGAAGAAAGTGGGAGACATAGAGAACTGGAATCGGCCTTTCCATGTTCGATGAAGTTAGGGGCGGCGCACCTTTTTGAACGAACATCAGCTCCGACAGTATTTCATGTTTGGGAGAGGGAGAGAAAGCCTTGGCCGAAAGCGTGAGCGCCGGTACCGAAGAGAATCGCTAAAATAAGCGAAGAGACTAAACGAAGAAAGGAGTGCAGAGAAAAAAGACCGGAAATGCGAGAAACTCGTTCGAGGGTTAACGTCAAGAAAGCGTGCGGCAGCTAGACGCGCAACGCGAAGTTGGGGGCGGGATGGTGGGTGAGGGAGAAAGACGGGTATAGAACAGGAGGCGACGTTGCTCCAAGGAGTGCACGTTGCCTCCTATCGTTTCCGTGCTCTCCTCGGATGAACGGTTTTGAAATCTAGGACACTTCGACCTCACCGAGGCTTGTTTGTCTTCCGTACGCATTTGCGAAACGGCCGAGAAAAGAGACGGCCAAAGACGGCTCCGGCTCGCAGAAACGGAGGAAAAGGTTCCGGAGAGGGATTTCGAAGGAAAAAGAGCGTAAAAAAGCAAAAGAAAAGCAAACGAAATTGAGGAGGTGGCGTTAAAGAAAGGAATAATGGATGCAGTAACGCACCTTGTGAGCTTCCTCTTCGCCCCCCTCTTTATTTTGAAATGCCTTTGGTTTGCCTCTCACCGGAGAAGGCATCGGCGGAGTTCTTTTTCGTGTGCCCAAGGTTGGTTGCCTCTTCATCTAGAACTCTTCCTCACTCTCTCTATCTTTCTTGGAATTCTCTTTCTCTTCTATTGCTCTTTTCCGTATTTCCCACGTCTCAGTATTGGCCGAGCGCGTCTCACATTCTGTTTATCTATTTTTCATTCCCTGCCGTACTTCGTAAGGCTTCTCTTTTTCGTGCAAACCCCATTTTGAGAAGGCACGCGCAGCACATCTGAAGTGAACCTCAGGGGACCTGAAGAAGGGCCCGGACCTCCCTCCGAGTCCCGAGCCATGCTTCTTCCCCCGCTTCTCTCATTTGTTGTTTTGCTATTATGTTTTGCTCGTTCACGGTCTGTCCCCCCTGCGACTGCTCCCGCGTTGTGCGCGTCCATATAAGACTATCGATTTGTCTCGCTCGTGTTTCCCGCTTTTCGAGCAGCGACCTTGTTCAGTTTGATCCGTCGTGCTCTCGCGCTGTGCCGCACTTGTTTTCATATCGAGGCAGCAAAGGAAGCAAAAGAGCGCCATGCGCTGCAGCATGTACAGAAGAGTGTGGAACCTTGCTCCACTCACAGCTTTCCCCTATACCTCAAGCTGATTGCCGCCCCCCTCCCTCCTTGCTTGCCCCTTGTGTTCTCAGCATGCTTGTTCCCCTTATATCTTTTTCTCTCTACCCCCCCCCCCCCCCCCCCCCCACCGTATTATCCGCATCCTTCGATCGAACCCTTTCCTCAACTCCTCCCTCTCGCGGCTCTGGCTTGGCAACCCCGAGTTTCGTAAGAGTTCACGTCTGCTGGGACCTGTTTGCTTTGTCAGCATTTCGGTGAGTAGAGAAGTAGTTTTGGGCAACCGGCAAGTTATTCGCTTCCAACAAAATTCTCGCGCACGTTTTCCGGCATGTCTTGTTTTTTTTTTTATTTTTTTTAATTACCTGGCGCTTCGGTACGGTATGCCTTCGTGCCTGTTAGTGTGCACGTATCACGGAGTTTGCACTTGCTATAAAAAAAAAAATGGAAGAAAGTTCAGGTTTTCTCAAGACCCAATTAAAAGTGAACCCATGCCTCCGGTTTGAACGTAGGCTCCTGCGGATTGCGTTGAATTTCGCAACTTAAGGAAATGCGCGGAGAGACATTCCTTAATACCCAGTGAACTCCTCCAACGCTCACATTCAGAGTCGAAACCGTTATTTTTTTCCTTAATTCTTAATTTATGCGAAGTAGCTCACACTTTACCTCTTCTGTTAGCTCACATACAGATGCCGATGGCTGCAGTTTTCGAGCTTTATACCTGCTCTTCGCTTTGAATTTACACAGAAAGCAAAATTGACAAGAATCGGCTGAGAGAAAGAAATTTGAAAGGTTATCAAAAAATAAAACAGACCCTCGAACAATTCGTGCAATCTGCAACAGTGGGTAGGCCGGAAAGAATCATTTAATTTCATTTAATACTACCAGGGCCGGTCAGGTATTACAGAGAGCAGTGACAAAAAATACATAACAGTTGATACAAAAAAAAAACACAAAACACATAAGGAAAACGAGTGGTTAAAGTACATATGTAGAAACAGCATCTTTGAATTTTTTATGATCCATAATGGTGGCAACGGAGGACGGCAGGTGGTTCCATTCCGAGGCAGTTTTGGGAACGAAGGAGTTTATGAACGGGTTAGTCCGGCATTGTGGAACATGAACCTTTAGGTGATGATCCCTACGGGACGATAAGTACATTGTAGGAGTGAACAGGGATTGCTTTAGCATATTGGTAGTGTAATATATTTTATGTAAGGTGCACAGGCGAAACATTCGACGTCGTAAGGAAAAATCTGGAAGATTATGTGTTCTTTTCATTTGTGAAACACTATCGTGACGCGAGCAATTGAACATAATAAACCTTGCAGACCCCTCTAAAAGATTTGTATTGATTCAAGTAAAGCAATGAGAGAGTTAGTGTACGGATCCGAAATTGAGGCAGCGTACTCAATTTTCGAGCGCACAAGGGTTTTATACAGTAGTATATTTAACGGGATAGGAGCCATTGAAAAGTTACGACGGATGGAACCAAGCGTGCGATTCGCATCATGTGCGCTAAAATCAATGTGCGCTTTCCAAGATAGATCACCTGTCATTTTAACACCAAGACACTTAAACTTGCTAACTTTGGTGAGTAAGGTGTTATTAAGAAGGTAGGGGCACGATGTTTGTCGAATCATGAGTGTAAATCTCATCACTTTACATTGGTTGACGTTTAGTTTTATAAGCCAGGTGTTATACAAGGTTTCAATATTTTTCAGGTCATTTTGAAGAACACATGCATTATTAAAGTTAGTAATTTCTCTACATAAAACACAATCATAAGCAAAAACTTTATTTCGGAAGTAACAAAAGATGGAAGGTCGTTAATATAGATTAAGAAGAGAAGGGATCCTAGTACTGATCCTTGTGGAATGCCAGATGTTACAGGAGAAATGGAAGAGTCATATTCGTCAGCAGTTACATATACTGTGAAAGAAGGTCAGGTTCTCTGACACCGATTGCTTAGGAAACACTCAATCGATCTTAGTACAACACTATCAATATTCAGTTTGGTTAGCTTATAAGTAATAGTGGGTGAGACACAGTATGAAAGATTTTTGCAAAGTCAATAAATGTGCAATCAATAAAAGAAGGATGATCCAGTGCAGAAATCAAATCATGAGTGATTTCAATGAATTGAGTTTCGTAGAAATGATGCTTACGAAAATTGTGCTGTGAATCTGTAAAAAAGAAATAGATTCCAGGTAATGAACAAGATTTGAATAAATAAGGTGTTCAAGGAGCTTACACGGAATCGATGTTAGAGGAATAGGTTTGTAATTATTTGGATTACGAACGTCACCAGAGCTGTGCGCAGGAACCTCCTTGCCGATCCTCCAGTCGTCAGGTATCGAAACGCTGAGGACGCACTGTGCAAAAATTTCGGACAACATCAGGGACGAATATAGACGTTGTACTCTTAAGGAACGTATGAGTGATGCCATCGACACCTGCAGCTGACGAAAGCTTTCCTATCTCTGTTAGCTTTGGGATCCTTTCATCACTTATAGTAATGGGCTCCATCGGAACCAGATATGAAATCATAATATCGGGTAAAGTAGGCAGCACAGCATTGGAACAATGATGAGAAAAATGCATCGTTTAAAACGTCGCAACACTTTTCGGGTGGAACCGAAACGTTATGTTGAGAGCGAAGTCGGATATCTTTTCTTTTTCGTTATTAATCACATTCGAGAATTTTCGGAGATTGGAAGCAAGCAATTCGGGCAGTGCGTCGTGATGAAAAGTGTGCTTAAAGCACTGGGAGGCCTCTTTACACTGTGCCGCAATAATAAGATAGCTATGCCATTTATCAGCAATGCTTTTACGCTTTAGTCGCCGATAGATACGTCTTTTCCTGTTTAGGAGGCATTTTAGATATACGTTAAACCAGTGGGCTTGCTTAGAACACAAAACGCGACGAACGGGGATGAATGTTTAGTAAGTTTGCTCACTTCCACTTTAAAGATGCGCCAATTTTCGTTAATGAAACACCCCCTGAACGGCGGGAAGAATGTACTGGCAAAGCGCTCTAGTTCAACATTGATGGCTCATACTTTCTCAGTACTTTATATCGCTTCAAACACCGCGGAGAGCGCGAGGGCATAGTTAGATGGATCACTTTATGGTCACTTAGTCCTGAAACAACTCTAACTGAAGAAATGGTTTCGGGCGAGGTGGTTAGCACAAGGTTGAACATGTTGGCGGATGTGAGTAACACGGGTGGGTTGTTTTACGATCTGAACAAGGTTAAAAATCGAGCACAGGTAAATAAATGCAGAAACATTTGATGACGCCGGTGAGGCATAAAAAGTGGGGTTATTTTATGAAAATGCAGGAGGATTAAAATCCCTGTAAACAAAGAGAAGAGCCCTCGGAAACTTAGAAAGGACCAAATTTATGGCGTCGCACAGGTCGTCGTAGAAGGAAGGCTGAGATTTCGGTGCTCGAAAGCACACGCAAAAGGCAACGTCTTTGTGGTTGAAATAAATTCAAGTGCAAAGACATTACATGCGAAGAATTTATAGGAACATTATAGGAAAGAATTTCATCTCTACGGGAATCAAAACATCACCGCCTGTGCGTCCATACCGATACCATCTGTAAACGTTGTAACTTTCTTTACAAGTGAACAATTCCCGAGAATCCACGTTCTCTCACAACCACTTTTCGGTCAGGGTAATCACGCTGGTAAGGCACGTGTCGGCTAAAGATGACCGTAAATCACGTTTATTTGCAATGCTTCTAATGTTAGTAAAACCAAACGAGTAATCTTTACTAGCTCATGCATGAAAGAGCACATTTTGCAATGCCGGGCCAGAGGATGAAGTTGAATACTGTCAGAGGTATGAGCGTTTAGGGCTTCTACTTCGCACACCGCATCAATTTCTGCACAATATACATTACATTTTTGGTTCCGTATAACTTGTTATAACGTAAATTATATTTGTGACCACTTGCTTTCCCGCAGTCAGTTAGGTTCTTGCGCGAGAGCCTGGTTGCTCAACAAAAATCCTCCTGAATATATACGCCAGAATATTTCGGTTTTGATCTCTGAGCCCAAGCGCTGTCTTTAACTTGAAAGATCAGGAGACGTTTAATTACTAAAAACATAGTGAGCTAAAGAACTTGAAATAAAACGAAGAGAGTGGTTAGCGTCTAGTTAAATGATAGCTCTGAATGAGCATTAAGAAGGTACCCACACAGGTTGCACGCACTCGAGCTTAACGGATGAGAGTTCTTTGTTTTTAATATCGGCTCAGTGCTGCTGATTCAAGAGTTTAGTTCCGATGAAAACATATATCCGGGAATCAGCAATTTGATTAAGATATGATCACCACAAGAGAATGTCATGAATACGAATGCTGCTAGAATTAAATGTGCTGACGAGATCCCAGAAACTGCCATTAACAAAAGTAGTGGGTCTGATGAAAAGCTATTTACTAATTTTAGAAAAAACACACGAGTGATAGGTATCCCATTAGTCTGCTCCCTAACGCAAAAATCCTTTAAGCTAGCGACATTCAAACCGAAAATATTGGAGATAGAAAACGACCGCCCTCCTTCCCCCTTGCCCTCAACACACACCGACGCGGAAGGAAAAGACAGACAAGCCGCGGCGGCGTCCCACCATGCTCCTTTCCGCCCGCGTCATTTAGGAGCCTCCAATGCGTGGGCACGCCCGGAAAGCCCCCATGTCCTAGCGAAAAAACCGTACGAGCCACAATAACCTCATACATATTTCTCATACTCAGCTCATACTAAACTCATACAGTTTTCATACAATCTCATATACTTCTCATACGTTGAGTGATAATTGTTTCAGATTACGTGAGATTTTTATTAGTTTAGCATGAGAAATTTGTATGAGGTTATTGTGACTCATAGCGTTCTTCCGTTAGGGTGTCGTCATAATGAAGGTTTGCGAGAAAGGAAAGTGTCCCAGTAATCGGTCGCGAGCGGTCGCCAGGCGCGCTTCGTTTTAATATTATTTCATTATTTCTAAATTATCGGCCCCAAGCGAAGTTTTTAAATTTAGCTCAAATACTCATAAGGAACACGTCTATGGATTTCTTCTGCTAGAATATCGGAGAAAGTGTCATTTCAGAGGCCCATAATTGTACAGAAATCAGCAGTCATTTGTTTTCTTTTAAAATCTGTACTCTTCATTGTGTGCGCGCATGGGATCTTGCTACTATTCATAATCATCATCACCAGCCTGACTATACCCACTGCAGGGCGAAGGCCTCTCCCATATTTCTCCCCTTAACCCGGTTGTGTGCTATCTGCATCCACTTGACCCCTGCAAACTTCTTAACCTCATCCGCCCACCTAACTTACTGCCGCTCCCTGCTACGCTTTCCTTCTCTTGGAATCCAGTTTGTTACCCTAAGCGACCATCGGTTATCCTCTCTTCGCGCTACATGTCCTGCCCATGCCCATTTCTTCTTCTTAATTTTCACTTAAGATAGAATTTAAGATGTGTAATTTTGTTCTTGATCGATACACCATAAATCCAACACTGTTCACGTGATCACAGGTGCTGTTGATTTATTTATTCTTTCCTTCACACGAGCAATGGAGCAGTTCACACGAGAGCCACCGCAAGCCTACGGTCACCGAGGTTAGCTTCACCGCGCATCAAAAAGTGCAGCTAGCTCCAATTTTCCTGCCTGAGAGAAATGTCGCGTTAAAAACAAGTCATGCCAGACAGAAGGATACCTAAAATCGGACTTCAAGATCACCTCGTCGAGCGGTTTCCGCTGCCATAAGAAGCCTATAAGGCTGCGCAACTGAACCGTCTCCTCACGCGCAACCTGAATGCAGGGGTTCGATCTATATATGAAGCCCTCCTTGCAATGGCATCGTGCAGCGCTATAATATTGAATGTTCCGCTGAACAGGAGTTCTATAAACGCGAACACCACTGCTATACTTTTGCATATGTTGTTCAATGAGTATTCTGAGAATTCGATATAAGCAATAATTTGATGTATTCGCGGGTTTAATATATGTGCCATGGACTTCAGTCACGAAAGGTAGAGGCGTATAGACTGCTATGGGCAATCTGCCTTTTTCACAAGGCCGGTCTGTGCATGCGCGCCTCTCCTCTGGTTGAAAACAAACAACCAACTCCAGCTGCGCATGCGCAGCTCTTGGCTTTCGCGATTGGCGCAGCCGTAGCTGATCTCGAAGGCCATGTGTAGTTAATATTCGTGACAGGCTTATGCGATAGATGGCGATAGCTGTCAAGAATACACACCATTATTTCACTGGCGCCAAGGACGTTTTCAACTAGTAGCAGACGAAGTTTCAACCACTCCCAGAGGGCGCCACATTTTGTGAGAAAGGCGGATTTGGTGGATAGTATTGGCGCTTCCTGCCTGTCTCAGATGTTTGGCTGAAATTATTGAATTCAGGACGTCACTACCAATACGCGCCACAAAATGACTTAATGTGCTTATAAGTAATTATTGCTTCTGCCATAGTGAGGCTAATGCTTTCATTGTTATCAACGCCGTCTGATTTCAGGCCTTCCGCCTACCTGTTTCTAATTTGGCAGTCATTGAGAAAGTAGAGCTGAAGGAATAAATGAAATAGGGCTCGAAATAATTCGGCCTACGAGGGTGAAGCTTAGACAGCAGGCTTTCACAAGTGGATCTCGTGGGACTAATTTTGAGCTGCGGATAAGCAGGATCTGATTCATTGTTTTATTTCCTAAAGGAGTCGCGCGGTGTATTTCTGCGCTTTAATGAGCCCTTTTCGTTCGAAAATGTTTTGCAAAGGAAAGGCCAGTAAATGATTGTACCGTTCCAGGAAAAAAAAAACTACGTAGTTTCGGTTTCTGAATTTGAATCTGGAAAAAAAAAAGTTCTGAAACTCTAGTGCAGGTTCGAGATGGTGTGTGATGTTTGCGGAAGAAGACAATAGTTGCGATTTTCAACTGTTGTTAATCATAGCGGTTTTCACAGAACTTACATGCGCCATTTTAAAACACTAGTGCCAGTGATAAGCCAACTTATAACAGTGATTTCATTAGGCATGAAATAGGCATGGAATTCACGAAGTAAATCATACTGCAGCTTGTTGATAACGAATGACGCAAGATCCAATAGTTTATTACTAATGCAAATAAAACAAAAAAAAAACAAAGTTTGCAAACAGCAATGGTTTGAGAAACCATGCTGAGTTTTTTAAAGAATGATAGAGACTAAATATTAGCGACTGGGTTGTATGTGTCGTACATTTTCTCACTCTAACTCAAGCTAACTCAAGGTAACTCAGCGTACCTTATGATTACTAGTATTTGGCAAATATAAACGTCTTGATTGGAAAAAGCTTTTTACATAAATGCAGAGCTAGATAAAAGAAATACATCGCTATATTTTCACTGTGCCGAAGCAAAAGATTTCTGCTAGATCTTCCCACGCTATCTCACTGGTCTTTTAGAACTTATATATAACTCGAAAACATCTACACTGTCGCTGACAACGGCAGTCGGGGGTATTCAGTAAAAGCCCTGCCCTGCCCACTATAGTGCACGAGGCACCACATGACGTCTCCGCGAAGTCACGTGGCTTCCTTCCGGTTCCTCAGAAAAGGAGGAGGAAGAAAAAGGTGTAAAACAGGGGGGATAGAGAGAAAAGGTACCGGAGTGGCTCCTCCGGCAGGCCAGAAAACCGCGAAGCATCGAAGAGCAGGGAGGTGATGGAATGCAGATTTATGGTAAGAGTGCGTATTTGGAGCGGAGGAAGCGTTCGCGCCTGTGAGGAGCCGCGTCGTGTCTGGCGCCTCCGGCCGGAGGTACTCCGAGATGCCACACAGAGCGAGCTCGCGGGTTGAGAGGAGGCGAGCGGGCATAATTTTGCAATGCAGATGCATCCCTGGAAAACTGCCTTACGCTTGCGCCCCTGCTGTAGTTAATGCGCCGCGAAGGCGCCCGCGGCTTCTTCGGCACTCGGGAGCGTGTCGCCAGCCTCAGGCGTAAAGCTCAGGCATAGTCCCATGCCTCACCCCACATTAAACGAGGACCCTTAGCTGACTAAAAGAACAAAATGCACAAAGAAAAATTGCCAGTAATGACTGGTGTCTCAAACAGAGAAATGATGAACGCCTATTGCGGTATCCTTCTCACTGAAACCTTCTTTTTTCTAGAAGTGAGGATTTAGGCTCTGATGAAGGCTCGCAAGCTCTAAAGGCGGACATAGGAATGATGCGATTTGGCCCCCCATCTATGCGGCAGACTATACTTTCTAGCGAAAGTGCATAGCGAAGACTTCATTCGATAAAAAGAATGCAACATCCAGCCATACATTCTTTTTTTTTTTTTTTTTCATTGTAGTCAGATGCAATGAACTAGTTAAAATAAACTGAGATGAAAGTTCCCCGCAGGATAATCCTTAACAAAGAAAGCCCGCTACTTATTTTACAAACCAGAGACTGAGTCTGTATAGCAAAATTGTGAAAACGAGAAGACAAATTGCCAAATAGTTATTTTTAACAGCTGCTCTTTTTGGGTAGGTTTATCTGTGCGAAATTGTTTCTTTGCATTAATGCTATCGAGGTACTCTTGGTCTCGCAAATTTCATTGGTTGGCTTTCTGCTGGCCTTCCAAAAATTATACAAAATCATTTAGTACTGCTTACACGTAGTGAAAACTAAAATGTCATTGTATGGTATACCATCGATGGTATACCATCGTAAACTCTGCTGCGAGGTTTTTTGACCACCGCCTTTTTGTTCCCCAGCCACGCAAGAGTGGTTTGGGTAGCCTGCGATAATCCTGAAATAGTTTAACCTCGTTACATTGAGATGTAATGGTGGGCCCAAATATGCTCAAGAGACACGGGCACAAAACGCGCCGTACTCATTCATCGCGTTTTTCTTTCGCGCGGCAAAGGCAAGGGCGCGACAAAGTTAAAACGCTAATACCCTTACCTGCTAATACCTGGACAGGACATGTAGTGCGAAGAGAGGATAACCGATGGTCGCTTAGGGTAACAAACTGGTTTCCAAGGGAAGGAAAGCGTAGCAAGGGGCGGCAGAAAGTTAGGTGGGCGAATGAGGTTAAGAAGTTCGCAGGGGTCAAGTGGGTGCAGCTAGCACGGAACCGGGTTAATTGGAGAAATATAGGAGAGGCCTTCGCCCTGCAGTGGGTATAATCAGGCTGATGATAATGATGATGATAACCCTTACGCACGTATATACTTCAAGGCTCTGTTTACAGCCTAACGCGAACCGGCAAAGTTAACCGAAATGTCTCACTACGTGCTCCAGTGCGCTTGGCGCCGATGCCCGGTTGTGCGCCGCAGGTGAACAGCTGCCAGAGGTCGTTGGCGATATTGACCCGCGCAAATCACAACGGATAATGCCTAATCACTACAGCAGGTTTCCGCAGGCAATAAACCTGATGGCGGTAACGTCAAGGATACCGGAATGGCAGCAACAGAATGATCATCGGGAGGTCGCATAAGCAGGCAGAAGTGCTTCGGCAATTTACTGGTCGCCGTCACGCCAGCATCAGCGGGTGTTTGTCTAGACTTACACCTACAGAAGGGGGGCGTAGTGCTGCGTGGTAGAGCATATACCGGGTGTCCCAGCTAACTTGAACCAAGGGGTACAAAATAATATATTTGAGGTAGGTCAGTGAAACCAATTGCATTCAACTGCCAGCCTCCTTGGGCACTACAGGCAATTTTTTGTTTTGCAATTACTTAATTAGCTAATTATGTTAATTTATCTAATTTATTAAATATCGACTTTAGACCAAACTTGTAAATTGGAAAGTTGTAGAGCACCTTCAGAAACCCCCATTTCATTAATTGCGATAAAGAAAGTCTCACGTGTATCGTTTTTTCCGGGCTCAGAAGAAAGCCCGCAAAATACAAATAACACCACGTGACTAGTGCATTTGTGCGCCGCGATTGTGGTGCTCTCAGCCGTGGTTTGAGCGAACGAAATCAGCTGCGGCCTTGTCTTCTTGGCCCCGTTAAAGCGGAAGGCCGATATGCCTGCGATGGCTTCTTCGCCCGCGTCAGACAGCCGGCCCACGTGACGGTGCAGTAGCAGCGAGAGCGGCGAGCCGACACCACCAACATTCTAACAAGGCCTCCTTCTCTCCCATCAGCGAACGTCACGACAAACGGATGAGCGATAAGGTATCAGCCACTGAATCTGCGCATACAGGCTTGGGTAAAGGGGCGAGATGACATCATGTGACTCGACTAAAATTAGCGCTGCACCTTCATTTGCCGGTTTTTTATCGCCATCCGCCTGTCGTGATGTAGGCTGCTGCGATGCGCAGGCCTGGCCAAAATCGCGGTGGCGACGGGCGAGCTCGAGCTCGCTCGAACCATCGCCAACATTTCTGCCTGCCGCTGCAACGGGATCATCGGGTCACAGCCGCAGCTTATGTCGTTCGCTCAAACCACGACTGAGAGCACCACAATCGCGGCGCACAAATGCGCTAGTCACGTGGTATTATTTGTATTTCGCGCGCTTTCTTGTGAGCCCGGAAAAAAAGATACACGTGAGACTTTCTTTATCGAAGTTAATGGAATGGGGGTTTCTGAAGGTGCTCTACAACTTTCCAATTCACATGTTTGGTCTAAAGTCGATATTTAAAAAATTAGAGAAATTAACATAATTAGCTAATTAAGTAACTGCAAAACAAAAAATTGCCTGTAGTGCGCAAACAGGCTGGCAGTTGTATGCATTTGGTTTCACTGACCTACCTCAAATACGTTATTTTGTAACCCTTGGTTCAAGTTAGTTGGGACACCCGGTATAGTAGCTCTACTGCGCGGCAGCCAGACCACATTCCTTCCCGTGCTTGCTAGTTGGCCTTGGAGAAATGCCGAATTCCAAAAGGACATGTAACCACAAAAAGCAGCCCACTGCCATCATTTATTATTCTTCTTCCCTGGTAAATGGCACATTCCCACGAGGAAAAATTTGCCAGGGTTCAGTTTGGACAGCCAAATACACTGCATTTACTGAATTAGCGTAATAAATCAATTGTCGACTAAAATAAAAAAACGTCAGGATTCAAAATCATAGAACTGAATGAAAGAAAAAAAGATACTGAGCAAAGTTTATGAAGCTTTAAAATTTAGAATGCAATTACAGAGAGAATCTGTCTGCAGTTGTGACACATTTATGTAAATGTTGACAACTTTGCGGCAACGCACATAATCTTGCCCTTTCACCGAAGGAGGGAAGAAGCTGGACCGACAAAGTAAATCCAATTGTGCTATATGAATTTCTAAATTTACTCATCTCTGAAGTGAAAACCTTCGGCAAGCTAGAAGGAAATGATCAATAATTTCAACCTCAGAGCAAGCCTCGCAAATGTTTTGTGGGACGGAACCCGCATCTACAGAGATAAAGATTTAGGCGCGGACGATCCCGCATGGCATAAGAGTCAGCGCTGCTTAATTCCACCTCCTCAACACGAGGGTCCCGCAACTTCTTTCTCCTCACTGGTCGCCTCTCAGCGGTTTACATGAAATAACTTCCCATGAGTAGAAGAGATATTGATAGTCAGCTGTAGGCTGCAAGAATCGTTCCTTCTCCGCTGATCCCCCACGTTCGATTCCTTCCCTTCCGTGCACCGTCTCGCCCCGTGCGCGACTACACCTCTTTCTTATGCGGACGGAACCACGTCGTGGCAATCCACATCGTCACATGCATGTATTTTAATGACACAGCTCTGTTCTTTGGTATCTCGCAACGGACCTTGAAATACCGAATTTATTTAACTTCCCACAGAACTTGAAACCAAAATGCAATGCATTATGTTGATGCAGTTCTTGATATGAATTTTATAATTGCACTACTCAGCCTATGGATGACCACTAATGACAGGCCGGCACTGGGAATCAGGTTTATTGCGAAAGCAATACTACGCCAGGTTACGGCCCGTCGCGTAGTCCGTGGCTGCAGTCACGAATGACCTTGAAAAGCCGCGAAGATGACGAAGAAGATGAAGAAGAACGCTCCGTCACGTGCAGCTCGCTCTATATTCGGTTCAGCAGCGTTGAACCCCTCTCATTTTTTTATATGATATTTCATTTATGCCAAATGATTTTTAGGAAGACGATTTTAAACAGGGGCGGCATTCTCTTTCTGTGAAGTGTTTTGCCTCCCCTCCTGTCTAACGGTCTGTTACCTTCGTAAGATATATTTCTTATCATTTTGCGAAACCTGCGTAAAAATTCATGTCAATATACATCATATTTGCATTGTAACAAACATCGTGATTAAACAAAAATGATTTGCGCGGAGCGGATTAAGCAGATGTGGCTTGACGCCCAGAGGCCACGGGTTCGCATTTCGCTTATAATTAGGGGTCTGCCATTATTCAAAACTTTTGAATGCGAATGGATAAGGAATATGTGAGAAAAATGCCTTCGAATATTGAATGAATAACCGATTATTGAAAAGAAAAACGGATGATTAAAAATAGCAGTGATTGTTAATCTTGCTTATTTCGGAATTGAGATTGTATTTGCAAATAAAATTAAACTATAATTGTACTGATCTCTTCCTCCTGTGTCAGTATACATCCTATTTTCGTTGTGACAAATACTTTGTTAAAAATTCTTTGCGTGACATGGATTTCAGCGTATGTGGCTTGCCACGCATAGGTCGCGGGTTCGAATTTCGCTTATAACTAGGTGTGTGCGAATATTTAATATAGAAAAGAATGCCTTCGAATATCGAATGACTGATGATTAAACAGAAAAACGGATGATTAAAAATAGCAATAACAATAGCAATAAATTCTAATAATTTACACTGGAAATTACCAATATAAATTTTACGCGGGATTAGATTATACCAGTTTCTGTGCAGAAATGGCCTGCATCGAAGCAGGTGGAGCTCTTATCATGCTGCTGAATAGAGTGAACAGTCGTTAACATAGCCGTTAAGAAACGAGAAGTGGTGAATGGTGTCCTAATTAACCACATTCTCGAATTATCGCATGGGCCTGAAAAACAACAAAAAACTGCCGAAAGCCGCTTGCATAATAGTAATTTTATCTGATGAACACCTGCGTCATGGTTGTGTAAATTTGGAGATGAAACCGAAGTGAGAGCGACCTTTTTTTCTTGTTTCTCCAGCGCTCCGCTTTCGGAACGTTGTTGGCAAGGCCATCTTCTTTGAAGGCAGGCTTCCTCTTCACAAAAAGGTCCCTTCTCTTCTGAATATGCTTCATAGCACTGGGAATGTGGTTATGCATTGCGCTGAGGCGCACATTGCTAAGAAACAAAGTAACTTCGAAAATACTTGGTGTGTTCCATAACTGTCGAATATTTCAAAAATTCGACCCGCTTCTCGAATATGAATAGAATAATAAATATACTCAACTAGTATTCGAAATTTCGTATATTCGCTTACCCCTTCTTATAACCCTTTTTTTTCTGAACGCTAATTGAATGAAGTTCAATCATTTCGGGAATATGGCAGAATTTGATTTGTTTTGAAAGTAATTTTTAATCAAATTTATTGCTCGGACAATCTCATGTCTAACTGATCCGCTATGGGTTAACTGATTTTCCCGAAAGAAGTTACGTGGCTGTGACATCACCGGTTTTCTCAACGACATCAGGTTTCGTTGGTAATGAGTCACGCAGTGTATTCCCATTAAAACACGCGCTTGCTGCTGTTGAGAGTGCACAGGTATTAAGAGGCCGGACCAGATCAAGACTTTTTTTCAAAATCTCGCCACTCCTTTACCTTACTCTCAATAAACTTCGAAAGAAGCAGTATTAGTCAAAACGACAACGAACTTCTGGTAAAGTCAGGTTGCTAGTTAGCCGGCTTGATGATTCCTACTTTAATAAAATATTTTACTGGCTGTTAAAACCGGGAATTGGGTGTCAGGTGAGCCTTGATGTTACAACCAATATTTACTTTCCATTTAGCATCGTTTACAGAGCCTTGAGATACCATGAGCTGTAATCATTTCTATTGCGTACGAAAAAAAAGTAAAAGCAGGTTGCCATGGCAACTCAAGCACAATAACAGAGCTGGAAAGAGCGAATTACTCGTTTCTGAATGGCATTAGCGCCAATGGGAAACAGAATTGAAGTCATGTGCTACCCTTCAGCAATAGCATTCATATAACGAACTGTCTAGCGACCGCACCGGACGATTTCTGCTCGGTAATGCATGCATAAAATTGCAACGCCCAACTGGCGCTATTTTTCAGAGAAGCAGTCAATCAATACGCGGCGGGAAACAAAACTAGAGTCGGCCGAATCACAACTTTGTATTGTTGCGTATTGTTGTATTGTTGCACACGGTGATTCATTCCATATTCACCAGCGTGATAAAAAAACCTACTCAATATGCAGCATCCCTTGGTTTGAAACCATGATTCCTTTCCCACTCCAATTGTTTTCCCAGAAAAGTGGCATCCACACGCAACACTCTATCACGAATCGCCCAGGAGAACAGGTAGGTGGATGATGGGGTTATGACGTAAAATAAGCAACAGAGTTGCCTGCGGCTGCCTATATAGTGGACAAAACTGAGCTCATCATATGTAAGACCTACGCGAACGCATTGCTTGTTATATTGTAGAGTTTCCTAAACGAAAGAGTGTTTTAAAGCTCTGAAACAATATCTGGTTAAATAGCGGTATGTTAACGGCTGCATAACAAAAAACATTGCCGATAGTTTGTATGTGTATACAGATATATATACACATTGTAAGGAAGAAGATGATTCAGCGCCCACACAAACGAGGACGAAGACGGCTGAGTTCCTGGCCGATCAGCTGGCGCGCGCACTCGAAGCTCGGACTGTCTTGTTCGGACGAGATTGTACCTTACTCTACGATCGTCGTGTGTCACCGGTCGCCGTCTCCAGTCCTCCGAATAACCCCTAATAAAGCCCTCTTCATTTGGTGGAAAGTGCCGGGGTAAGACTCTTACACGATCATCGTGGAGCTCCGCAGCCGTACGATACTATATGGCTACAAACGAGGTAGGCCAACAGCCAGTGGCAGTCCCTTTGCAGTCCATCTCATGCTCTGGTGCCATTCAGCAGTGATACCCCGCAGTTTTCAGCGGGCAGGGCGACCAGGACGTTGAAGATTGGTTGGCCTCGTACTAGAGACTGAGTCGTCATAACAACTGGGATGACCGCATGAAGATCAACAACGTCATCTTCTACCTTAGTGACGTTGCTAACCTATGGTACCGAAATCATGAAGCCGACATGCCAACTTGGGCCAACTTCAAGGCAAAGTCCACGGACGTTTTCGGTCGTCCGACAGTGCGGAAACTACGCGCTGAAGAAGCACTGCGCGTACGAGTTCAGCATGAAGGGGAAACCTTCACCAGTTACATTGAAGACGTCGTGGATTTGTGCAAGCGTGTCGACCCATCTATGGATGAGGCTAAAAAGATAAAACTCATAATGAAGGGCATTGATGCCGATGCATTTCACATGCTGTGGGCAAACAGCCCCAACACAGTGGCCTCAGTATATAGTCTTTGCCAAAGTTTCGACGAGCTGCTCAAGCAACGCCTCTGCACTCGTCGCCCTCACGCACCTGCTGCGGCCATCTCTGGCCTGGATGTGAGCAGCGACCTTTTAACTCACATAAAAGACTCCGTTCGAGATGAGGTCTCTCGACAGCTCGGGCTTTTGTCTGGCCCACGCCCGTCATCTACAGCCCAGCTGCTTACCCCTTCTATCCGACACACCATCACGCAGGAGATTGCCGATGCTCTTCCCAATTTTGGCGAGCCAGCGCCCGTCACACCTCATGCCGACCCTGTTCCACTGCAGCCCACACCTCTCGCTGCATCATTGAGTTACAGCCCCCCTGTTGTCGTGCTGCCTCTACCTGTGCAAGTACAGATGCCTCCCACGTATGCACAAGTTACCGCCCGCCCACCGCCGCCACAGTCCTTTGCGTACGTGCCGACTATGGCGCCACCGTCGGTCGCCCCACGATTCCGATCAACGACGCCTCCTTACAATCCTTGGCGCACGAATGACAACCGGCCTATTTGTTATGCCTGCGGTATTCCAGGCCACGTCGCCCGCCTGTGCCGTCGTACTCTGCGCTCTGCCCCTGCACGCACTATTGCTGACTGCAATTATCAGTACGACACCTTGCGCCCACCTCCAGTGACATCTCCAGGGCAGCCGCACAACTCGTCGGGCCGCCAGCACATTCCACTGCACCGCTCGCCTTCCACTCGCCGTCGGTCTGTGTCTCCAATGCGGCGTCGCAGCGTGACACAAGACTCAGAAAATTAGCCGCCGCAGTTCCTGGGGCACGAACTGCGCATATTTCGCCAACCACAAGTCCTCGTCTGTCTCCACCGTACGTTCTCGAAGTTTTTGTTGATGGCGTTCGTACCCTTGCACTCGTGGATACAGGGGCCACTCTCTCCGTCATTAGCGAACAATTTTGCCGATCGCTTCATAAAGTCACCACCCCGCCTTCTGGACTCTCTTTTCGCACCGCCAGCGCCGATTCCGTTCGTCCGTCTGCTGCTTGCAGAGCACGTGTCGTTATCGCAGACGTCTTATACATCGTCGAGTTTTTAGTGCTTGCGTCATGTGACTTAATTCTTGGCTTAATTCTCCCGTAGTACTTGTGAAAAAGAAGGATGGCTCTATAAGAGTGTGCGTTGACTACCGCCGTCTTAACAAAATTACACGTAAAGACGTATACCCACTACCCCGTATTGACGACGCCATCGATTGTTTACAAGGAGCCGAGTTCTTTTCGTCCCTGGACCTGCGGTCTGGCTATTGGCAAGTCCCTATGGCTGAGCCTGACCGCCCCAAGACAGCTTTTGTTACCCCTGATGGACTATATGAGTTCACTGTGATGTCGTTTGGTCTTTGCAATGCTCCTGCTACGTTTGAGCAAATGATGGACAACATCTTACGCGGCTTCAAGTGGAAGATTTGCCTTTGTTATTTGGATGATGTTGTTTTCTCTCCCGATTTTCCGACGCACCTCGTGCGCTTGCACAAAATCCTGAGCTGTCTCACTGGCGCCGGTCTTCAACTTAACCTGAAGAAGTGTCGTTTTGGCGCCCGCAAACTGACAATACTGGGTCATGTCGTGTCCAAAGATGGTGTCCTGCCCGATCCGGACAAACCACGTGCGGTCACTGAATTCCCGAAACCGACTTCTGTTAAAGAGCTGTGCAGCTTCGTCGGCCTATGCTCATATTTTCGCCGTTTTGTCCGGAATTTCGCTACCATCATTGCACCACTTACAAAATTGCTGAATGGTCCTGCCGACTTGTCTACCTGGCCTCCAATCCGCGACGATGCTTTCACTACGCTCTGACGTCTACTCACTTCGCCGCCCATTCTCCGCCATTACGACCCATCCGCTCCTACAGAGGTGCACACTGACACCAGCGGCATGGGTCTCGGTGCTGTCCTCGCTCAACGCAAACCCGGCTTTTCTGAATATGTAATTGCTTACGCTAGCCGACCGCTAAA